>NC_061105.1:50031974-50181391 GCF_015104395.2 Macrobrachium nipponense | reverse complement strand
GTTCTCGGTGGTCCCGGGCGAATCTCAGACTTTGCCCTTCCGCAACCTGAATTATTGTCGTATACAGAAGCAAAAAAATCTTTGTCTTTGCTTTTGTAACTTGGATTTTTCGTAAGTAGGGTCTTTCGTATGCGAGGTTCCACTGTAATGGCTCCATTTACCAAATTGATGACGCATAATACTGTATATTGATATTCACCAGGCGGTATTGCCTCCACACTCAAAACTGTTATTGTTACTCATACAAGGGTATCTGTCCATTAAGGGTTAAGAAAAAGGCTCCAGTGCTATTGTCTTCTGCCCCCCTCCCCGACATTTGATCCTTGATCCTCTGCATCTTATAACAGCTGTTTCCTTGAAATACTATCTGACGAGGAGCGAGTTGATGATTCAGCAGCTTTATCATCATCCTCCTCCTCCTCTTCTGATTTTTAGTTTTACATAGGCAGGAGCAGCCTGACACTGATCACTTATGCCTACAATGGACCGAATCTTGGTGAATACCCCTTACATTACAGTCTGATTCTTGTTCTTCAATTTCTTTTTGTACAGAATTATCATAAGTTAACCTGCACTGAACCTTCAGAATTAGCTGATATTTAATAATTACTAAACCATATATGTGTTGTGTACTGTGTAGTGTAGGCTAGGCTACCATATATGTATAGATGGTTCTGATTATCCTAATGCAGGCTAGGCTATATTCAGGATATGATTTTTCCAACAAACAATGGGTTTTTTGGAACCTAACCCCATCATAAGTAGGGCAATACCTGTATTCATCCACCCATTGCTGAATAACCACTGGTTCCATGCAACGTAAAAACACCATACAAACAAACAAAAACTGTATTCATCCAAAATTATTTCCAGGTTTACGACGCATGTTTCGGGGTTATGATGGAAGAAATATGGCTCCAAAATGGTGGAATAATCAATTTGATCATACACGATATAGAAACCATTGGTCCATTACATTAGTAATTGCATAAGGCAAAGCCTGGAAATGGCTGCTGAATTTTCAAAGAAGGTGGTTAGGCAAAATACCTGTCCAATAGTTGGGAGTCCTGTCCTAACTGGATGTCAACATTTCAATTTGCTTTTGGCCATCGTCTGGTGAAAACATGTTGCTATGCTCTCCGCCAGACTGTTGTTGAGCTTGTACTTATACATTCCCAGTAGGATCTTTCTGTTTTTGGTGAATTGAATGTTTGTTTATCTGATATATAATGTAGTTTCATGCCTTTTCCCAGCATGTGTGCCTGGGAGTTGGCGGGAAAAAGTGCAGAAACTTCTGCTCATTTGTTCACGTTGATTCTCACACCCTTTGCACCCATTAGCAGGGGCATGAGTGTACTAGGACATCTGCTTGTACTGAGTGCTGTTCCTGGTCGCCTGAGCTGTGGGTGAAGTTTGAAGGGAGGAAACGGTACCAGAGGAAGGCTACTAGGTTCGTCTTAGGGTAACACGCCCCCTGACTAACACCCTTGGTTGCTGAACCTTCATCCTTGTTTCTCTCCCCCAGGAAGCTTCCCCTTCTTGCTGTTTCTCCTTCAGTGAAAACTCCTTCATCTTCTTTACCTGATTCGTCGGGTGAAGAAGGCCAGGGGACGGGCTGCCAGGACTACCCCTCTCTTGGGGCCTCCCTCTCACTCGAGGGGGAAAATATCTCCCTTGTAGCAAGGGGGGTGACTCCCCCCTCAAATTCAACTCTTGCTTCTACAGGTTTGGTGGACACTCAAACAAGAAAATCTCCAGCACTTGGATTGACTGGCACACTTTAAGAGTCCCCCGCCCCCCTCCCCGTATCTCGCACAGCGACAACCGCTACCTCCGCAACAGTTACAACACATTTGCACGCGTGCCTCCGTGGTGTTCGTCTGTCACCCAACGAATGTGACTCCCCGTGGTGATGGGCACACATCCTCACTTGCTGGCACCTCAGTTGTCAGTGCTGCTGCCTCTTTGGCTTCGTGTGGTCTCTCCTCTGTGCCTGAGCTCTCTGTGCTTCCATCACCAGTGACCCCTGACCTGACCACTCCGATGATTCCTCCTGCTTCAGTGGTTGTGGACACCTCAAATTTCATTCCTCCTATTGTGATTGCTACTGGCACTGGGCCTGTTCTTGCTGCTTTCACTGCCTCAGCTGTCCCATTTGCTCCTGTGATGCCTGCTGCCCCTTGGATGGGCGATCTGACCATCATCATGAAGAAGCTGACGAAGAAGCAGTCTCGTAAGGTGTTGTTGTGTTCCTCATCAACTTTATCTTTGTCATCATCATCTGCTGCTCCTTCCTCTTCTTCTTCTAAGGCTTCTCGGTTAAGAAGAAGGCGGCGGTCTATCCTCCCTTTAAGAAGTCCTGCTATGACACTTCTAAGGGTCTGCCTCCTTCCCAGAGGAAGAATTGGGTCTCCATCAGTTCTCCTAATCCTGTGTGATTTGGAACTTTCTGTCTAACCCCATGTCTAGCATTTTGGGAGCCTTAGGTGCACAGACTTTAGTTTTGCACTCCTGTCACCAGTTCTTGGAGTTTTACTCCAAAAACTGGTGCTGTGTCAGGAGCTCATTTGCAAGTCACTCCAAGTGAATGAACCTCGTGCATCCAGAATTGTTGCCGGAGAGAGATTTCATCATCCCGATTCAGGTACAGGGCAAGAAAGTGGCGAGTCATGCACGTGTCTCCTCCCTTCCTGTTGACACTAGTACCAGTGTTCTTACAGGTTCCAAATCTTGTGTTTGGTCCCCCCGAGATTATGCAGCTGGAGAGAAAAAGGGGAGGTTGCCTGTCAAGTCTTCTTCTTGTGAGGTTTCAGCTCCAAAGAAGTGACGTGCTTGACTCCACCCAACCCCAGTTTACATTTGTGGAATCAGAGTGGTTTGGTTAAGGTGAGTGATGTGCTTGGTGAGCGAGAACCTCTACTCTCCTCGAATGAGCGCTTCACCGTGGCAAAAGCACTCCCCTAGACTTGCGTTGCCATCATCCCCATGTATTGATGACTGCTTGTGACACGGCCTTCTGTTTGTTTGGTTAGCAGGAAGGTTGAGAGTGCCTGATCCTCCTCTCCTTTTCCCTTTACCTCCTGGGGTTTTACAGGGATCAACAAATCGGCCAGGAGAAACTGGAGAGTCTTCTCCCCATAGTTCAGCTGCAAGGGCCTACACTCCTGGCTCAGTCCTAGGATTGCACCAGTTGTACAACCAAGTTGTTAGGACAGATTGAAGTGGTCTGTCTAAGTTTTCTCTCCTGCCGGGAGAGTCGATCGGGAGAACCGCACCCTGGAAGGATTCAAGGGTCCTCTCCCCCAGGATGTTGACACCCCCAAAATACAGAGGACTTTTTCAGGGATTATCTTCCTGATTCATTGGCACAATGATCTTGTGGAAGGGACCATGGCCTCTTCTCGCGTCTCAAATCCCTTTGGGGACCAAAAAAAAGAGCCCAAGGTTTTGATGGGGCTGCCATGACCCTCACTTGCCAAAGGAGTACTTAACCAGGTGAATAATCTTGCCACCGGGCAAGAGAATTTACTTAGGGCAAATCGTTCTGACAAGCTACTTCCCCCTCCTCCGCCTTCTCAGAAGCACTACTATATGCCTTAGGAGAGGTCTCTGCTGACAAAGCAGGTTGACCCAGACTTAGTACGACTAGGTCTGGACCTCTTGTTGCAGCGTCTTCCTTCGGAAGGTATTCTCTTTTGCAGTAAGAGGCAGTAAGCCTGGAGGTCCCATTCACAAAAGATACGTCTGTAGAGATATCTCGATGACGGGTTAGTCCTGGTGAATTGCTGCGAGCGGTTGTTTTAACGGGACAGGGATCAACTCCTCAAGTTTAGCCACACCCTTGGGATTGTGGTAAATTTCAAGTAGTCCGATTTCATCCCCAAGCAGAGGATAGTGTACTTGGGCATGCTGATAAACATGGTAAAAGCAAGTGTTTCTGTCTCAGAGTCTTTTATCAGCAGGTTCAGGGAGGTAGTGCAGTATTTCTTGTCTCAACGGGAGCAACCAGCACAGCAACGGCAAATCGCAGTCAGTCATCTGTAATCATGGGCGGCTTCACCTTTGTTCACTCTAGTAGAGAATGAATGAGTATTGGCCCCAATCTTAAGATCGTCATTCCTTTTTCATTCCCCAGTTGGAGGAAGTGATAGAGTATTTAGACTGGTGGTTGGATGCCTGGAATCTCGTAAAAGGAGTATCCTTGCATGCTCCCCCTCCCGGATACATCGACCAAGGGATGGGTCGCACATCTGGAGGAGTTGCTGACTTCAGGGATGTGGAACCGACTTGACAGACACCTCCACATCAAAATCCTGTAACGCAAAGCAACCTTCCTGGCTCTCCAAGAGTTTCGGTATCGAGTTATGGGGCATTCCATGTTGTTGTTGGTTGTTGTTGAGCAACAACACCAGGTCAGTGGCATGTGTCTACAAGCAGGGGTGTTTCATATCTCCCCTGCTTCACCTGTTGACAATGCAGGTGCACGAGTGTGCGGTAGCTCACTTGGTGGAGCTGTCAGACAGATACATTCCAGGCAAAAGGAATGTATTGGCAGACGAGCTCAGCCACCAGAATCAGGTGATAGGGACAGAGTGATCCCTTCATCCAGACATCACAGAGAGGTTGTTTGACCTGCACAACAGAAAACTTCAGGTCTTCTGTTCCGTCTTGCCAGGGAAAACCTTGACGTTTACACATTCCCTCCATTTTGTCTGCTTCACAAGGTGATTACCAGAGCATTGGTCACCGTGCCGACCTTCTAGATCTGCTCTCCGAGGCACCGAGAGAGATTCCTTCCTGGCACAACCTTCTGTGTCAGCCACACGTAGAGTAGTACCATCAGGCAGTGCAGTCCTTGCTTCTTCACAGCTGGACATTATCCACCATCTCTTGCGTGCAAAAGGCTTTTTGCCCAGCACAGCAATATACATGCTTGGATACCTCAGACAGTCCTCTGCAGTAGTATACTAAGGAAAATCGCCAGTTTTTTGTAGTTGACATTGTAGATGGGTATCTCTCCTGTGGGAACTACTCTTTAGTAGGTCGCGGATTTCCTTGTCGTCCTTTGCTGAGAGAACCTTCTTTCTGTTTCAACAGTGAAAGGCTGTCGAGTTCCCCAAGGATTAGTTCATCGGCTGAAAGGGGTAGATATCTCCTCCTCTCTGGAGATTTTGCCCACCCAGTGATCTCATTCTGAGGAGCCAGACTCATGCACTGTACGAGCCCTTATGAGGGTCATCAGACAGGGATCTGACCCTTAAGACCGTGTTCCTGTTTGCCCTGTCAGAGGCAGAGCTGGCTACTGCCAGCAGTACAAAGACACTTGAGGTGGTCTCTTTAGAGAACACCTCTGCTCTCTCCATCTCGATAGAGATGGAGAGCGAAGAAACTAAAAAACCCTTCAGTATCAAAAACACTGAAGGAAAAGATGTTGGCTCTACGAAGGTGATAATTCCTCCCAAGAAGCCAACAAAACCTTCCATCAAAATGCCTCCCCATAGTAGAAAAAAGAACTCTCCCAGTCTTGTAAAAAGGAACCACAATGTTGGTCCTAAACGTGAATAAATTCACTTCCATTATTCAGTGGAACTGTCAGGGACTGCAAGCGAAGTATGAGGAAGTGAAGCTTTTAATCTATGAGCACTCTCCTGTAGGGATATGTTTGCAGGAGACTATGCTAGGTGAATATACCCCTTGTCCTAGGGAATATGTTCACTATAGAACTAAATTTGATGTTTACAGGTAGGAAATCATGGTGGATCCCTCATCTACATCCGTCGAGATGCTCACACTACAAAGTAAAACTAAATACTCCACTTCAAGCTGTGGCTGTACGAATAATTTTGAGGAGGCAATATACTATATGTTTCCCTTTACATTTCCGCCCAATAGCCATGTCTCCCAAGAGAACTTAATACACTTGATGCAGCAACTACCAGAGCCATTCCTTCTACTTGGTGACTTCAACAGTAGACATCCATTGTGGGGAGATGTAACATCAAACCAAAAAAGGGAATATGATGGCATCATTAATAGAAAATGAAGATATAGGTCTTCTTTAATACTGGAGAACCTACCCATTACCACATTCAGACAGGCACCGTCTCCTGCATCGACCTTTCAATATGTAGCTCCAACTGCAGTGTTGATTTTAGTTGGAGAACAAGTGATGACTGGCATACCAGTGACCATTCTCCAATTGTGATCGACACCAATGAAGGCACCTATCCCGAGATCACCAAGATGGTGTTTAGAGAAAGCAAATTGGAGAAAATTCAAAGATTTGAGTGAGTTGGAGGGGAATGCAAAAGATTTCCCAAGTGTAGATGATGCCATTGATCTACTCAATGGAACATTACATACTGCAGGTCTGCACTCTATTCCTCGAACAAAAGGACTATTCAGGAGACGGCCAGTACCGTGGTGGTCAGAAGACTTAAGGCTGTTACACCGAGCTACAAGGACATCATTGACCAGGTGCCGTAGACACCGCACCTTGGACAATGTCATAATTTACAAACAGTGTAGGGCACGATTTCGAAAAGCCATGAAAGCTGCAGAAGACAATCATGGGCCGGATATGTATCCTCTATTAACGCAGAACACCAGTTTGTAGCATTTGAAGAAAATAAGAAAAATTCAGGGTAAATTTACACCCAATCCTCCTCCAGTACTTAAAGTGAATAATACTCATGTCACAGATGCCAGAGAAGTTAGTATACATTTTCAGAACACTTCGCTCGAGGTCTCTGAGAAATCAGATAGTTCCCCAGGACATAATTTCAGAATGATGGAAGAACAACAGGTACTTGACTTTTCAGCAAAGAAAGCTGAATTCAATATATAATATGCCGTTTTCTGAGAGGGAATTTGACTCTGCTTTATCTAGGAGCAAGAACACTGCCCTGGTTCCAGATGAGATTCCTTATGAAATGTTTAAAACACATTTCAAGGAACACAAAACTTTTTTTTGTTTTTATAATAAGATTATCAATAGAATATGGGATGAAAGCAGCTACCATACCATATGGGAATTAGCTACCATGTTACCATTCCTTAAGCTGGAAAAGATCCTCTCTGTGCAGCAAGTTACCGCCCCATTGCTTTAACTTGCTGTTTGTGTAAGTTGATGGAAAAAATGGTAAATGTAAGACTGATGTGGTATCTAGAGCACAACAATATTCTAACACCTTCTCAGTGTGGTTTTCGAAAAAATGCACTCCACCTGGACATCTTACTGCAACTTGAAGCCTCTATCTGTGAGGCCTTTGCCTCCAAGCAACACCATGTGACAGTGTTTTTTTGATATAGAAAAGGCATATGACACTGCGTGGAGACATGGGATTCTGAAGACTATGCATAATAGTGGTCTACAAGGCAAATTACCTTTATTTGTGAAATCCTTTTTACATCGTAGGTATTTTAAAGTTAAAGTTGGCAGTATTTTATCAGAGAAAAGGTGCCAAGAAGAAGGTGTTCCCCAGGGTAGTGTTCTCAGTGTAACACTTTTTGCTCTGGCCATAAACAGTGTTGCAGCTGTCATTCCAAGAGAGGTTTTAAAGACATGTTTGTGGATGACTTGTCAATATCCTTTGCTGCCACCCGGATGACTGTAGCAGAAAGAAAGCTACAATTAACAATAAATAAAATAGTAAGTTGGGCTGAGAAACAGGGTTTTAAAATCTCTGTAAGCAAGACTACTGCTGTCCACTTCTGTCGGATCAGGGAGTACATCCTGATCCAGACCTATATTTGTATGGCCGTAGAATCCCATGTGTAGAACAAGCACACTTCTTAGGCCTAGTTTTTGACAGTAGATTGACTTGGGTCCCCCATATCAAACATATAAAAGCAAAGAGCCTAGAAGCTCTACACATTTTGAAGGTGCTTTCACCACCAGTTGGGGAGCTGATAGAAATCTTTTACTGAAGCTTCATAAATCTTTAATCTTGTCAAAGCTGTCATATGGTTGTGAAGTTTATTCTTCAGCTTCATCTAACTTAAAAATTTTAGATTCAGTGCATCATTCAGGTATTCGTATAGCCACAGGAGCTTTCCGTTCGTCACCAATACCTAGTATGCTAGTTGATGCAGGAGAGATGCCCCTTGAACTCTATCGCCAGTCATCATTACTTCGGTACTGGTTTAGAGTGCAAAGACTCCCCAAATCTCTGGCATTGCTGTGGCAAATAGAAATATTTTTAAACGGTTTTTACGAAAGTCATCCAAGGTATCCCACTCCTTTTAGCTATAGAATTAAAAAAATTTTAGAGGATACGAATATTAGAAAATTTCCCATTATCCCCTTTGTGTATCCCAGTACTCCTGTCTGGAGGTTACCTGATGTTAAATTCTGTAGGTACTTCAGTGGAGCAAAGAGGGATAAATCTGATGAGGAAATGAGGGCATATTTTTAGAGCATGTATCAGTTTTTTTTTTTTTTTTTTTTTTTTTTTTTTTTTTTTTTAGCATGTAGATACAAGTTTTCTTTTATATTTTACTGATGGCTCTAAGTCCAGTGCTGGCGTTGGATGTGGAGTTTTTAGCGAATCTTTTAACCGAAGAGGTGCACTTCCTTCTATTGCCTCAAACTTTACAGCTGAATTGTATGGCATCCTAGTAGCACTGGAACATATTACAACACTCCCAGTGTGTAGCTACACAATATTTTGTGACTCCAAAAGTGCCCTACAGTCCCTGGAAGTCTTTAATACTGATCATCCCTTGGTGTTGAAGATCTTGCAGTGGATTTTCTTGCACCAGTATAGAGGAGCATTGTTTCTTTTTGTTGGGTTCCTGCTCATGTGAACATATCAGGAAACGAAGAGGCAGACAAGCTAGCCAGATCAGCTGCGCAAACTTTGATACCAAGAAAATGCCCGTTCCATATCGTGATACATTCTATGATATATGGAAATCCATCCAGCATTTATGGGTAGTTCAGTGGGACAGAGTAGGCCCCAATATGAAAAGAAATTACTAGTCAGACACACCCATGGAAATATTACCTAATACCAAGGAAGTGGGAGGTTGTATTGTGTAGATTACGTATTGGCCATACGCGTTTAACTCATGGCTATCTGATGGATGGGGAGCATGAGCCCTTCTGTGACGATTGCTTAGTTCCGCTAACCGTTAGGCATTTGCTGGTTGAGTGTCCCAGTCTGGTGGAACTTAGGAATCGTTTTTTAGGTTATAGTAGTGAAGCAGGGGGTGGGGGTAATTATAGCATGGCAAAAACTGTTGGGAGAAAGCGCATGTATTTATAACATTATCTCTTTTATCAAAGAAGCTGGTCTTCTCAAATATATCTGACAGCTGTGCTGTCTTAGTATATACATATTCTTTTCTTTTTAATAATTTTACGGTTGTGATTAATCACAATTCTTTTTATCGGAATATTATTTTTACTTTTATCAGAAATTTATTTTATTTTCTTAAATCAAATTCATACGTATGTCTCTCATAAAGATAAAGGTATTTTGAATGTTGTATAATATATTATAAAAGTTAAAAGATCACATTTAGTATTCGGTGTCGGTGACCCTGGTAGTTGTGACGCCAGATAACTCTCAATCAATCAATCAATCTCCGTCCCTTCATACCTTTCCTCTTCCTTCAGGCAGAGAGTGGATTAAGCCATAACATGCTGGAACTAACACCAGTGCAGGTAAGTTCAGATTATAGAAGCAACTGCCCCTTTCTCTAGCAAGGAGAGGAGGGAGAGGTCCCTGACAATAATCAAACTGCTTATATTTGCCATTCTGTCTTTGACTCTCAGATTCATCCCAGCTTGTTTGTCATATGGGGTTACGTTTCCTCCCTCATTCAAGGGGTTTTACGTTTTTCCTTTCCCCCTCATTCAAAAAAAGCCAAGAAGTCTGATGTTTGATCATGCAGTCCCTGTACTCTGATCAATTCATCAGAGGCATGACTCTCTTCTTCGCCCTTTCGACTAGGAAGAAAATCCAGGTGTGCAAACTCCAGTCAGTTCTACAGACTCATTCAGATTCCTCCCTCCAAGTATGAGTCTTCCTAGTGTAAAGGACCGAGGGTTTGTGTTTCGTGTAGGAACAAATGACAATTTTTTTTTTAAAGAAAATTGTATTTTCTCTAACTATACAAACCTGAGGCCCTTTACACATTAGGCCCACCTCATGCTACCCCTCAGTCTGATACCTGGGCCAAAAGCAATTTGAATGTTTACGTTCAGGTGGGCTGGACTCCTACCAACCAAATGGTAGTTTAACTACCTGGCCACCTTGTTTAAATGTCAAGCAGCCATTTTCCACCTTCGGCATAAGTATTAATTTCCTAATGTTAAAAGGACTGGTTGTTTGTATAGTTAGTAAAAATACACTTTACTTTAAAAAATTTTTATTTTTCCTAATGAAAATAGCCTTTTCTATCAAAATGTAAATGCAATTCGTATAAGAAAAAACCATTCTTCTTAAATAGATTTATAATACTCCCAACTCATGAAGGAAAGATGATGTTCATTTGATTGTCAAAATAAGAGTAAATCGTGAATTTGTGGTAAAGGTAGAAAATGGTGATTGAATTGTCGACCAACTTTGGCCTGAATAAATTTGTTGATTCCAAACAGCATCCAGTGTTGGTTTTTTATATCTTTTGGGATAAATTCTGTCCAAATGACCATTGCATTGTGATATTTTTTGTTTTCCCAGAGGATGCTTATTTCAGAGTTGAGAAAAGCACTCACTATTGTAAAATATGAAATTGTTTTGAATTTCTCATTCTGGTTGTTATGAATGGTGCTATTCAGAATATATTTTTCTGATTTTTTCTTTTCATTTTATTTCAGAGTATTACAACAGACAATTTAATCAGCTCCTTACAAGGATTGAGTATTGTACATAGAACATCCTGAAAATGGAAGCTGAAAAATTGTCATCATTGCTGTTAATCAAAGAGGAAAAGAATTTGGAGGAGGGCCTTATTGAAAACACAGGAGAAGGCTCTTCATTTGCAGACCCCCTCTTAGAAGTCAAGGCAGAACCAGAATTTTTTGACCATGGTGAATTTGATGTGAACTGTTCATCCCAATCTGTTAAGTATGAGGAGGGCATCTCTCCAAGCTGTGATGATGAAAGAGTAAAGATCTGTATTGCAGAAGAAAGTAGGCATTTTGGCAGGAGAGATGCATTTTCAAAAAGAGAGAAATCCCACATGAGAACCCATAGAGAGAAACCACATACTTGTTCTATATGTCAAAAAAGTTTTTCTCAATCAACTAATTTCAAAAGACACATGAGAACTCATACAGGAGAACAACCATATAATTGTTCTATATGTAAAAGAAGTTTTTCTCAATCAAGTGATCTCAAAAGACACATAAGAACTCACACAAGAGAAAAACCATATACTTGCTCTATATGTCAAAAAAGTTTTTCTCTCTCAACTAATCTCAAAGACATGAGAATCACAAGAGAAAAACATATAATTGTTCTATATGTCAAGTCTCAATAAAGCTAATCTAAAAGACATGAGAACTCATACAAGGACCATATAATTTTTTCTATATGTCAGTTTTTTCTCAATCGTAAAAGCTAATCTCAAGAAACACATGAACTCATACAGGAGAAAAACAATTGTTCTATAATAAAAAAGTTTTTTCTCAATCAAGTGATCTCAAAACACACATGAGAACTCATACAGGAGGAAAACCATATAATTGTTCTATATGTCAAAGAAGTTTTTCACAATCAGCTAATCTCAAAAAACACATGAGAACTCATACAGGAGAGAAACCATATACTTGCTCAACATGTCAAAGAAGTTTTTCTCAATTAGGTACTCTCAAAACTCATATGAGAACTCATCCATGAGAACCTTTCACTTTGTATATCAAAGAGGTTTTTCTCATCAAAGTAATTTCAAAAGAATTCACACAGGGCAGAAACTGTATACTTGATCTCTGTCCAAGTTGTCGTTATTACGTGCATTTATTTAACTCAACTTCTGCGTCTGTCTGGCCTCAAATCTTGTAACTCAGTTTTCAACCTGTGCCATTCCTTCAGTGGACTTGAAATTTTGCATGGTTACTCAATCCCAGTGACAATACAGTGGACCCCCAGTATTCGCAGATGTGTACTAGACCCCTGCCTATGTTTTCAGTTCAAACACAAGAAAAACCTTCTAAAAATGCCTGTACCTGAATATTTTAATATTTTTATTACAAAAAGTGCATTTAGTCTTGTAATTGATGTGGAAATACAGTATCTAGTGAATATTTCTCAGTGAAAAATACGTGAATAGGCGAATTTCCCCACAAATAATGAGTAGATATAGTGCAAAGAAAAATCCACGAATTCAGGGGCTTGATTGTACAACCTTACATATGAGCAGGTCACCAGTGACCTCTAGTGACCCTACAGTGACCTCTAGTGACCCTTCAGTGACCTCTACCAGTATCTCAGGATTTGTATGAAAAAATACGTTTTGTACATGAACTTCCCTGCCAGATATATACTTAGCTTAGGTCTCTGACGTCACGACAGAAAATTCAAAACTCGCGGCACACGCTGGGAGGCGGATGTAAGAACCAGTCCCCCTTTCTTGTCAGATTATTTTCTGTCGCCGGCTGGACAACACCTGTTGTTCAGTCCTTACGATAGTTAAATTCGTTCTCGTTGCCGACGATTTGGATTTTGGTGAAGTACCCTTTGTTTGTTGGCTTGGCATACGCTTTTTGGACTGTTTTTTTTTATTTTTCTTTTGGATTTCTCTTACAATATCTTTAATCATGGATGATTCTGAAATTAAGAAACCTAGTTTATTTAGGGTTTGTTCAGTGAAGGAATGTAAAGTTAGGCTTCCTAAAGCTGCATTAGATCCTCACTCTGTATGTACGTCTTGTAGAGGGAATGAATGCTCTTTTATTAACCCTTGCAAAGAGTGTGAGAATTTGGATGAGGATGGTTGGAAGGCTCTTTCTTCTTATGTGAGAAAGTTAGAGAAGGATAGGGTGCGCAAGGCTTCTTCAAGGAGCTCTAGTAGATCGAGGGTGAGTGAAGTTGACGCTGAGAATCCTGTAGTAGAAGTAGTTCCTTCTCCGGTTTCAGCCCCTGCGCCCAGCTTTGAACCCGAAGATTCGTTTTCGGAAGTTGCTTCTGGGAGAGCCTCGATCAGGAGTAAGGAGAGCCTCGCTCGCTCTCGACAAGGTAAGAGTGATGATAGTGCAAGTGATCAGTGCAGTGCCCCTAGTGCAGTGGAGGGTGCGTCTGACCGGCTCACTAACGCTTCCAGGCCTAGACCTCTTCCAGACTCCCAGACCCAGTGGAGGAGGAAAGTCGAAAAGCCGCAGGAAGGTTAGGGAGAACCCCCACCGGTCAGGCGTCCCCTCGGCAGTTCCTGTTGCTCGTTCCCAGGCTGCCTTGGATCGAACCAAGAAGGAGTTATTGCGCCAGTGCTTCTCGTCATCTTCGTCGCCTTCTCCTCAGCGTAGATGGAGCGCCTCGGAGTCGTCTCGCCCTCTCAAGAGGCCCTGGAAGGCTCCTTGCGCCCTTCCTTCCAGCCCCGAATCCTTCGCGGAAGAACCAGAAGTGGAACGCAAGAGAACCAAGATTTCGTCCGGTTACGCTTCTCCTGTTCGCTCTCGGACTTCGTCCCCCCCCGTAGAGGAGTTTAAGAGATCTCCTGCGCGTATCCTGGCGGGGTCTGCAGGCGCAGATTGCGGCTTTAGCGGAGTCTATTGGCCGGGACTTCTCATCGTCGGAAGGACGCCTCACTTCCGGTGAAGAAGTCTAAGAACGTTCCTTCGGCTAAATCTCCTCTGGCTAGAGAAGCTTTTGAGCCTGTTAGTAGGAGGTCAGAAGTGCAGGCTGGAGCTCGGGATCTTTCTCCGAGTAGGCTCTCCTCTCTTCCCAGCAAGAGTTGTGAGCATGTCAGGCGTAAGGAGCCAGACAGGCTCTCTCCTCAGGATTTCCGCTCCTCTTCAGTTAGGCGTCAAGAGCTTGACAGACGTCAAGAGCTCGTTTTCGTCAGGAGCGAAGGAAGAGTTCTTCGCCATGGTGGACACTCTCCTTTTGACGGACGCTCGGAGCCTAGTAGGCGTCAAGAGCCTAGTAGGCGCCAAGAGCCTAGTAGGCGCCAAGAGCCTTGTAGGCGGCAACGGAAGCTTTCTCCCTCCGTTAGATCACTCCCGATCGGATAGGCGCTCAGAGCCTTGTAAGCGCCGCGCTTCTGACAGGGATTCCTTCTGTGGGATGTTTCTCTCCCCGTGGCAGGCGTCAAGAGCCTGGCAGGGGTTTTGAGCCCAATAGGCATCAAGAGCCTGGCAGGCGTATTGAGGATGGCAGGCGCCAAGAGCCTAGCAGGCGCAGAGAGCCTGATAGGCGCTCTCCCTTATCCAGACGCTCTTCTGTGGAGTTAGAATCTGTTTCCGACAGACGAGCCTCCACTTGTAGGCGCTCTCCTAGTAGGCGCTCCCCAAGTAGGCACTCTCCTAGCAGGCGCTCCCCAAGTAGGCTCTCTCCTGGGAGGTGCTCTCAAAGTAGGCGCTCTCCTAGCAGGCGCTCCCCAAGTAGGCTCTCTCCTGGGAGGCGCTCTCAAAGTAGGCTCTCTCCTGGGAGGCGCTCTCAAAGTAGGCTCTCTCCTGGGAGGCGCTCTCAAAGTAGGCGCTCTCCAACTAGGCGCTCCCCTAGTAGGCTCTCTCCTGGGAGGCGCTCTCAAAGTAGGCGCTCTCCTACTAGGCGCTCTCCTGGTAGGCGCTCCTCGTGTAAGCGCTCTCCCAGTGGTTTTTCTCCCAGTAGGCGCTCTCCGAACAGGCGCTCTCCAAGGATTAGCTCTCCTCCGGGCAGTAGAGCTTCTAGACGTCATTCTTCGGAAGAATTTATTGGAGATTCGGAGGAAGATTTGCCCAAGGATGCTTCGGTTTCTTCGTATAAGAGACTGACAGACCTCCTCTTGCAAGATTTTGGGGAGTCTCTTTCGGCCATTGCTCCTCCGTCTCCTCCGTCCTTATTTTCAACGACCAATACGGCTAAGAAGTCTTCAGTCGTTAAGATGAAGCCTACAGTGTCTATGAAGAAGGCTCTGAAGAACTTGGACGACTGGTTGGTTTCAAAAGAAGAGAAAGGCAAGACAGTTTTTTCTTTTCCCCCGTCCAAGCTGACGGGTAAGATGGGGTTCTGGTACGAGTCAGGAGAGCCCTTGGGTCTGACTCTTCCCTCTTCTGCAGACTCGGACTTCTCTTCGTTGGTTGATTCCGCACGTCGCTCGGCGCTGAATTCTGCGAAGACGACGTGGGGTATGAGCGAGTTGGATCACCTTCTGAAGGGAATGTTCCGAGTCTTAGAAGTTTTTAACTTTCTTGACTGGACCCTTGGAGTGTTGGCTAAGAGGACTCAAGAGCAAGACACTCTTTCGCCTGAAGACCTCCACGCAGTTCTGTCTTGTATGGACAAGGCAGTGAGAGACGGTTCCAGGGAAATTGCTTCACTTTTTGGTGCAGGAATAGTAAAGAAGAGGGCCATTTTCTGCTCTTTTCTTACCAAGGCGGTTTCTCATGCACAGAGAGCTTCCTTGCTGTATTCACAACTTTTCCCCGCAACTCTTCCCCAAGAAGACTATTAATGATATCTCCAGCTCGTTATCAGCAAAAGCGACGCAGGATATGCTGGCTCGCTCTGCTAGAATTCGAAACCTTCGTTTCAACAGAAGACGAAGAAGGAGGCTCAAAGTAGGCAAGAACCCTTTCGAGGAGGACCTTCGTCTCTCTCTTCTTCTCCAGAGGTTCGAGACCACCTAGAAGAGAAGGACCTTCTCTCGGTCTATTAGGGCCAAAGAAGTAGTTCGTGTGTCCTCCAGACAACTGTGGGTGCCAGACTTCTGAAACTTTGCAGATGTTCTGGGCACGAAAGGGGGCGGACAACTGGTCCCTCGCGATCATCAAGATGGGGATACCTCACTTCCCTTTATCTCGAGACCACCCTTGACCACCACTCCGTAAGGGCACTGTGGCCAATACAAGACCCACTAATGAATCAAGCCCTCGCTCTAGCGGTTAGAGCTGATGTTAGAGAAAGAGGCAATAGAGATGGCTTCAGGACCCTCCTTTCACGGGGTTCTACAACCGTCTGTTCCTAGTTCCAACGAACTCAGGAGGATGGAGAACTGGTTCTGGACGTTGGAGCGCCCTGAATGTCTTTGTTTGAAGAAGAGGAAGTTCGCTATGGAGACGACGTCATCAGTCTTAGCAGCTCTTCGTCCGGGGACTTGGATGGTGTCGCTGGACCTTCAGGACGCTTACTTCCATGTGCCGATCCCCAAATCCTTCTTCTCGCAAATTTCTCAGATTCATGTGGGGGGGAGGGAACGTTTTCAGTTCAGGCCCTATGCTTCGGCCTTTCCACGGCCCCCCCCCCCCAAGTATTCACAGGACTGATGAAGAACGTTGCCCAGTGGCTTCATCTCGAGGGAGTGAGGATTCCCTCTACTTGGACGATTGGCTTATCAGGGCCAAATCCAAGGAGAAATGTCTGGAGGACTTACGAGTGACGTTGGATCTAGCAGCTTCTCTGGGTTTGCTAGTGAATTTCGAGAAGTCACAGCTAATCCCCAGTCAAGAGCGTATCTATCTGGGGATTCTGATGGCTTCTCAGGTTTTTCGGGCGTATCCGTACCCCAGAGAGGATAACCCGAGGTTTGGAGAAGGTAGCAATCTTTCTAGAGAAAGATGTATGCACAGCGAGGGAGTGGATGAGTCTGTTGGGGACACTCTCCTCGCTGGAGCAATTCGTTTCTCTAGGAAGGTTGCACCTCAGACCCCTACAGTTCTTTCTGACGAGGAACTGGGATCGAAAATCTCAAGGTCTGGACTTTGCGTTCAAGATTTCGCAAGAGATAAAGGAGGATCTACGTTGGTGGCTAGACCCTCTATTGTTCAAGGAAGGCCTTTCCTTGCAGGTTCGGAACCCCAACCTAGTGTTGTATGCAGACGCTTCGGACATAGGTTGGGGAGCTACTCTCGGGTCGAGAGAAGTGTCAGGCACCTGGATGGGGGATCAGGTCTCCTGGCACATCAACAAGAAGGAGCTAACAGCGATTTGGTTAGCTCTCAAGACCTTCGAACCCCTCATAAAAGGGAAATATGTTCAGATCAACTCGGACAACACCACAGCCCTGGCTTACATTCGGAAACAGGGGGGGCTCATCTTTCTCCCTGTACGAGACAGCGAGATCGCTCCTCATGTGGTCAGAGGAAAGGAAGATAAGGCTTCTCACCAGGTTCGTACAGGGAGAAAGAAATGTCAGAGCGGATCTGCTAAGCAGAAGGAATCAAGTCCTTCCTCAGAGTGGACTCTGCACGCGGACGTATGCCAGGAGCTGTGGAGGACGTGGGGCAGGCCCCATCTCGATCTATTTGCGACCTCCAGGAATGCGAGGATAGATCTATACTGCTCCCCTATTGCAGACCCAAGAGCAGTGGCAATAGATGCATTCCTGATGGATTGGAGAAATCTGGATCTTTACGCGTTCCCGCCTTTCAAGATTCTAGGGGAAACGTTAAGGAAGTTCGCAGCTTCAGAGGGAGCAAGGATGACTTTGATAGCTCCGTTCTGGCCCGCCCACGACTGGTTCACAGAGGTACTGGAAGGGCTGGCTGGATGTCCCAAGATCCCTACCTCTAAGAGTCGATCTTCTCAAACAGCCCCACTTCGACAGGTTTCACAAAAAACCTCCCCCGCTCTCGTCTGACTGGATTCAGCCTATCAAGTCGTCAGAGCTAAGGGCTTTTCGGCAAAAGTCTGCAAGGGCTATTGCCCAATGCCCACGGAAGACCGGTTAACCACATCTAGAGTCTACCAGTCGAAGTGGGATGTTTTTCGACGTTGGTGCAGGACTCATAAAGTTTCCTCCTCCAGTACCTCTGTGACTCAGATAGCAGATTTCCTTATCTTCCTGAGGGAAAAATGCGGGTTAGTTGTCTCCACCATCAAGGGATACAGGAGCATGCTTTCCTCAGTTTTTCGTCATAGAGGATTAAACATATCTGAGGACAAGGACCTCCATGATTTAATCAGATCGTTTGAAACGGTTAAAAGAACCTCCTCCTTAGTTCCTAGCTGGAATCTTGATGTCGTGCTGCTCTTCCTGAGGTCCTCAGGGTTCGAACCTCCCCATACTGCTTCGTTCAGAGACCTTTCGATGAAGACTCTTTTTCTCTGTGCGTTAGCGTCAGCGAAGAGGGTCAGCGAGCTGCAGGCTCTAGAAGGTGAGGTAGGTTTCCAAGGAGGCTCCGCGGTTTGCTCTTTTCTTCCGGCTTTCCTAGCCAAGAATGAAAACCCTTCTTCGCCGTGGCCGAGGAGCTTCGAAATCAAAAGCTTATCCTCCTTAGTTGGGACAGAAGAGGAGAGATCTCTTTGCCCGGTGAGAAGCCTGAAATATTATCTTCAGAGGAAGAAAAGACTTGCTGCTAATGAAAGCAATCTCTGGTGCTCTGTAAGGGACCCCAGTAGGCCCTTATCTAAAAATGCACTCTCATTCTTTATCAGGAATGTTATTAGAGAAGCACACACTTCTTGCAATCAGCAACAGTTTAGCCTTCTGAAAGTCAAGGCGCACGAAGTACGGGCCATCGCGACGTCTTCGGCTTTCAAGAAGAATTTGTCATTACAAAACCTTATGAAGGCCACTTTTTGGAGGTGTGAATCAGTCTTCTCCAATCACTACCTAAAGGACGTATCGATTACATATGAAAAGTGTTTTGGGCTAGGCCCTTACGTATCGGCGGATTCAGTGCTGGGGCAGGGAGCTGAAACAAATCCTTTTTAATCCTTTTCCCTGTTAGTTTTAAGTTTGAGTTTTTTGGTTGTACGAAGGAGGTTGCAGGAGGCAGCTCCTTCTTTCGTATACTAATGTTAGTATTTGGTTAGGTGATCGGTTGTGCTTGAGGCTCCTTGCAATTGGTAGTGATAGGCTCAGGCATGTAAGCGGGTTGATCCCCATTGACCAGATCATACTTGGATTCTGCCAAGTAAGTGGACTCAGTTCCCATTGGTAGACCCAAAGAGTTCTTCAGCCATAGGTCACGCCCGGTCGCTGGAGGACTCTTTAGGCAACGCAGACTAATAGACAGTAACTATCAAGTCTTCTGCCTAAATCAGGTAAGAACCAGAGGTTTATATTATTTATTCCTTTAACATGTGTTGTCCCCACTTTGTAAGTAAGTATGTGTCTCTTTCCCTCCACTAAGGGTGTCAATCAGCTAAGTATATATCTGGCAGGGAAGTTCATGTACAAAAATGATATTGTTAGTATACAATAAAGTTTTGTACATACTTACCTGGCAGATATATACGATTGATGGCCCACCCAGCCTCCCCTCAGGAGACAGGTGGAAGAAAATAACCTGACAAGAAAGGGGGACTGGTTCTTACATCCGCCTCCCAGCGGCGGGTAAGGTAGATCACCTGACCTACCTGTAGCGTGTGCCGCGAGTTTTGAATTTTCTGTCGTGACGTCAGAGACTTAAGCTAAGTATATATCTGCCAGGTAAGTATGTACAAAACTTTATTGTATACTAACAATATCATTTTTTTAAACACACCACGATTTTCTAACAATTAATCATTTCTAAAACAATAAAAGTATGGGCCCCAAACATGGAAGGAAATGCTAAAAAAATATATATATTTATTTTTGTTATTGTAGTCGCTGTCTCATCCTCGTGTACTGCCCTTTCCATGGTCTATCCAAAGCTCCATGGTGACCAGACTAATGTCAAAGAATTCTCTTAACTGGTTTTGTGGCCGGGTATTGTGCCGTAATGATAACCATTATGATGTGATAGAGTAAAATGGACTCAGATTCAGAGGGCACTTTCTATTATCATCAGCAAACAATAATACCCAGTTTACCTATGTCAAAACTGCAAGAAGAAGAAGTGGTCATTCGCATATGCATCGTCATATTGTTTACATACGACCAATATCCGACCAAGCCATCATTCCCTTTTTGGTTGCCCAAGTAACCAGGGCTCAGAGAAGTCCGTTCTACAGTTATTGATTCAGCTAAGTGTATAATTTTAAGTTCCAGTTAAAGGATTTTGACGTAGGAAAAATCTATTTCTGGGCGATTGGTTCATGTCGCCCAGCGAAATAATCCTTTAATCCATTATTTCTAAGGTAAATGATCTAACAAATACCAGAGAATAAACAAAATAAAGAAAGAGGTCAGTATAACTGACTCGCTCACCCTCAAGGAGGGCGTCGGTATGAACACTAGGGCGAGTGAGACCACTACCACGAACCTCTTGCCAATAGAAATCTCCCACAACAAAACCCCACAAGAGGAGAGCCGACCCACAGAACGGGGCAGCAACTACTACTACTCCAACCCACGCTAGGGACTGCCGCACCTCTGGTGGCCATCCTGAAGTTAGCGATCAATCTTGAGCGAAGGGTTGGGAAGAGGTGGGATTTCGCTGGGCGACACGAACCAATCGCCCAGAAATAGATTTTTCCTACGTCAAAATCCTTTTTCTGGGCTCAGTTCGTGTCGCTGCGCGAAATTGTACCAGAGAATTAGCACAAGATTGAAAATAAAGAAGGTCTCAATAAATTTAAAATTTCAATTAAATACTATAATTGCAAGAAGAATATATATACACATACACAATTGTTCATAGAACGTGAATAAAGAACAATACTTAAAATTAACTTAAAGTTACCATATATACAAGGGCTTACATGGGATATATGTTGAACTTAAAACATGTGTATGATAATCATAGGCAAAAACACTTAAAGTAATTACAAATAAACAGTATCAATAATGTAGTAAAGTATGTATATGAACAAACTTAAAGTAAAAACACATTAAACAAGTTCATAGATCTTAATAAACAAATCAATAACCATTGTAAATGGAGATGTGGCACCCTAGCATAAAAATAAGGGGACCACATCACAAAGATCAGTATATACAATCAATTGTGGGTGACCCTAGCAAAAAAAAAAATAAGGGACACCCACTAAACCATCACAAGAGCAGCTAAGACTCAAGGGTAGATGTAGATGAACAAGGTAGGTATAGACAAACTGTTGGCTGAGATAGGTAGAAAGGAGATCTGGATCTTCAACTCAACTACTAAGCAGAGTCGGGGGAAACTATGTTACCCGCCGCAACTGCTGAAAACTTCAAAGATTCCAAAGACTTTAAGTAGTGACGCTTAAATACTGTCGGCGATTTCCATCCAGTATACTTTTTCAAGTCATCAAAATTCATGTGTTGAAAGTAGTTAATTGAGGTGGCTACTGCCCTGACATCATGAACCTTGGGGAAGGATTTCAGTGGTTTAGCTTGTTTAATAAAGTATAGGATCTGTTGCCTTATACCTTTAATTGATAAAGTACCACCTTTTTCTCTTCTAAAGAGAGGACCCGAAGAGGATGAGGATGTCCTGGACAGAAAGGCTCGTAAGGTCGTTACTGGACAAAGAGAAAGATCTTGAGGAAGGGGTATAACCTTCCAAGGTTCCCACCTCAACAAAGGATCCTCATTCTTTGCTAAGAAGCTGCGATCCGGAGAAAGCAGAACTTCTGAAGGAAGAAATTCTACATGATTCGCATCTCTGGATAACGCCGACAGTTCTGAAATTCTAGCTCCTGAAGCCAAGCTTAATAAAAATAATGTTTTTCTTAAGAGCATTATAATGAACAGTCGTGTTATTTGTATCCGAAGCCAGCTTTAGAACATCATTTAAAAACCATGACACTGACGTAGGCCTTACTGAAGGTCTAAGTCTAGCACAAGCCTTGGGAATAGACGAAAAGTAAGAATCTGTTAAGTCTGTGTTAAAACCCAGTTGAAAAATCTTCTTCAAGGCTGACTTGTTTGTCGTAATGGTACTAGCTGCTAACCCTTTTTCAAATAAGGATCTGAAAAAGAATATAGCTGAATTGATTGTCATGATTTTAATGTCTGCTTCTCTCAGGAAGGATGCCAACTTTTTAACTGCAGCATCATACTGCCTTAAAGTTGAATCTCTTTTATCTGATTCCAGGAAAAGAATATTTCGTGGATCGATATTTGCATCTCTCTTGGCCGCAAACTTCATGAAGTCCATAAAGTTAGGGTTTTGAGAATTCCTGAGGAAGCGAACACAGTCTTCATTTGTACTGACTGGGAGAGCATGGGATTGGGAATTCGAAGAGGACGAAGACCCAATTCCAGAATCAAAGGGTACCAGTTGCTCTTCGGCCAGTCTGGAGCTACTAGAGCTACTTGACCCTTGAATGTCCTGAGTTTGTTCAGTACTTTCAGGAGAAGATTCACTGGAGGAAAGACATAAATCTTCTCCCAGTTGTTCCAATCTATGGACAGGGCGTCTGTGGCATAGGCCAGAGGGTCCAGGTTGGGAGCCACATAACAGGGAAGTTTGTGGTTCGTTTGAGATGCAAACAGATCTACTTGCAGGCCTGGTACCTTCCGGAGAATCCATTGGAACGAACTGTTGTCCAGTGACCATTCCGATTCCAGAGGAACTGAACGGGATAGAGCATCTGCTATGACGTTTCTCACTCCGGCCAGATGGGTGGAGGAGAGGTGCCAACTGAACTTGTCCGCCAGGTGTCTTGACTTGGAGCCTCCCCTGTTTATACAATGGACTACTACTGCGCTGTCCAGAACTAACTTTATGTGAGAGTTCTTTGGCGGACGTAACCTCTTCAGAGTCAGGAACACTGCCATTGCTTCCAATACATTTATGTGAAGCTGGCGGAACTGAGGTGACCATGTTCCCTGAACTTTCTTGAACTGAGAATATCCTCCCCAGCCGCTTAGTGAAGCGTCTGTGTGGATAGTGAATCCCGGAGGAGGAAACTGAAGGGTTACTGATATGGACAGGTTCTTTAACTTTGTCCAAGGGCGCAGACGATTCCGTAGAATCTGTGGTATTGATGATACCTTGTCCCTGGATCTGACATTTGCTCGTGAGCGCCAGATCCTGGTTAAGTCTTTCAGTTTGGCTTTCATCAAGATGTTTGTCACTGAGGCAAATTGAAGGGAACCTAGGATTCTTTCCTGGTTTCTCCTTGAAGCATATTTGTACTGCAGAAATTGCTTCACTGACTTCACTATTTCTTTCCTCTTGGCTGATGGAATCGACAGAGTATGGGAGGATAGATTCCATTGAATGCCCAGCCATTGAAAGTTGGACTCTGGAATGAGTCTTGACTTTGCTCTGTTTATCTGGAACCCCAGATACTCCAGGAATTGAATGACTTTCATTGTGGCTTTGCGACATTTCTCGACTGTTGGAGCCCAAATCAACCAATCGTTGAGATACGCTACTACCATTATCCCTTGAGACCTCAGTTGTTGGACGACTACTTCCGCCAACTTCGTGAATACCCTGGGTGCTACATTCAGACCGAAGGGAACTACCTTGAAGGAGAATGCTTGATCTCCCAGCTTGAAGCCCAGGTAAGGGCGAAAGTGTCTTGCAATAGGGATATGATAGTATGCGTCTGTAAGATCGATAGAGGTGGTGACGGCCCCACGGGGAAGTAAGGTCCGCACCTGCGAGATAGTCAGCATTTTGAACTTGTCGCAGCGAATGGCCAAGTTTAAGCGGGACAAGTCTAAGATTACCCTTCTTTTTAGTGAGCCTTTCTTTGGTACGCTGAACAAGCGACCCTGAAATTTTAATCTGTTGACTCTCGCTATTGCTCCTTTCTGGAGGAGCTCCTCCGCATACTCCGTCAGTTCTTTTGAAGGAAGTTGAAGGAATGGTCTGGGTGGAGGAGGATCTCCAATCCAACTCCAACCCAGGCCCTTTGACACAATGCTTTGTGCCCATTTGCTGAATCCCCACCGATGCCGGAAGAGAAACAGCCTCCCTCCTACCTTGGAGATCTCACTGCTGCTGGGTCGAGTGACCTCCGCGGCCCCCACGTAAGTGTTTTCCCCTGTTGAGTGACCTTCCTGATCCTCTCTGATGAAAGGATCCCCTAGCTCTACCGCCCCTGCCGAACCGGTCATAGTGTTGGAAGGCTTGGCCCTCGAACACTTGGTTAAAGGCTGGGGAGACAGCGTAGGAGGTGGAAGGCTGAGCCTGAGGGGAAATCACATAAATGGGTTGAGTTGGAGTCTTCGAGGTAGAAGGCTGGCCTGATTGTACAATTGGCACAGCTGACACAGCTTGGTTAAAACGTTGCGGTTTCTTCTGGTAAGGCTGGTAACGTTTCAGTTTCTTCTGCTTCTTGCCTACCGCAGATTGATCTTGGCGCCTCTTAGCCGTGAGGCCCCAACGATCCTTGAGGCTCTGATTGAGCCTTGTTGCCTCATTCTGGACCTCCTTGACCATGGTTTCAGGAAAGAGGTCTGCTCCCCAGATGTTGGAGGAAAGCAGCTTATTCGGTTCATGTCGAATAGTTGCTTCCTGGAGGACGTGCTTCCGGCAATTGACCCTGGCAGTCACAAACTCGAACAGGTCCGACTGGACCGTATGAGTCTGTGACTTGGTCAATAGCTTGAAGAGCGGCTCTGAAGCATAGGAAAGAGCTGCTACTTCCGTCATTGCCATGGTATTCATTGACCTGGCAAGCCTAGACTTGGCCTCAAACTCAGCTTGAATGAGGCTATCAGGGAGTCTAGGTAGCTTCTTGCCGAACTGGTCCATGGCGCAGTCCGGCTTGAGCTTACCTGCCGAGAAGGTATTTGGCAGATTGTCCCACAAATCTCCAAGCAAAGGGAGCAAAGGAGAGGTGGGGTCTGCTTCCCTTAACTGGGGTAAGGGTTCTCCCTTCAGGCCAGCCGGAATGGTAGCCGGGGTGATCTTCGTTAAGAAGGGGAGAGGAGTTTCTTCATCCATCGTAAAGATGGTGAAGGGACTCTTAAAGGCTTGAATTCTAGTGTTTGCGCAGTCCATTTCTTCCTGACACCTGAGCCACTCCCTTTGAGCCTGGTCCCGGGAGTAAAGTACTGTCTCCCTCGGGACCTTATCCTCGCTAGTCATGGCTGCCTCCGTTAGCCTGGCGTAGCCAATGAACGGCGGTTGGAGGTTCTCCGGATAGAACTCGAAGTCCTCAATCCTTCGAGTGCCGCACTCCGGGATGGAGATAAGTCCGTCCTGGAAAGGGGTGTATGAAGCCACTCTCCAGGGGTTGTTCATTGAGAACGGAGGCAGAGAATCGTGAGGAGGAAGCTGTACCAGCCCAGCACCGAGTGCCGGAGGAGTAGCCAGAGGGGCCTGATTGAGCCCGGCTATTATGTTGTCCTGGGTTGTGATCCTTTCGGATAACCGGGAGAACATCTGCTCCATACTATTCCTCAAAGAGCCTACCAAGTCTCCCATGTGCTGCATCAACCCAGTGTTGGGATCCAGAGCCGAAGCCGATATGGAGGCGGAAGGATAACTCGGCAGAGGTACCAAAGGGAGAGGAGAGACCGCTGGCTCCACCGGAGTACGGGGCCTCTCCTTGGAGGACCTGCTCTTTGAGGACCTAGAGCTAGAAGCCGAAGCTTTAGCTTTCTCTGCTCCGGGATTTGTAGCCGAAGACTTACGAGATGATGACGCTGACGAAGTCTTTTTGGACGACGACGACGTCTTCGTAAGGGTTTTTTGTACCCTTTGGCTCTTGACTTTGGGTTTAACCGAAGCACTAGGAGTAGAGTACTGGAGCTCAGCTCCTGTAAAGCCTTGGAAGGAAGCGGGAGAAGTAGCGGGAGAAGAAGATCCAGTGGCGCCCAAGGGAAGCCCTTGGGCGTCCAACGTACTTACCTCGACCAACAGGTCGTCAACACCTACCATCGGTTCTACATTTAGGTCTAACGTCGCGACTTCCGCAGAGATATCCTGGCCTGGTTCCTTCATGGATGCAGCGACCTGCTGCTGGATTGCTGTCATAGTCGGGGCTGCTTCCGCCGGGTCGACGTACCCCGTCGACTTGCCGCCGGGGAACAGCAGGACAGCCATCCTCTTCTCAAGAATGTAGGGCTGTCCCTTGGCGGCGTTTTTGCCGAAGCCGCCGACCCAAGCCCTCAGGGTTGCAAGGGCGGTCTCTCTAACAACAGCAGCCTGCAAGAGAGGGCGTCTATTAGTTTAAGTTTAAAGTTGAAGTTCAACCTTAAACTAAAACCGAGCTTAAACCTACAATATTTGGGGATGTATTTCACAACATATAAGGAACTTAAGCTTAAAAGAAATCATTAAAATTAAACTTAAGATATAGTACAGTATTTACAGTCTATATACATCTGGAAATACTTACCCCGTCCAAGAACTGACCCACAAGATCATAACAGATCGTACAGGTCTCATGATACCAGACCTGCAGATTCCCATGTGGAGTCGCGCACGGAGCGTGGGACCTACAGACTTCATGTCCGCAGGGGTCCTGGAGCATGGCGTTGCATCCTGGATGCTCACAGTTGGTGGTCTGTAAGTGGAAGAATACATGAGTACCATCTAAGACAACACTTACAGGGCTAATTTAGAACTCCGATGCATGCCGGAGAGTGAAAAATTTTTTTGGGCATAACCCCTCCCCTATCGCCTGAATAGGCTATAGCTCCGGTGTGAGCCGGCATATAAAACAGGGGGCAAGGGAGGAACCCAGCTTAAGATAGCTTAAAACAAACTTATGATAGACTTAAGCATAAAATAGCACTAAATTCCGGAAACGATTCCGAATCGCGGTGGTATCTGTCTCCGCCGGTGTGCCGAAGAGACGGGGTGGTTAGACAAATGAGACCAACTGCACGCCTGAGATCCGCCCGCAGGCGGGATACCAGCTCCCTCCCTCATAATCGACGGAGCTCCGGTAAGAAAATAGAGCACCGACAACCCGGGGAGGGGCGAGAGGGCGAAACAGAACTCGAGCCTACAGCGGGGCAACGGAGCAACAGAGGAGGGGGGAGGCCAACCCCCCTACTTCGTCACAACGGAGCACCGTGAAGCAGAGAGACAAGGTCATACCCAGTCCAGCGTCTGTCCAGCCTCCCCTACTCCCTCCACGTAGGGAGAGAGGGAGACAGGCCCGGATGGAGCGAGCAAGGACGGACCTCCCTCCCCCCAGCTCTATGGGAGAGCGGGAGGAGGGCAGGGTGACTGGGACGGGCGTCTGGCTGTACCGCGATCACAGGGTGACCACGAAACGATAACACGATAAAAACAACGAAATCTATAGCCTAGGATAATGCAACCAAACTGATCAGCGAGATGCAACCGTAGATGCAACAAAACTGATAAAAAGGAAGCAACAAAACTAATGGGGACCATGATATAATAAACCTAGGCTAAGATAACGTACCAGACGCCCTAGGCTAACCAAAATCAAATAAAATAATTAAAATAATTAAAATAGCACCAAAGTAGGGGAAATAAAAATAGTAGGAGAAAAAATCCAGGAGTGTACGACTAACCCGAGAGAAAGTCTACCACTCAAAGCTAGCCTGGGCCGATACTAAGAGCTATGGCTAGGGTCTGGATAGAAGAGATAATGCCTAAGCAAGGTAAAGAAAGACATGCATGCATGACATAAAACCAATGCAGGCTGGATCCCCTAACATAATATTCATAAACAGGTAAAGAGACGTAAAATTAAAGGGAAGGTTCTAGGTATGGGAGAACAAGAACGAACCCGCCACGAGGCAGAGCAATGCCGCCATGCTTCCGACCGAGAATCCGTATTTATACCTAAAAAACGGCAAATACTGACTCAAGGTAGGAAAAAACTAAGTAGGAACCTTTCGGAATACTTAACTTAGCTGATGCGATGGCTAAACGCTCCATAATATCCGAAAATCCTCGAAAAAGGCACGAAAAAACACAGAGAGATAAAAATCAGCGTCTCACGGGCCGTCTAACTTAAAGGATGGCCACCAGAGGCGCGGCAGTCCCTAGCGTGGGTTGGAGTAGTAGTAGTTGCTGCCCCGTTCTGTGGGTCGGCTCTCCTCTTGTGGGGTTTTGTTGTGGGAGATTTCTATTGGCAAGAGGTTCGTGGTAGTGGTCTCACTCGCCCTAGTGTTCATACCGACGCCCTCCTTGAGGGTGAGCGAGTCAGTTATACTGACCTTTTTCTTTATTTTGTTTATTCTCTGGTATTTGTTAGATCATTTACCTTAGAAATAATGGATTAAAGGATTATTTCGCGCAGCGACACGAACTGAGCCCAGAAAAGAATTTTTAGCTTAGACTATGGAGCAATGATTTATTGTGTGTGAAAATCCGCAATCGGCTATATTTCACCAGCACACGTTGGCACTTCTTGCATTTTGTAATCATTAGCCATTTGTAGGAGTGAAAATTGTTTTGGAGAATTTATTATTCTATTTAGAAATTTTATCTAAAGAAATGTTCCACAATTATTATTAAATAAATATAGATAATCCTTTCAGACAGGGCCATTTCTAGCTATGTGGGGGCCCTAGATAGATAGGTAGGTAGGTACTCATTTTTCCACAAGGGGTTTGTCAAACTGTGATGAAGCAAATCCTAGCCCTTTAGTTGGTCTACTAAGATGCAAGAAACTATTACACTTCACATTTATTTATTTCACATCTGTTTCAAAGTGCAAAGATAATAAATAAACAGTACTTAAAATAATACTTAATTAACAACACAGTTACACTTAGGAGAGAAACAACTAATAATTCATATTATTCACAGTAACAATTTATTGTCCTCAAAATGTCTGCTTCCTGGCTTTTATACTTGCAAACTCATGAATGATGTCCTCATATGACACCTGCTTGCCAACATCATGGTTGATGATGATTATTGCAAGACCAGTGAGTCAATCCTGTCCCATGGAAGACCTTAGATAGGTCTTGATAAGCTTCAGCTTTGAGAAGCTCCTCTCTGCTGAGGCCGCCATAGTCACAGGCAGAGTGCAGGCGATTCTCAGGGCAACCCACAGATTGGGATATAGTTCCACCAAATTCTTTTGGTGGATGAAGGTGAGGAGCTCAAGAGCAGTTATGTCATCTGAGGGTAAGCTTGGCAAGTTTTTTACTTCCATTGCCAGTTCCTTTCCATCAATATTACTTTCATTTCCAGCGCTTAATGTCATGCAGAGGTTGTCAAACTAATTGCTCAATGCCTAATCATCCAGTTTTTGGAAACTGAGCAGCACTCCAAATCTGTCTCGCACTTCACCCAGTGTTTCAAACCTATCAGTTAAAGATTCAATCTTTGTCAACAACAACATTAAAGAATATTGCTTTTAGCCTCTTCATGGCATCTGCAATGGGCTCATCTGGGGCTTCATAAGCAAAGTGCTTTTTTGTGCTTTTTAAACTTTTCTCTTTGACTACAACCTCTACATTCATTTCCTCATACATGTCTGAGCTGAAGCAAAGCCAGTTCTTCTCTAGTTAGTCAGAGATGTTTTTGCTTTAGTGAGGAGGTCAACTGCCACATCAAGCTGCATTGTGGGAGACTGCAGGAGTGCTGACATGGTTCACATTGTGTAGAATGTCATACCATACGACTGTGCAAATGATAAATCTGTATGACCTCACCTCTTCTGCCAAAGTTTGGGCTTCAACCTTGGTCAGAGGGTCTGTCTCTTCCCTGATCTTCAGCAAAGCTTCCCTTATATTAGAGGCCTGGTACCACACAGCCTCTATGCTGTTAATACGGCTCTCCCACCTTGTGTCACTCCACGTCTTGAGTGCAACAGAGATATGTTCCCTTAGGATTGCTGAAATAGCTGATGGCATCTGTTGAAGCTGTTCTGCATCAGATACCACCAAATTTAGGGAATGTGCCCCACGTGGAACTTAAAGTGCACAAGGGTTCTTCTCAAGACGTCTGGCTGGAACCCCTTTGTTCCTCCCTTTGATGTTGGCACCATTATCATATGCAATCATCAAAGGGAATATTCAGCTCCATTAGTTTTTCAAAATCAATGATGACAAATCAAATCCTATTGTTTCAGAAGCTACAAGAAATCTCATAAAATGTTCCTTGATTTCTGGTGCTTTGTCAATTTTAGCTGTCCTTATGATGACTGACATCTGTTCTTGGTGGCTTACATCGGGAGTACAGTCCAAAATGATTGAATAATATTTGGACTGTTTAATCTCAGTCACTACTGTGTCCATTATTTTCCCGCTGATTGTAGCAATAAGTTTATTTTGGATGATATTTCCAAGATAGCTGGAATGATTGAAATGTCCACTCTCAACACGCTCAATGTGCTGCTACATGACAGGATCAAATTCAGCAAGCAAAGGGAAACTTCAACTTTTCATCGGGGGCCCCCCAGGTGGCCCTGGGAATTAAAATTTTCCAAGCTACCCAGGTGGCCCCTGGTGGCTTGGGGTCCCTAAGCAATCGCCTAGTCCACTTATAGCTAGAAACGGCCCTGCTTTCAGTTTCAGATAACAATATTGGCAAGAGCCTACAAGGGAGTAGCCTACAATCTACATCGATTCAGTGAGAATATGTTAACTAGACTGTAGTAGATATTGTCTGTAGCCTATAACCTAGGATTGTATATCCTTAAGGGTGGACAAAAATAACCTGGCTTAGGTAGTAACCTTCATCAAGGTAAGATTTAAGGACATATCCTTTCCAGCTATGTGCCTAGACAGTAGCCTAAGTTTGCACCAAAGACCTGAGGATTAGATAAGAGGCTACTGACATTTTTCCTTTTTATATAGCCTGCATACATAAGTGTTGTCTTAAAACTGTAGACGATCATGTGCATACCCTTAACCCTCTTACGCCGATTGGACGTATTAAACGTCGAGTCAAAATGTCTCCCGTATGCCGATTGGACGTATGATACGTCGACTCAAAAAAGTTTTATTTTAAATTCGCGGAAAAATACGTATAGGCCTACCAGCCGAAAACTTTTGAATCACGCGCCTTGGGGGATGCTGGGAGTTCACTGATTTAGGCGTTGTTTTGTTTACAATCGTTACGCAGGCGCGCAAGCGCGAATTTCTTTCTTATCGCACTAAAAAGTATTAGTGACACATCAAAAATTATTTCGTCACTTTGACATAATTTTTGCACCATTTTAAATTATCTGTTACATGGAGTATTATATATGAAAATGTGCGCAATTTCATGTAGAATACAACAAAAAATACTCATGATTGTAGCTTTTATCTGTTTTGAAATATTTTCATATAAATAACGATAAGTGCAAATATTTCATCCTTCGGTCAACTTTGACTCTTACCGAAATGGTCTAAAAACGCAATTGTAAGCTAAAACTCTTATATTCTAGTAATATTCAATCACTTGCCTTCATTTTGCAACAAATTGGACGTCTCTAGCACAATATTTCGATTTATTGTGAATTTATGAAAAAACTTTTTCCTTACGTCCGCGCGGTAACTCTCCGATAAATTTTTTTGTCGAAATGTTTGCACCATTTTAAATTTGCCATTACATAAAGTTTTATATATGGAAATGTGTGCAATTTCATGCACAATACAACTAAAAACAACCCATGGTTATAGCTTTTACCAGTTTTGAAATATTTTCATATAAATAACGATAAGTGCCAAAATTTCAACCTTCGGTCAACTTTGACTCTACCGAAATGGTCGAAAAACGCAATTGTAAGCTAAAACTCTTATATTCTAGTAATATTCAATCATTTACCTTCATTTTGCAATGAATTGGAAGTCTCTAGCACAATATTTCGATTTATGGTGAATTTATGAAAAAAAAAAAATTTCATTACGTCCGCGCAGTAACTCTAACGAAAAAAATCAGAAATATTTTTGTGCGATTGTTGTAATGTTTGCACCATTTAAAATTAGCCGTTACATAAAGTTTTATATATGAAAATGTGCGCAATTTTATGTAGAATACAACAACAAATGATTGAAGGTTATAGCTTTTCTCTTTTTTGAAATATTTGCATATAAATCACGATAAATAGAAAAAAACCACGTTTGGTCAACTTTGACTCTACCGAAATAGTCGAAAGACGCAATTGTAAGCTAAAACTCTTACAATCTAGTAATATACAGTCATTTATCTTCATTTTGAAACAAATTCAAAGTGTCTAGCACAATATTAGATGATTATGGTAATTTAAAAAAAAAACAACTTTTCCTCCTCCGCGCGACCGATTCGCGGCCGCAAATCTCCGAAATGCGTAACATAGCATTTCTCCCTAATATCTTTCTCCTTTTCTTATTTGGCGTTTTATAGAGTTTCATATATTGAAAATGTGCGAAAATTCATGAAGAATACAAAAATAAATATTTGAAGGTTGTAGCTTTTCTCATTTTTGCAATATTTGCATATAAATAAATATATATATATAAAAACTTTGACATTTGGTCAAAGTTAACTCATCTGAAATGGTCAAAAACTGCAATTCTAAGCTAAAACTCTTACATTATTGTAATATTCAATCGTTTGTCTTCATTTTGAAACAAATTGGAAGTATCTAGAACAATATTTAGATTTACGGTGAATTTTTGAAAAAAAAACATTTTTTTACATCCGCTCATTATGAATTCATGCATCATTTTGTGATACTATTTTTTCTGTGTTGCTTTGATCGTTTTACAATGTGTTATATATCAAAATGATCGCAATTTAGTGTACAATACAACGAAAAAAAAGTAACTCATTAGCTTTAACCGTTTTTTGCACAGTTTGATTTGAATACAATTATGTATGAATTTTTTTTTTTTCGCTACCATATATCGCATTATCTATATATGATAATGATATTTTTTTTTTTCATTTCTGATGGTTGCATTCTAAACTTCAGACAATGACAAAAAATGAGCCAAAAATGAACTCTTAATCTTGAAAACTAAGCACGCTGTGATTTTTTGAAAAAATTATTTTTTCCACTTCCGCTCTCACTCCAAACCCGCCTCGGCATACGGGAGACATTTTGTTTTTTAGGGCTTCGGCGTAAGAGGGTTAATAGGGAATGAAATAATGTAGATTGATTAGAAAAACCTAGGCTAGGTGATAGCCTAACTATAAAGTTTCACATTAGTAAGTTGCTGTTTTATATAGCAGACCAAAAACAGTGCATAGACCAAATGGGCTAATGAAGCCGTAGCCTATCTTGAAGGCTACAAATGACACTTGGTTAATCCCATATCTTTAAAGGTAAATTAATTAATCAGAATTAGACAATAATCTATAATAGTTGATGGCTGAACTATAAAATTTCACAGTGAGTTAGATGTTAGCCTAACTATGACTATACATGTAAGTTACGTTCTGATTTTATAAAGCCTTTACATTTGCTCTAGAATAATGTGGATTGGGCAATACCCTGTACTAGGCTAAGAGAGTGGAATTTAGGAAACATCCTGTTGTTGATGTACCAAGTGGTAGATTAGCCCATATAGCCTAGGACTGGATGTAAACTGTAACCTTCATGTAAATAAATAGCCTAAATCCATATAAAACAGTGGCTTGGGCTACCTATACAATTTAGTACATAGGATATTAGTCCGAATGGTATGACAATTCAAATTGAAATTTTACATAGCCAGTACAAAAGGACTAATATATGGCTGTTAGAACTAACTTGATCCTCAAAGGGCTTAAGAACATAGCTTTCTAATAGATCTATTACAAATATGGAAAATGTATGAGGTACCACAAAGGTGTCCATCATTAATAATTTAATTCTACTACCTTCTAATAACAACTTGATTTATTTCACTGCAGGGCTGCCATTATTCAGGGCCCTCATTTCTAGTGTTTCATATAAAATTGCTCAGTTCATTTTGTGCCGGTGGGTATGACTCATACCTTCTGCCAGGGGTACAGTCTAGTAAGAAAACAGTAAAAATTTGTTTGGTCGACAGATATGTATCAGATTTGTAGTACGCTACTGGCAGTAAGTTTTACTGATGAAACTGCTCATTTTAAGCTGTCCCAGTGATTCCTAGGGCTCAGTAGGACTAAGGAAAGGGGAAATTATATCTTTCCGACAAAACTCCGGCAGCAGATATGTAACCCTTTTTTCTCAGATCAAGATTTATGTTTGGGCAAAAACCCAGTAACATCAGTCCTCACAACCTCCCAGGTTACCCTGCATAGGAAGTAGAGGAATTTTTACATGGCGATAATCTTACTATGGAATATGAAGTGGCCATTGTCACTGAAATGACACTACTGAACCCTGATGGATCAGGTTGCCATGGGTGAAACCTTCCAGAAGGAATTCTATCCTCCTTTGCAGCTATCAATACTTAGAAGGATCTCTCCCCTCAAAAGGGATAATAGGATCCATCTGACTCCAACTGAAATTACTATATTTTTGGACGGGTATTATAACTTACCCAGGACTTCTGCCCCTTTGGTAACAGGCAGTTACAGTTCAGTTGTTGAAGTTCAGTCAAATTGTGGAAGCTGCTTCCCCAAACGAGATACACAGCTTGCGGCATTTGATCAATTCCATAAGGAAAACATGAATAACTTCAGAAAATGTTCTGTATGAGGGAAATGATGCATGATTCCGAACCGAAATGTAAGTTAGTCCAGTACACTCCAAAGTGTAAAAGTACTGCATAAGGCAACCCAAAAGTGAGAGGGGATGCAAATGCTGCCCAAGTAAAAGCTATAGAAGACTCCTAGACGTGACAACATTGAACAAGCACATTGTTTGTTAAATTTCTGTAATAACTACCTTTATCCAAGGTGGTTCAATTGTTCTAAAAGGGACTTAGACAACTATAGATCTGAAAGATTCACACTGGCACGTCCCTGTCGCTGCTCTCCCTTCCGCCCCTTCCTAAGGCTCCGGGTAGGAAATGAAGGAAAAGATATGTAGAGGTTCAAAGTGATGCCTTGTGGGCTAATCATTGCCATAAGATTTGACAAAATTAGTAATGGTAGCTCTTCAAGAAATCAGAAATACAACCAATAGCTCGCCTAGATGACTGGTCAATCTGGGGACCACAAGAAAAGTGTGCTTGAAAAACCTAAGAGCTTTGGTCAACTGACTACCACAGTCAAAAGGTTTCATGATAAATTGGCAAAAACCCACCTGACACCCAGCAGACGCTTTCAGTAGCTGGGACTGTGTTAGGATACTTTTCATGGCTCATTGTCTCTCCCCATCATACTCAAAACAGAATAATGCATGTCTTCAAAATGTGCCTTGCAAAGCTCAGAGTTTCCAAATGGAAATTAGAATGTATGATGGGCTTGTTGTAATTTGCACCAATAACAGATCCAATAGATTACAACAAATGAATGTGAACAAATTTTAGTTATTGTATGAAACAAACAAGATGCAAGATCGACCTTATCAGAAAATTAAAAAAGTTGGGGAGATACTTCAGCCTTGATTCCAGAAGGAATCTCTGTTGACACAGGTCACCCAGACTCCTCAGTCTGTATGTGATGATACACACAGATGCCTCGTTGACAGGTTGGGAGGATTGTCAAGTGGCAGGAAGGTGTTCAGCTACTCTGAGGAATTGTCGTATCAGTTTCTTGTAGCTGATGGCTGTCTTTTTGTCTCACTCTCAAAAAAACAAAAAAAAACTGAAAACTCCAGAAGAGAGACATTTGGTTGGTTCTAGACAACATGACTGTAGTGTCCTACATCAAGCGGTCGGGATGATATTCACTTCCTCTCAATATAATAATGCTAGCTAGCCATCCTTTGATGGAACAAGCAAACAAGTGGTACCTGTCTACAATTTACCTTACGGGGTCTTTCAGTGTAATAGTAGACAAATGGAAGTGGACCTGTTTGCCACATATGAGAATCATAAACTACCAGACAAACAACAGCAAGAGATGCCATCCTTCAAGTCGTGAAGAAATGGAGGAGGATATTCCCTCTTCAACCATTGTTCCAAATTTTGAAGGTGTGGAGCAAACTCCTGACCTACCATGGAACAACTTACTTAATAGTCCCAAATTGGCCAAACCGGCATTGATTCCTATTACTTTAACAACGAACAAAGAAATAGATTCCAAACTGTCCACTGTTGTATCCCAGTCAGTAGGAGGGAAGTCATTTAAGGATCCTACTTTCAAAACCAAGACCTTCACAGGTTGATTTTCTTATATATTAGCTATACCATGAAAATTATTCACCCGATATTGCTAGGTACCAAGCGCAAAAATTACAGACATCATTTATCTGGGAATTCCAGTCAAATATTTAAGGGAAACAATTTAAAAATGTCTTATCCCTTTTGAAGACCAATGCCTTGCAGTTACAACAATCATGGAATACAAGGCAGCATTAATGGAACCATTGTTTAATGATTTCATGATTTGACTCTAGTATATAAGTTGTCACTTCCCTTCTGCAGTCATTTGCCCTACAAAGATCTGCTCTAGAAAGGTTCCAATTACTTGGTCCCTGGACAAGGTCCTTAGAATTAGATCAGCCCCTCAGCTCAGTGGACCTGATGCAACCCCAACTAACAAGCTACAATATGCGATCTTGTTGATTGCATTAGCATCAGGAGCTTGTATGTATTAACAAACTGGGCTCTCTGAGACGGGGACAATACATCATGCAGACAGGTGACAATCAATTATTATTGTCCTCTGGCCTGTTGTTCCTGGCCAAGAGTAGGATTCCTTTAAGAAGGAAATCTCCCATTCTAAGAAAACTAGAATTAGCAAACAAAACATAATGCCCAGTTCAAGCACTTGAGGTATACCTAGAGATCACGGCAGACATCCCAAAAAGTCTGTCTTTTCCTTCACTCTAGCAAGACTTGCCACGAGCGCAAACAAAATCAACTACACTGTGTATCAGTAGGTGGCATGGATAGTCTTGACCCATAAGCACTACAGCGGCAAACCACTGGTCTTCCTAACAGGCGGGTATGCTAACTATCGCTGGGGAAGGTTTGACAATACTGCAACCATATCCGGCATGCTTAGGTAAGTCACCACAGAACTTCACCATAAAAAACAAGAGTTCGCTCTTAGTTTCTTATTCTTTGCTACTAATCCTTGTGAGAACCCATATTGGAGAAGCCATTCATGTCTCATGCATGGCAAAGGAGATATTTTGAATCAAGGTGTCTCAAAGGTGTGTTAAAACTTATACTAGAAAGAAGTGTGTTAAAACTTATACCAGAAAGAAGTAAAAAGTTATTTTTTTTCTTATTAAACAATTATGAAAATTAGGAACTGTTTTATTTGATTATTATTATATGTTCTTGGTTTTAACATTCTATAAAGAATGTGATACAGCATTAGTAAGTCTTTATGCTTTGTATTAGCTCACTGGACACACTGGGCTGACTTTATTACTGTATATTTTAGGCTAACCAGACAGAATTCTTGGAATAGGACTTGCTTTGTCAATGACTAAAGTAATGTATTATTCTGATTTGATTAAAACATTTTATGTTTTTGTTTATTTCAATGTATAAAATTTAAAAGCATTTATAAATTATAAAAGTATTTTATATATGAACAAAGTGTTTCACATGAACTCATTAAAACTTCAATAATATCCAAATAAAGTTGTACAATGCCAAAAGTTATTTGTCAATGCTCACTAGTGTATACGATTTACAGACTAAATGCACGGTTACCTGAAGGCACCAGTGCTAGTCCTAATGCACAGAGTATCTTGTCCCAATGCCCTACTTCCCAATTAAAGTGTGTTTTTCCTTGTGGGCCCAGTGCACCAACTTTATTCACATAACACCTGCTCTTTGGGGAACTAGAATGAAGGTAACTATATTCTCTATGTGGGATTATTTTCTTTGATATAGTGAATCATTTACACAAAGTCTGAATAAAAGAATATGAAAAAAAACAAACAAATACATGCTATGAGGGAGAATTTAAAAATTTGACTACCTTACTAATAGCTACCTCTTAATTCAAACTTCAAGCCTAAATGTTTCTGGAGGTGGTGGTTAACCTCTAAAAGAAATGACTGTGCTAACTACTTGTTATCTTACTAGTGCTTGTTTACCAGTAGCCTACAGTACTGTAATTAAGGATGAACTTTTGAAATTGAGCTGGTATGAAAGTGTGTTCTCAGTTATAAGTTTAAAAGTAAACCTATACAACAGAACTTTCTGCATACAATACCATGATCACAAGACTTAAGAATGAATTCAACCCTCACCCTTGTGTGGTATGTGAAGGAGAAGTGCAACCCTGTCACGAAGCTATTAAGCAATCAACCCATAGAATTTTGTCCTGCTCTCATTTGCTCTTGTGTCTTCCCATGCAAAAGTAAACATAAAGTGGCTTACAGGATTACCTGCCTATTCCAACACCTCAATGTTCGTAAAGGCGAGAATTTTGGTCCTAATATAAAAGTCACAAGATATAACTTAATCCGGGACCAACCCTCCCTCTTAGGGGAATTTACTGACACCCCAAGCAAGGGTTTAGGTGCAGGCTTGCCTTCTACCACATGTGCCAGTCAACCTCCCACGGCATGTGACTGCCCACCTGCGCTGGCTAACCTCCCATCCACCCAAATGATCAGCTCTTTCATCTCCCATCTTGTTGAGTAGCCCTGACACTGTTGGCTCTTAGAGCAAAGAAGTTCTACTGCAACTAGCCAAAGAGCTCTTAACACTTTGTGGGAATTTCTTTCCAGAGAACATTTTGATTACCCCTCCAAAAGCTTCCTCCTCCGTAAGTCCCTTCAGTCCAGTGTCACTCATAGGAGTTCCAACACCTCCAACAAAACTCATACGCATGTGCATGCCACCAAGTCTTGGAGCAAAATAAAGAAAAAAATTTTGTTGTGCAAAATGGAACGTTTGTCGCAGCCTGTGAGAAATTTGACTCACTCTACTATGGCGTCTAGCATCACCGATGAGTGCAGATTGTGAATTGGTGTGTGACATCTCTTCTCAGGTTTCGGGCGAGACGAAACACGAATGTTGGGCTCCGGTCAATCGGCCAAACGAGAGGTTCTTTTCTTTTTTCTGCTTGTTTGTCTGCCAGCCACCAGACCCCTCATAATCACTCTCATCCACATCCACGATGGGGGTTATGGGGGAGAGAGATAGGGTCGGGAGATTCACTATGACTGGTGATCATCACTGGAGATCCATCTTCCACCAGAGGTACTAGGGAAGGGGAGGAGGTTGGGAGTCCAACAGTCCCCTCAGAACGGTCTATAAGTGATGGGGGCACTTCAACCGAAGGAGAGAGGCCAGTTGATACCTGGGTATGGCAATCTCAACTTCGTGTCGCACCCTCACTTCTCCCTCATTCAAAGTAGTCTGGTGGCTTTCTGTACATTTGTCTAGTGATTCCTGCATTCCTTTGATCGCATCCCAGATCCAGGCGAGATTATTATTTGTTTCCACAGTTTGAAGTCTGTCTTGGGATTCCTGTAGTCCTTTGATCACGTCCCAGATTCTTGAAAATTTATCATTTGTTTCTTCTATATTTTCCGAGTTTTTTCCAATTATTTCTGATAGGGATTTTGCTGTTTGTAAGGCATTTTCTGCTATGTGGTACACTGCAGGTAGGCTTAGGTCAGCATACCCCTTTGGAGGCAGATTGTAAAGGTCATTATGTAGATTTCCACCGAGCAGGTCGTCCTTAGCCACTTAGTGATGTATGATATTTTCTTGTGAGAGGACATGTTTTTCGCCGATCGCTCCTTCAGATTGTTTTGTAGCAAACGCTGGATAGTTTCATTTAAAAAAAAAAGGCCATAATTTTCATACTGTGAAAATTAGCGCTGAAGCAGCAAGCCTGATGCTGAAGGATCTGCCAAAATCAAGGATGTTTTGCATAAAATCATTGTTGATGAAGGTAATGTGGCAGATTATAAACTTAGGCCATTCATGATTTATCACTTCGAAAATCCTAGGGTACTAAAGAGAATTGATCAGCATACGCTTTATGTGTATTACCGTTATAATAAGAAAGCATAGAAGACTGCAATGCTCTTCTAAGACCGCTTTGTGCATTACTTTATTCCGGAGATGAAAGATTATTGTAGGGATAACAACATCTCTTTCAAAATTCTGCTGATTCTAGACAATGCTCCCAGCCACCCTCAGCGCATCGGAGATATTAACGAGAATGTAAAAATTGTTTCTGCCACCAAACACAACTTATCTCGTACAACCCTTGGATCAGGGCGTTGTGGCTACGTTCAAGACCTATTATCTTCAGAAAACATTTGCCTAGGCTTTTTAGGCTGTGGATAATGAGAAGAAAAATCTAAGAACTTTCTGGAAGGAGTGAAATTTTCCTCGATTTTTTCCGAGTTTTTTCTATTATGTCTGAGAGGGATTTTGCTGTTTGGTAGGCATTTTCTGCTGTGTGGTACACCGCAGGTAGGCTTAGGTCAGCATGCCCCTTTGGAGGCAGATTGTAAGGGTCATTATGTAGATTTCCACTGAGCAGGTCGTCCTTAGCCACTTAGTGATGTATGATATTTTCTTGTGAGAGGACATGTTTTTCGCCGATCGCTCCTTCAGAATGTTTTGTAGCAAACGCTGGATAGTTTCATTTAAAAAAAAACCACCATAATTTTCATACTGTGAAAATTAGCGCTGAAGCAGCAAGCCTGATGCTGAAGGATCTGCCAAAATCAAGGATGTTTTGCATAAAATCATTGTTGATGAAGGTAATGTGGCAGATGATAAACTTAGGCCATTCATGATTTATCAATTCAAAAATCCTAGGGTACTAAAGAGAATTGATCAGCATACGTTTTATGTTTATTACCGTTATAATAAGAAAGCATAGAAGACTGCAATGCTCTTCTAAGACCGCTTTGTGCATTACTTTATTCCGGAGATGAAAGATTATTGTAGGGATAACAACATCTCTTTCAAAATTCTGCTGATTCTAGACAATGCTCCCAGCCACCCTCAGCGCATCGGAGATATTAACAAGAATGTAAAAATTGTTTCTGCCACCAAACACAACTTATCTCATACAACCCTTGGATCAGGGCGTTGTGGCTACGTTCAAGACCTGTCATCCTCAGAACACATTTGCCTAGGCTTTTTAGGCTGTGGATAATGAGAAGAAAAGTCTAAGAACTTTCTGGAAGGAGTGAAATTTTCTGAACTCCATTATGAACATTGGAAAGGCATGGAAGGAGGTATAGAAATAATGTATGAGTGGGATTTGGAAAAATCTGCTACAAGTGTATGTGAATTCATTTGAAGGTTTCGATAAAGGTGAAGAAGTTGCAGAAATTAATAGAAAAGATCTTAACACTTAGGAAAAGTTTAGATTTAGAAATTGATGAGGGAGATATCTAAGAACTTATACCTAGATGTGCAAGATGGAGAGCTAACGGCAGAGGCTTTAATTGCACTTACAGAAGAGAGGAAAAGAGCAGAGGAAGAAGATATTCAAGAGTCAGAGCAAAAGAATTGGCAGAGGCATTTGCCTCATTTGAACATGGACTGAAACCTTTAAGTAAAATGGATGGGAACATGGAACAGTTTGCTAAAGTTGTGAGAGCACATCAAGACACTTTGCATGTTACTGAGTCATTTATGAAGAATGAAAAAACACCATGCAACTGATGTTGGAGTGCTTCTTTAACCCTTAAGAGCCTGGATGAAAAATCAGTATGCAACACCTTAGAATGGGCAAACTTTGAGGTCAGCCAATTTAAGAAAAAAAACATCAATGGGAAGAGGAAGAGTTGCAAATGAACATAGTGTAAGAAAAATAACCTAAAAAACTATCCCTACCGACCACGAGAAGTTTAAATACAAATTTACAGCCTCTTGTGGGTCCTCTTTTTACAAGACAACCTTATAATTACAGCTCCCACTGTATCATAACAGATAAGAACTAAAATCAGTAACAGATTCTGAGTATATTTGTTAACCCTTTAACGCTGAAGGGGTATCATAAAAATCGTCTCCCGTATGCCGAGGGGGTCTCGGAGTGAGTGCCAAAGCAGAAAAAATATTTTTGTCAAAAAATCACAGCGCGCATAGTTCACAAGAGTAAGAGTTCATTTTTGGCTCCTTTTTTTTCATTGCCAGAAGTTTAGTATACAGCCATCAGAAATGAAAAAAAATATCATTATCATATATAAATAATGCGATATATGATTGCGCGAAAACAAAATTTCATATATAATTGTATTCAAATCGTGCTGTGAGCAAAACGGTTAAAGATAAAGTTAGTTTTTTTTCGTATTATTGTACACTAAATTGTGATCATTTTGGTATATAACGCATTGTAAAGCAATCAAAGCAACACAGAAAATATTATCACAAAATGATGCATGAATTCGTAACGTGCGGATGTAAATAAATGTTTTTTTTTAAATTCACCATAAATCTAAATATTGTTCTAGAGATTTCCAATTTGTTTCAAAATGAAGATAAATGATTGAATATTAATATAATGTAAGAGTTTTAGCTTACAATTGCAGTTTTCTACCATTTCTGACGAGTTAAAGTTGACAGAATGTCAAATTTTTTATATATTTATTTATATTTAAATATTTAAAAAATGAGAAAAGCTACAACCTTAAATTATTTTTTGTTGTATTCTACATAAAATTGCACACATTTTCATATATAAAACTCTATAAAACGCCTAATATAAAACGGAGCAAATATTACGAGAATGCGACGTAAGCATTTCAGAGATTTGCGGCCGCAAATCGGCGTGTGGAGGGAAAGAAAGTTTTTTTTTTTAATTCACCATAAATCTAAATATTGTGTTAGAGACTTCAAATTTGTTTCCAAATGAAGATAAATGACTGAATATTATAGACTGTAAGAGTTTTAGCTTACAATTGCGTTTTTTGACCATTTCGGTAGAGTCAAAGTTGACCGAACGTGTTTTTTTTTCTATTTATCGTGATTTATATGCAAATATTTCGAAAATGAGAAAAGCTACAACCTTCAATTATTTTTAGTTGCATTCTACATGAAATTGTGCACATTTTCATATATAAAACTTTATTTAACGACTAATTTAAATTGGTGCAAACATTACGACAATCGGACGAAAAAATTTCTGATTTTTTTCGGAAGAGTTACCACATGGACGTAAGGAAAATGTTTTTTTTTTTCATAAATTCACCATAAATCAAAATATTGTGTTGGAGACTTCCAATTTGTTGCAAAATGAAGGTAAATGATTGAATATTACTAGAATATAAGAGTTTTAGCTTACAATTGCGTTTTTCGACCATTTCGGTAGAGTCAAAGTTGACCAAAGGTTGAAATTTTGGCACTTATTGTTATTTATATGAAAATATTTCAAAACTGATAAAAGCTACAACCATGGGTTGTTTTTAGTTGTATTGCGCATGAAATTGCACACATTTCCATATTTAAAACTTTATGTAACGGCTAATTTAAAATGGTGCAAGTATTACGACAATCGCACGAAAAATTTATGATTTTTCCGGAAGAGTTACCTCGCAGACTTAAGAAAAAAGTTTTTTTTCATAAATTCACCATATATCGAAATATTGTGCTAGAGACTTCCAATTTGTTGCAAAATGAGGGTAAATGATTGAATATTACTAGAATATAAGAGTTTTAGCTTACAATTGCGTTTTTCGACCATTTTGGTAGAGTCAAAGTTGACCAAAGGTTGAAATTTTGGCACTTATCGTTATTTATGTGAAAATATTTCAAAACTGATAAAAGCTACAATCAAGTATTTTTTTTATGTATTCTACATGAAATTGCGCACATTTTCATATATAATACTCCATGTAACGGCTAATTTAAAATGGTGCAAAAATTATGTCAAAGTGACGTAATAATGTCTGAAATGTGTCACTGATACTTTTTAGTGTAATAAGAAAGAAATTCGCGCTTGCGCGCCTGCATAACGATTGTAAGCAAAACAACGCCTTGATCCGTGAGCTCCCAGCATCCCCCAAGGCGCTTGATTCAAAAGTTTTCACTTGGTAGGCCTATATGTATTTTTCCGCAAATTTTTTAAAAAACTTTTTTTATCGATGTACCAGACGTCCAATTGGCACCCGACAGACAATTTGTGTCGACATTTAATACGTCCGGTGGGCGTTATAGGGTTAAAAGAATTCAGTAAATTTACTGAAATTGGCCATGCAGTAACTTTTTTTTAATTAGACATTTTTTTCCAAAAATTTCTTTTCAAAATTGCAACTATAACTGATGTTGTGGCAGAATCACAAGTTAAAAAAAAACAAGCGGGCAAATCCCCCCCACCTAAACTTAATCAATCCAGCTACCAAACTCACCCTCAGTCACACTTTCCTCTTCACAATACTGAATACAAACAGATACTCAGGGCTATGCTGTGCTGTCCACTGGTTGAGGTCTCTGAGACACCACCAACAACCAAGAACCACAACCCAACAACTAAGGACCACAAACAAACAACCACCAATGATCACAACCCAACAAGCACAACAACACAACAACAACCAAGGAACACAACCACAACTCAACAACACAGCAAACAACCAAGGAACACAACCACAACCTATCAACAAACAAGGAATACAACCACAACAAAAGACCACTGCACAAACAATCACTAGCACCAAAAAAATACCTCGACACACACACCCACTAACAACACCAAGAAACTACAACAGCTCCCCAACAACAACAACAACCCTCAACCATAACAACTCACATATAATCCAAAAGGAACTCACAAGCACAACAAATCAAACAACAAGGCACAACAACTCCAAAGCAAACAACATCAACTTAACAACAACTAAACAACAAACAAAAAACGCACAACTTATCTAACTATCAATGCCTTCAACAGACTACTGCCGACACTACTGACCATCGCAAGCTCTGCCTAAAGACTAAAGACTGACCAAAAAACTCACTCAAAACTCTCTCTCTAAGACATTGTCAAATGGAACTCCCATAACTCCTCCATAACGTACCATCATAAAAGATAAGAACTAAAAACAACAGCTACCCCTTAGTATATTTATCAGCAAATTTATAAAAAGATGTCAAGTGAGACACAGAAGCAGTACATCCTTTCTTGAAGTGCAGGTCACAACTCAGCTTCTGAGCTGCCCAGTGTCCCATTTTAGCCAATCTAAAAGTTGCCATTAGTGAATTTATGGGCTATAGAAGTAATGGCACCTCTTACCAAATCGATGGCGTGTAATACTGTATTGATATTCACCAGGCGGTATTGCATCCACCACTCAAAACCTGTTATTGTTACTCATACAAGGGTATCTGTCCATTAAGGGTTAAGAAAAAGGCTCCAGTGCTATTGTCTTCTGCCCCCCTCCCCGACATTTGATCCTTGATCCTCTGCATCTTATAACAGCTGTTTCCTTGAAATACTATCTGACGAGGAGCGAGTTGATGATTCAGCAGCTTTATCATCCTCCTCCTCCTCTTCTGATTTTTAGTTTTACATAGGCAGGAACAGCCTGACACTGATCACTTATGCCTACAATGGACCGAATCTTGGTGAATACCCCTTACATTACAGTCTGATTCTTGTTCTTGTTATTCAATTTCTTTTTGTACAGAATTATAATAAGTTAACCTGCACTGAACCTTCAGAATTAGCTGATATTAATAATAAGTATACCATACAGTGGTACCTTGACACGAAAGTCCCAGCTTACGAAAAATTCAAGTTACGAAAGCAAATACGAAGATTTTTTTGGCTCTACATACGAAAATAGTTCAGGTTACGAAAGGTTGTTGCTGTAAAGTCCCGAGATTCGCCCGGACCACCGAGAACAATTTTAAAACTCGCGCACCGCCAACTGAGTAGACTCGCCACCATCCTCCCGCTCTCCCATTGGTTCCTGATGCTAGACAACGCCGTAAGATCCTGCTCTCCTATTGGTCAGCATCTACCCCATGTGCTCTATGTATTCCATTGGTAAAAGGATGCTGTAAAATGAAAAACGTATTCATGCAATACATTTAATAAAAAAAAACATTAGGTAAAGATAGAATAAAGAATAGAAATGAATGGTTATTATACTGTTTGGTAGTTTCAGTAGTTGAAGAGAGAGAATGAAAATTTGATTACTGTACTGTGTCCTAGGTAAAAGTGGTTGCTTGGCGATCGTTCGCTACACGTAGTGTGAACGTAAACAAAAGGTTGGAGGCCTTTTTTTTGTTTGTTTGTTTGTTTGTTTATTATAGTTAATGGTTACTTAATAATTATTTGAAATGAGTACATACAATATATTTAATAAAAAATTGGGAATTTAGATTATTCATAAAACAACTAAACGAAAAACAAATCAGACTGCTATCATTGAAGCCAACAAATATTGTCTAGAATTCTTCTTCTGTTTTAATGTATGTTTCGTTATAGCTGTCAGTAACTCGGTATCTCCATTTGGTAAAGATAGACTAAAAAATAGAAATGAATGGTTATTATACTGTTTGGTAGTTTCAGTAGTTGAAGAGAGATAATGAAAATTTATGATTACTTACTGTGTGCTAGGTAAAAGTGGTTGCTTGGTGATCGTTCTGTACTCGTAGTGCTGAATGTAAACAAAAGGTTGGAAGTTTTTTGTTTGTTTGTTTGTGTATTATAGTTAATGATTAATTAATAATTATTTGAAATGAGTACATACTGATTATTTATACATTTTACTGGCATATTCTAAGCTTTTAGCTTCTTAGGTTTAGATGTCAGAATCATAGACTAGGCTACAGTAGCTACTGCTGACATAGGCTAGGCGTATTGCTGAGGGACATATGCTAAAGTCCTAATATATGCAGTAAAAATGGGGTTGAACATTACATGCAGTTGAATATTACTCAAGTATGTACAGTATTTTGCCTTTCTGGAGTCATATTTCTTCTGTCGGAATGGTGTCACAACCCTAGAACATGTGTTGTAAGCCTGGAAATAATTTACTGGGGTGTTTTTGTAGGGCTTGGAACAAATTAGGCAATTTACATGTAAAATGTGGTTCAATATACGAAAAAATCAGGTTATGAAGGCCGCCTCCTGCTGGTTTGATTAGCAGGAAGGTTGAGAGTGCCTGGTCCTCCTCTCCTTTTCTCTTTACCTCCTGGGGTTTTACAGGGAGCAACAAATCGGCCAGGAGGAACTCTGTAGTCTTCTCCCCAGACTTCAGCTGCAAGGGCCTACACTCCTGGCTCAGACCTAGGATTGCACCAGTTGTACGACCAAGTTTTTAGGACAGATCGAAGTGGTCTGTCGAAGTTTTCCCTCCTGCCGGGAGAGTAGATCGGGAGATCCGCACCCTAGAAGGATTCAAGGGTCCTCTCCCCCAGGATGTGGACATCCCCGAAATACAGAGGACTTTTTCAGAGATCATAATCCTGATTCGTCGGCACATTGATCTTGTGGAAGGGACCATGGCCTCTTCTCGCATCTCAAATCCCTTTGGTGACCAAAATAAGAACCCAAGGTTTTGATGGGGCTGCCATGGCCCTCACTTGCCAAAGGAGTACTTAACCAGGTGAATAATCTTGTCACGGAGCAAGAGAATTCACTTAGGGCAAATCGTTCTGACAAGCTACTTCCCCCTCCTCTGCCTTCTCAGAAGCACTACTATATACCCTAGGGGAGGTCTCTGCTGACAAAGCAGGTTGACCCAGACTTAGTACGACTAGGTCCGGATCTCTTGTTGCAGCGTCTTCCTTCAGAAGGTATTCTCTTTTGCAGTAAGAGGCAGCAAGCCTGGAGGTCCCATTCACAAGAGATACATCTGTAGAGGTATCTCGATGACGGGTTAGTCCTGGCGAACTGCTGCGAGCAGTTGCTTTAATGGGACCAGGATCAACTCCTCAAGTTTAGCCACACCCATGGGATTGTGGTAAATTTCAAGTAGTGCGATTTCATCCCCAAGCGAGGATAATGTACCTGTGGATGCTGATAAATATGGTAAAAGCAAGAGTTTCTGCCTTGGAGTCTTTTATCTTCGGGTTCAGGGAGGTAGCACAGTATTTCTTGTCTCGACGAGGGCAACCAGCACAGCAACGGCAAGTCGTAGTCAGTCATCTGTCATCATGGGCGGCTTCACCTTTGTTCACTCTAGTGGAGAATGAATGAGTACTGGTCCCAATCTTAATATCCTCATTCCTTTTTCATTCCCCAGTTGGAGGAAGTGATAGAGAATTTAGACTGGTGGTTGGATGCCAGGAATCTTGTAAAAGGAGTATCCTTGCATGCTCCCCCTCCCGGATGCATCGACCTAGGGATAGGGCACACCTGGAGGATTGCCGACTTCAGGGATGTGGAACCAACTCGACAGACACCTCCTCATCAAAATCCTGGCACTCAAAGCAACCTTTCTGGCTCTCCAAGAGTTTCAGTATCGATGATGGGGCATTCCATGTTGTTGTTGTTGTTGGTTGGTGTTGAGTGAGAACACCAGGTCAGTGGCATGTCTACAAGCAGGGGTGTTTCATATCTCCCCCCTTACAAGCAGGGGTGTTTCATATCTCCCCCGCTTCACCTGTTGACATTGCATGTGCACGAGTGGGCGGTAGCTCACTTGGTGGAGCTGTCGGACAGATACATCCCAGGCAAAAGGAATGTAGTGGCAGATGAGCTCAGCCACCAGAATCAGGTGGTAGGGACAGAGTGATCCCTTCATCCAGACATCACAGAGAGGTTGTTTGACCTGCACAACAGAAAACTTCAGGTCTTTTGTTCCGTCTTGCCAGGGAAAACCTTGACGTTTACTATTTCCCTCCATTTTGTCTGCTTTGCAAAGTGATTACCAGAGCATTCGTCACTGTCCAGACCTTCTAGCTCTGCTCTCCGAAACACAGAGAGAGATTCCTTCCTGGCACAACCTTCTGTGTCAGCCACACGAAGAGTAGTATCATCAGGCAGTGCAGTCCTTGCTTCTTCACAGCTGGAGGTTATCCACCATCTCTTGCGTGCAAAAGGCTTTTTGCCCTGCACAGCAACATAGATGCCTGGATACCTCAGACAGTCCTCTGCAATAGTATACTAAGGAATATCGCTAGGCTTCTATAGTTGACGTTGTAGATGGGTATCTCTCCTGTCGGAACTACTCTTTGGTAGGTCGCGGATTTCCATGTCGTCCTTCACTGAGAGAACCTTCTCTCTGTTTCAACAGTGAAAGGCTATCAAGTTCCCCAAGGATTAGTTCATCTGCTAAAAGGGGTAGATATCTTTTCCTCTCTGAAGATTTTGCCCACCCAGTGATCTCATTCTGAGGAACCCGACTCATGCACCGTACGAGCCCTTATGAGGGTCATCAAGACAGGGATCTGACCCTTAAGACCGTGTTCCTGTTTGCCCTGGCATCGATGAAGAAAGGAGGCAAACTTCATGGACTTTGATGTGAAACACTCGAGGGGATGGGGATCAGTTATGATCAATTTCATTCCGGACTTCCTGGCAAAGCCTCAAAACCCGTAGGTCCTTGATGCCATGTTTGAGTCCTTTATGATCCCCTCCCTATAGGACTTCGTTGATAACGATGCAGACGAAATGCTACTTTGTCTTATTAGAGTGGTGCAGCTTTTTCTGAAGAGGACTGGGCATTTCCAGCCTGAGTGTCACTGACTCTTCATTAGCAGTACTGGCTTGTCCAATAAAGAAGTGTCCAAGAACATGGTTTCTTTCTGCCTTCGTGAGATGATAAGAAGTGTGTACTCTGCTGCTGGCATAGACGACACGGTACTTCCCATCCGAGAGCTGATGAGGTTAGGGGCATTGGTCCAACCCTCACATTCCCGAAGAATCTGTCAGTCCATCAGGTTCTGAAGGTTTTGGTGTTGTCTCGACAGACTGCCTTCACTTCCTTCTACCTTCGGGACATTGCACACAAGTCCTTGGAGACTTTTGCCTTAGGATAGGTGTTGGCTGCTCAACAAGTTGTGTAGGGTACCCAGCTCCTCTATCAGGACAAAGTTGCCTTGGATGTAAAGTTGTGGATGTGAGAATGAATGTGGGAGTGAGTGTCCTGTCTTCTTCTCCGTCCCTTCATACCTTTCCTCTTCCTTCAGGCAGAGAGTGGATTAAACCATAACATGCGGGAACTAACACCAGTGCAGGTAAGTTTAGATTATAGAAGCAACTGCCCCTTTCTCTAGCAGGAGAGGGGGGAGAGGTCCCTGACAATAATCAAATTGCTTATATTTGCCATTCTGTCTTTGACTCTCAGATTCATCCCAGCTTGTTTGTCATATAGGGTTACGTTTCCTCCCTCATTCAAGGGGTTACGCTTCCTCCCTCATTCAAAAAAAGCCCAGAAGTCTGATGTTTGATCATGCAGTCCCTGTACTCTGATCAATTCATCAGAGGCACGACTCTCTTCTTCGCCCTTTCGACTAGGAAGAAAATCCAGGTGTGCAAACTCTAGTCAGTTCTACAGACTCATTCAGATTCCTCCCTCCATGTATGAGTCTTCCTAGTGTAAGGGACTGAGGGCTTGTGTATCATGTAGGAATAAATGACAATTTTTAAAAAATTAAATTGTATTTTCTCTAACTATACAAACCTGAGGCCCTTTACACATTAGGCCCACCTCATGCTACCCCTCAGTCTGATACCTGGGCCAAAAGCAATTTGAATGTTTACATTCAGGTGGGCTGGACTCCTACCAACCAAATGGTAGTTTAACTACCTGTCTACCTTGTTTAAATGTCAAGCAGCCATTTTCCAACTTCAGCATAAGTAATTTTTAATGTAAAGGACTGGTTGTTTGTATAGTTAGTAAAAAAGGGATTTTGACGAAGGAAAAATCTATTTCTGGGGGAAGACCTGTGTCACCCAGTGAAAAATCCCTGTAGCTCATTTTTCAAGTATAAATATAACCTAATATATACCAGAGAAAAAGCTTACATGGTATGCTGAAGTTACTACCCTCAGCGCGAGCACCCCGAAGGGTGTCGGTATAAGTAAAGGGGCGAAGTGGTTACTATTCACAGATCCTCTGCCACTTAGAAGATTCCCTCTTCAAAATCCCTCTGCGGTGGGAGCCGTTCCAAGCATCCCCCGCCTCACCCTCCACTCGCAACTACTACTTGTACCCACGCGCTTCCCCATTCCTGGAATATACCTCCAGGCTTAGATTGGCCAAGGGTGGGGAAGAGTAAGGCGAAAGAGAAAAGGGTTGGGTTCACCGGGCGACACAGGTCTTCCCCCAGAAATAGATTTTTCCTTCGTCAAAATCCCTTTTCTGGGTTCGACCTGTGTCTGCCGGTGAAAACATATAAGAGAATTCCATCCAAGCCAAATAGAACAAACCAGTATAAAAATGGAGGTTAATAAAACCTTAGGTTTCAATAAAATGGAATTTAATGACTAAACTTAATGTAGAAAAAAGTATGGCTTAACCTCTTCATTACCGAAAGTTTGTTTGGAGGTAGGTGGGTACCACCATTCAAGTCTACTACACCGCACCGGGTGCATAAAGGTGGTACGCATAGTACCACCAAAACTCCTCCTTTTCAGATAGGGACTTCCAATCATTCTGTAATTTCGGTTTGAAGAGTTTGGAGCAAAAAAAATAAACAGTATGACACGATGCCAGACGTATGATGAACCCCAAAAAATATTATTACTGCTTATAGTAGTGTGTAGGTGACAGATGAACTGCGTCTCAACAAAAAATCACAAAACCAGACAAGCGTAAACATGTAATATCTTCTACCCAAGTATAAAAACAGTTGTATCATCATTTACTGTATTTATTTATTTATTCACTTATTACATTTTACAAATAAAAGATATGAACACCAGATAAATGAAGGGTAAAAATAAACGCCGTTATAGTACTGTATTTATTTATTTATTCACTTATTACATTTTACAAATAAAAGAATATGAACACCAAAACCAGATAAATGAAGGTAAAAATAAAGCCTTATAGTAACTTTGTTTTATATAAAAAACCAAACCAGAGAAAAAGCGAAAAAGCGATTTTTTCTGAGGACAAGAAACTTGAAAAATTAGTTTAGATACCCCTGATGCCCCTAAAGTTGTTTTCTGTGATGAAACTAATCTTAGAAAACGTAGAAAATTACATCGACCAATTTTTGAAAGATATACTATAAAATTTGCGATTTCCATATTTATTGGCGGGGCTTTCGCTTTAGTTTTTGCTCTTTTTTTTGTTATTATGTGCTTATTTACTGTTCTATTTTGATAATACTTTATGTGCATGTTCCAGGTGCGATATACCAACCTTCTGTAAGACCGAATTTCTATTCAAGACTGTAGTTTTCTCACTGACCACCAGTGTCCCTTGTACAAGGGACACTGAGTTTCTCATTTTTTTTCATAAAATCATTTATTTTCCCTGTAGGATGATAAAACTAACAGAGAATATGCGTTATTATAGTGGTAATAATACCTGATAATTTCATTAGCCTGTCTTGATTAGTGTATTTTTGGCAAATATTTTTACGATCGGCACCCCTCCAAACTCGAGTCACTACCGAGAGATTCAGTTCGGCAGCAAACGCAATGTTTACATTCTGCTCACCCACCCGGTAAAGAAGGGGTGTAACTACAACTTAAGAGTAACATATACAAAGACTGGTAATACTAAGGTACACATGGTACGTAAAGTGACCTAGATGAATATGTACAGACTGGACATAAAAGTTATAGGTATATAATGAATAACAGACTAATATATACATAGATTCGAGGACGGGATGGCCAAGGGCCAGCCCGGCCCGGAAGAGGTAGGTTGGCCGGGAATACGAGCGAGTCAGGCAGGAAGGAGAGTATTAGGGAAAAGGAAATAGAAGGGTTAGAAGGAAGTTTCTAAGGTACAATTATTCTGGGGAAACTATACTTCCAGCTGCCACTGTTGGGAATTTAAGGGCCTCTATATTTTTGAGATAGTGGCATTTGAATACTGCTGGAGATTTCCAACCCGTATACTTCTTTAGGTCTTCAAAGTTCATATTTTGAAAATAGTTAATAGAGGTGGCTACTGCCCGGATGTCATGGACGTTTGGGAGTGAATCCGGGTTAGCTTGTTTAATAAAGTAAAGTATTTGCTGCCTAATACCTTTCAGAGAGATTGTTCCACCTTTCTCCCTAATAAACAGAGGGCCTGAAACCTTTCGAGAAGTTCTGGCTAGGAAGGATTTTAATGTATTAACAGGACACAATGATGTGTCTTGCATAAGGGGGAGAATTTTCCAAGGAGTCCACCTGTTCTGTGGGTCCTCGTTTTTAGCCAGAAATTGTCGATCGGGTGATAGCAGGACCTCACCTGATGGGAGGAATTCAATATGACCTGGATTCCCAGAGAGAGCCGAGAGTTCAGATATCCTAGCTCCTGAGGCTAAAGCCATTAAAAATAATGTCTTCCTAAGAAGGGTTAGGTATGGGCACGTCTCATTGTTAGAGTCCGAGGCAAGTCTAAGGATATCATTCAGAAACCAGGAGACCGACTGGGGGCGATCTGCTGGTCTCAAGCGGGCGCATGCTCTAGGAATCGAAGAGAAGTATGCGTCTGATAGGTTAATATTAAAGCCTACCTGGAAAATCTTTCGTAATGCTGATTTTACTGTAGTAATGGTACTGGCAGCTAGACCCTTCTCAAAGAGAGAACTAAAAAAGGAGATGGCCAAATTTGTGGTCATCTTGTGAGCATCTGAGTCCTTCAGAAAGTTAGCTAATTTCTTAACTGCTGAATCGTATTGTCTGGCTGTTGAATCCCTCTTGTCTGATTCAATAAATAGGATATTTAAAGGATCAATGCTTGCATCTTTCTGAGCTGCAAACTTCATGAAATCCATTAAGTTAGGGCACTCAGAATTCTTGAGGAAGCTGACACAGTCTGAGTTTGTACTACCTGCGTCAATTTCGGATGGGGGATCCGTTTGGGCCTGAGATTCAGTTCTAGAAGAAGTGGATACCAGTTGTTCTTTGGCCAGTCGGGTACTACTAGGGCTATTTGGCCTGTGAAGGTTCTCAGTTTGTGTAAGACCTTCATCAGAAGATTCACTGGTGGAAATAGGTAGATTTTCTGCCAGTTGTTCCGTTCTACGGACATCGCGTCTGTGGCGAATGCTAGTGGGTCTAGATTGAGAGCCACGTAGCAGGGTAGTTTGTGATTGGCTTCCGTGGCAAAATCGTCTACTTGAAGGCCCGGGATTTGATTGCCGATCCACCGGAAGGAATCTATGTCCAGTGACCACTCCGACTCCAACGGAGTTATCCTGGACAGTGAATCTGCAACGACATTCCTGACTCCTGCTAGGTGAACTGCAGATAGGTGTCATTGGTTCTTTTCTGCCAGTAAGAAAATTGCCAGAAGAACGTGATTCAACTTGCTTGACCAGGAGCCTCCTCTGTTTATGCAGTGGACTACTACTAGACTGTCCGAGACCAGTCTTATATGATTCTTCTTGGCCGGAGACAGACGTTTCAGGGTCAAGAACACTCCCATTGCCTCCAGGACATTGATATGAAACTGGCGGAATGTCACCGACCATGTTCCTTGTACCTTTCTGTGGTGAGAATATCCTCCCCATCCACTTAGGGATGCATCCGTGTGGATAGTTAAAGACGGGGGAGGGAACTGAAGAGGTACTGACTTGGACAGGTTCCGGTGATCCGTCCAAGGACAGAGCCTCTTCGTCAGAATAGGCGGAATCGCCAAAGACCTGTCTCTGAGTCTGGTATTGGCTCTTGATCTCCAGACCCGATTGATATCCTTCAACCTGACCTTTAGCAGGATGTCTGTCACAGACGCAAACTGTAGAGAACCTAGAATCCTTTCTTGGGCTCGGCGAGAAGCTTTCTTGTTCTTTAGGAAACACTTCATTGCTTTTGCGATCTCTTTTGCCTTCTTGGTTGGAAGAGATAGCTCGTGTCTGTTCAGGTCCCATTGGATTCCCAGCCACTGAAAACGAGACGCTGGGGTGAGCCTGGATTTCTCCCTGTTTATCTGGAATCCCAGTGATTTCAGAAACTGTATCACCTTGTATGTTGATCTGCGGCATTCCTCGACACTGGTTGCCCAAATGAGCCAGTCGTCTAGGTAAGCTACCAACAGAATGCCTTTCTTTCTGAGAACTTGTTCTACCGTCTCTCCTAATTTGGTAAATATTCTGGGCGCAATGTTGAGCCCGAACGGCATGGCTCTGAATGAGTAAGCCTGTTTCCCTAGTTTGAACCCTAGGTACGGGGAGAAGTTCCTTGCTACCGGGACGTGATAGTAGGCATCTGTAAGATCGATAGAGGTGGTGACGGCCCCACGGGGAAGTAAGGTCCGAACCTGTGAGGTAGTCAGCATGCGGAATTTGTCTCAGCAAACGTATAAGTTGAGACGGGATTAGTCCAGAATCACTCTTCTTTTGGCTGAGTCCTTCTTGGGGACACTGAACAGACGTCCCTGAAATTTTATGCGCCCCACTTTCTTTATTGCTTTCTTCTGGAGGAGGTCCTTGGCATAATCCATCAGGTCCACCGTAGGCTTTTGATAAAAGGTGACTGGTGGAGGAGGCCCTTTCACCCAACTCCACCCTAAGCCTTTCGAGATTATGCTGTGGGCCCATGGACTGAAGGTCCAATGGTCCCGGAAAAACTACAGCCTCCCTCCTACCTGCGGACCCTCACTGGTTGGGTGCAGGTCTGGAGCCTCTGCCTCCACGGAAGCCTCTTCCTCTTGCTCCGCCACATATTTGTGGGCCACCCCTGGCTCGACTACTTCCGGCATGCCTACTATAGGAGTGAAAGAGATCTCTCACTTCATAGGTAGGATTAAAGACCGGAGAAGTCACTATAGCCAAAGAGGTAGACGGCTGTGGGGCTGAAGGAGCTGGCACTAACACAAACTGCTGTTGGGGTTGTGCTTTCGAGGTGGAAGGTTTACCGACCTGGGAAACTGGCACTGCTTGAACTAATGCTTGTGGCCTAGAGCCCTGGTAAGGGTTATATCTTCTTGCCTTCTTCTTGGATTTTGATTGGTGTCCGGACCCTTCGAACTGTTGTTTGAAGGGGAGACCCCATCGAACCTGGGGAAAAGGTTTTCTCCCCAGATTGAAGACCTGATTAGCCTATTGGGCTCATGTTTTATGGAGGCACCCGCTAAGACGTGCTTCCTACAAGCGCGTCTGGCCACAGCAAAATCGTAGAGGTCTGACTGGAACGTTTGTAAAAGCGCCTTAGTCAGAACCCTAAACACTTGCTCCTCATTGTAGGTGGAAGCTACCAACTCCGCCGCAGTGACAGAGTTGATAGACCTTGCCAGTCTTGTCTGCCTCGAACTCCGTTTTCACTAGGTGATCCGGAATCCTAGGCAATCTCTCGGAAAAGAGGTCGGAAGCGCATTCCGGGTCGAGTTTACCTGTGGTAAACGTCGCCGGAGCGTCCTTCCAAAGGTCCGGTCCAGTTGGAAAGAGAAGGGAGGTAGCCTCCGTCTCTCTCAATACCGGCAGCGGCTTGTCCTCTGCCGCAGCTTGAAGAGTTAGTTCCGCCACCTTAGATGTGCATGGTGATGGAACTCCGTCCGGGGTCACAAACATAGTGAAGGAGCCTTTATGTGGCGTTAACTTCGTGTTAACGCAACCCCATTCGGACAAGGTACGGACCCAAATATTGTGAGCCTGCTCTCTCGGGAAGATAACGGTCTCCTTGGGGACTTTATCTACCCAAACCAGAGCATGTTGGGCCAGTCTCACAAACCCAGGGAATGGGAATTGGAGACCTGGAGGAAACATCTCGAAATCCTCAATAGGCCGGGTACCACATCCTTCGATGGTAAGTTTACCCTCCAAGAACGGGGCATGGAGAGCTAGCCTCCAAGGATTCTCCTTATCAAAAGGAGGAAGCTTGGAGGCGTCCGGTACCATCATAGATAGTGCCAGAGTCCCGGAGTGAAGGAGGCCGGAGATCATATCCTCCAAAGGCTTTATCCTCTCGGTCAGAGACGTAAACGCCTGACCGGAGGCTTCCGGGACCGAGGCGAGACGCATTGCCTCAAGCCTTTGGTCTATGACTCCACTAACCCTTGATAACAGATCGACACCAGACTCCGCCGCACTAGGGACGGTGGACTGTAAACCTATTTCCGCACCTGGGGAAGGGTTTAGGGCAGCAGGCAATTGAGCGGAGGTCGACAGCTGTGGAGCCGAGGACCACTCTGTCGCCGCTGGCAGAGCTGGCTTTGTGCCTTTCTTTAAGGTCTTAGTTTTGAAGGTTTTTACTTTGGGAGCGACAGAAAGTGCTCCCGCAGCAGGAGGGGTAGGCTTAGAGAAGCCCAGGAAGGAGGAGGAAGAAGAAGGAGTAGGGCTAAGTAACAAACTCGCATCGCCTACCTCCCCACCTACCTGCTCTTCCGTGAGCGTGGGCTCTATGTTTATGTTGATGGCTGCCACGTTGTCCATCAGGTCCTGGTCATTGGTGGCCGGCATGGTTGCCAAACGGATAGCTTCAACGAGCGGTTCAGCTAACTCCACTGGCACTGCTGTGGTGGCTGTGGCCCCCTGGAAAAGGAGAGCACAAAGTCCTGCGTCGAGTACATACGGCTGTCCTTTAGGAGCGTTCTTGCCAAAGCCGGCCACCCACTTCCTCAGGTTGGTCCTCGCTTCGTGGCGGACCACTGGATCGGCCTGTTAGGGAGGAACCGTATTAGTACAATGTTTGGAACAAAACCTAATATAACATCTTATGAGATATTATGACATAAGTTAAACACACCATCTCGTAACACACCGTACACGCGTCGGGGTGCCTGACCATGTAGCTCTCCAGTTGTACGGCACAGTTTGTGTTGGAGCGGCAAACTACATGGCCATACGGCTTGCCTAGGGAGGCAGGACACCCCTCTGCCTAGCAATGGACCATCTGTTGCAAAATATCGTAGGTCCTGTGTGCTGAAAATTCGCACGCGTTCCGGTGATGCACCTAAAATGGCGGCTCAGCCAACGGCAACTCCAATACTATTATGAAGGGCCAAAGGCAAATATGGGGGATATACCAACATAAAATTAAAAACACATAATTTGGGGTACTCAACTTAGGTGTAGAAGTGACATCAGACGAAGCCATGATGCGAAATAGGTAAGAGTTGATGAAAAATCCTGGAGCGAAAAAGATGTGCAGCACACACAAGACCGCTAATTAAAGGAATGGGGAAGCATGTGGGTACTAGTAGTAGTTGCGAGTGGAGGGTGAGGCGGGGGATGCTTGGAACGGCTCCCACCGCAGAGGGATTTTGAAGAGGGAATCTTCTAAGTGGCAGAGGATCTGTGAATAGTAACCACTTCGCCCCTTCGGGGTGCTCGTGCTGAGGGTAGTAACTTCAGCATACCATGTAAGCTTTTTCTCTGGTTTATATTAGGTTATATTTATACTTGAAAAATGAGCTACAGGGATTTTTCACTGGGCGACACAGGTCGAAACCAGAAATACAATTTACTTTTAAAAAACGGTATTTTTCCTAATGAAAATAGTCTTTTCTACCTTAAAATGTAAATGTAATTTGTATAAGAAAAAAAAGCCATTCTTCTTAACCCTTTAACGCCGACTGGACATATTTTACGTCAACATTTTTTGTCTCTCGGGTGCCGACTGGACGTATTTTACGTCGACATACAAAAATTTTTTTTAAATTCGCGGAAAAATACTTATAGGCCTACCTAGCCGAAAACGTTTGAATCACGCGCCTTGGGGGATGCTGGGAGTTCACGGATCAAAGTGTTGTTTTGTTTACAATCGTTATGCAGGCGCGCAAGCGCGAATTTCTTTCTTGCTGCACTAAAAAGTATCGGTGACACATCTCAGAAATTATTTCGTCACTTTGACATAATTTTTGTACCATTTTAAATTAGCCGTTACATGGAGTATTATATATGAAAATGTGCGCATTTTTATGTAGAATACAACAAAAAATACTCATGATTGTAGCTTTTATCAGTTGTGAGATATTTTCATATAAATAACGATAAGTGCCAAAATTTCAACCTTCGGTCAACTTTACTGAAATGGTCGAAAAACGCAATTGTAAGCTAACACTCTTATATTTTGGTAATATTCAATCATTTACCTTCATTTTGCAACAAATTGGAAGTCTCTACCACAATATTTCGATTTATGGTGAATTTATGAAAAAACGTTTTCCTTACGTCCGCCCGGTAACTCTTCCGAAAAAAATCATATGTGCAATTGTGGTAATGTTTGCACCATTTTAGATTAGCCGTTACATAAAGTTTTATATATGGAAATGTGTGCAATTTCATGCACAATACAACTAAAAGCAACCCATGGTTGTAGCTTTTATCAGTTTTGAAATATTTTCATATAAAAAATGATAAGTGACACATTTTCAACCTTCGGTCAATTTTGACTATACCAAAATGGTCGAAAAACGCAATTGTAAGCTAAAACTCTTATATTCTAGTAATATTCAATCATTTACCTTCATTTTGCAACAAATTGGAAGTCTCTAGCACAATATTTCGATTTATGGTGAATTTATGAATAAAATAACATTTTCCTTACGTCTGCGCGGTAACTCTTGCGAAAAAATCATACGTGCGATTGTGGTAATGTTTGCACCATTTTAAATTAGCCGTTACATAAAGTTTTATATATGAAAATGTGCGCGATTTCATGTAGAATACAACCAAAAATAATTGAAGGTTGCAGCTCTTCTCATTTTCGAAATATTTGCATATAAATCACGATATATAGAAAAAAAACCACGTTCGGTCAACTTTGACTCTACCGAAATGGTCGAAAAACGCAATTGTAAGCTAAAAATCTTACAGTCTAGTAATATACAGTCATTTACCTTCATCTTGAAACAAATTCGAAGTCTCTAGCACAATATGTAGAATTATGGTGAATTTAAAAATAACTTTCCTTCCCTCCGCGTGCAGATTCTCCCCTGCAAATCTCCAAAATGCGTACTTCGCATTCTCGGAATATTTGCTCCATTTCATATTAGGCATTTCATAGAGTTTTATATATGAAAATGTGTGCAATTTCATGTAGAATAAAACGGAAAATATTTGAATGTTGTAGCTTTTCTAATTTCCGAAATAATTGCATATAAAAAAATATATAAAAAAATTCGACATTCGGTCAACTTTTAACTCGTCAGATTTGGTCGAAAACTGCAATTGTAAGCTAATACTCTTACAGTATAGTAATATTCAATCATTTTTCTTCATTTTGAAACAAATTGGATGTCTCTAGGACAATATTTAGATTTATGGTGAATTTTTGAAAAAAATATTTGTTTACGCAGCGCGTTACGAATTCATGCATCATTTTGTGATAATATTTTCTCTGTGTTGCTTTTATCGTTTTACAATGTGTTATATACCAAAATGATCGCAATTTAGTGTACATTACAACGAAAAAAAATTAACTTGTTACCTTTAACTGTTTTGCGCATAGTGAGATTTGAATACAATTATATATGAAATTTTGTTTTCGCGCTATCGTATATCGCATTATTTATATATGATAATGATAATTTTTTTCGTTTCTGATGGTTGCATACTAAACTTCAGGCAATGACAAAATAAGGAGCCAAAAATGAACTCTTAATCTTGAAAACTAAGCCCGCTGTGATTTAAAAAAAAAACAAAAAAAAAAAAAAAAAAAATTCCGCTTCTGCGCTCACTCCGAGACCCCCTCGGCACATGGAAGACGATTTTTAATATACCCCTTCGGCGTTTAAGGGCTTAATAGATTTATAATACTCCCAATTCATGAAGGAAAGATAATGTTCATTTGATTGTCAAAATTAGAGTAAGTCATGAATTTGTGGTAAAGGTAGAAAGTGGTGGTTGAATTGTCGACCAACTTTGGCCTGAATAAATTTGTTGATTCCAAACAGCATCCATTGTTGCTTTTTTATATCTTTTGGGACAAATTCTGTCCCAATGACCATTGCATTTTGATATTTTTTGTTTTCCCAGAGGATGCTTATTTCAGAGTTGAGAAAAGCACTCACTATTGTAAAACATGAAATTGTTTTGAATATCTCATTCTAGTTGTTATGAATGGTGCTATTCAGAATATATTTTTCTGATGTTTTTTTTTTCATTTCATTTCAGAGTATTACAACAGGAAAATTTAATCAGCTCCTAACAAGGATTGAGTATTGTACATAGAACATCCTGAAAATGGAAGCTGAAAAATTGTCATCATTGTTGTTAATCAAAGAGGAAAAGAATTTGGAGGAGGGCCTTATTGAAAACACAGGTGAAGGCTCTTCATTTGCAGACCCCTTCTTAGAAGTCAAGGCAGAACCAGAATTTTTTGACCATGGTGAATTTGATGTTAATTGTTCATCCCAATCTGTTAAGTATGAGGAGGGCATCTCTCCAAGCTGTGATGATGAAAGCGTAAAGAAAATCTGTATTGCAGAAGAAAGTAGACATTTTGGCATTAGAGATGCTTTTTCAAAAAGAGAGAAATCCCACATGAGAACCCATAGAGAGAAACCACATACTTGTTCTATATGTCAAAAAAGTTTTTCTCATTCAGTTAATCTCAAAAAACACATGAGAACTCATACAGGAGAGAAACCACATACTTGTTCTATATGTCAAAGAAGTTTTTCTCAAGTAGGTAATCTCAAAAGACACATGAGAACTCATACAGGAGAGAAACCACATACTTGTTCTATATGTCAAAGAAGTTTTTCTCAGTCAAGTGATCTCAGAAAACACATGAGAAGTCATATGGGAGAGAAACCATATAGCTGTTCTATATGTCAAAGACGTTTTGCTGGATCACATGGTCTTAAATATCACATGAGAATCCATATGGGAGAGAAACCATATACTTGCTTAACATGTCAAAGAAGTTTTTCTCAATCAGCTAATCTCAAAACCCACATGAAAACTCATACAGGAGAGAAACCATATACTTGTTCTACATGTCTAAGAAGTTTTTCTAAATCAAGTGATCTCAAAAAACACATGAGAACTCATACAGGAGAGAAACCATATTCTTGCACTGTATGTCAAAGAAGTTTTTCCCACTTAAGTAATCTCAAAAGTCACATGAGAACTCATACAGGAGAACAACCATATAATTGTTCTATATGTCAAAGAAGTTTTTCTCAATCAAATGTTCTCAAAAACCACATGAGAACTCATACAGGAGAAAAACCATATAATTGTTCTATATGTCAAAGAAGTTTTTCTCGGTTAGGTACTCTCAAAACTCACATGAGAACTCATACATGAGAACCTTTCACTTTGTTTATCAGAGGTTTTGAGGTTTTTCTCATCAAAGTAATTTCAAAAGATTCACACAAGGCAGAAACTGTATACTTGATCTCTGTCCAAGTTGTCGTTATTATGTGCATTTATTTAACTCAACTTCTGCATCTGTCTGGCCTCAAATCTTGTAACTCGGTTTTCAACCTGTGCCATTCATCCAGTGGACTTGAAATTTTGGATGTATATTCAATCCCGGTGACAATACAGTGGATCCCCAGTATTCGCAGGTGTGTACTAGACCCCTGCCTATGTTGTCAGTTCAAACACAAGAAAAACCTTCTAAAAATGCCTATACCTGAATATTTTAATATTTTTATCGCAAAAAGTGCATTTAGTCTTGTAATTGATGTGGAAAGACAGTATCTAGTGAATATTTCTCAGTGAAAAATACGTGAATAGGCGAATTTCCTGCAAATAATGAGTAGATATAGTCCAAAGAAAAATCCATGAATTCAGGGGCTTGGTTGTACAACCTTATATATGAGTAGGTCTTCAGTGACCACTAGTGACTCTACAGTGACCTCTAGTGACCCTACAGTGACCTCTACCAGTATCTCAGGATTTGTATGAAAAAATAAGTTTTTGAAACACACAACGATTTTCTAATAATTAATCATGTCTAAAACAATAAAAGTATGGGCCCCAAACATGGAAGGAAATGCTAAAAAAATATATATATTTATTTTTGTTATTGTAGTCGCTGTCTCATCCTCGTGTACTGCCCTTTCCATGGTCTATCCAGAGCTCTTCTGTTAACTGGTTTTGAGGCCGGGTATTGTGCCGTAATGATAACCATTATGACGTGATAGAGTAAAATGGACTCAGAATCAGAGGGCACTTTTTATTATCATCAGCGAACAATAATACCCAGTTTACCTATGTCAAAACTGCAAGAAGAAGAAGTGGTCATTCGCATATGCATCTTCATATTGTTTACATACGACCAATATCCGACCAAGCCATCATTCCCTTTTTGGTTGCCCAAGTAACCAGGGCTCAGAGAAGTCCGTTCTACAGTTATTGATTCAGCTAAGTGTATAATTTTAAGTTCCAGTTAAGAATTTTTAGTTTAGACTATGGAGCAATGATTTAATGTGTGTGAAAATCCACAATCGGCTATATTTCACCAGCACACGTTGGCACTTCTTGCATTTTGTAATCATTAGCTATTTGTAGGAGTGAAAATTGTTTTGGAGAATTTATTATTCTATTTAGAAATGTTATCTAAAGAAATGTTCCACAATTATTATTAAATAGATATAGATAATCCTTTCAGACAGGGCCATTTCTAGCTATGTGGGGGCCCTAGATAGATAGGTAGGTAGGTACTTCATTCATCCATGAGGGGTTTGTCAAATTGTGATGAAGCAAATCCTAGCCCTTTAGTTGGTTTACTAAGATGCAAGAAACTATTACACTTCACATTTATTTATTTCACATCTGTTTCAAAGTGCAAAGATAATAAAAAAAAACGCTTAAAACAATACTTAATTAACATCACAGTTACACTTAGCAGAGAAACAACTAATAATTCATATTATTCACAGTAATAATGTATTGTCCTCAAAATGTCTGCTTCCTGGCTTTTTTACTCGCAAACTAATGAATGATGTCCTTATATGACACCTGCTTGCCAACCTCATGGTTGATGATGATTATTGCAAGACCAGTGGGTCGATTCTGTCCCATGGAAGACCTTAGATAGGTCTTGATAAGCTTCAGCTTTGAGAAGCTTCTCTCTGCTGAGGCCGCCATTGTCACAGGCAGAGTGTAGGCGATTCTCAGGGCAACCCACAAATATGGATACAATTCCTCCAAATTTTTTGTGTGGATAAAGGTGAGGAGCTCAAGAGTAGTTATGTCATCTGAGGGTAAGCTTGGCAAGTTTTTTACTTCCATTGCCAGTTCCTTTCCATCAATATTACTTTCATTTCCAGCGCCTAATGTCATGCAGAGGTTGTCACACTGGTTGCTCAGTGCCTAATCATCCAGTTTTTGGAAACTGAGCAGCACTCCAAATCTGTCTCTCACTTCACCCAGTGTTTCAAACCTATCAGTTAAAGATTCAATCTTTGTCAACAACAACATTAAAGAATATTGCTTTTAGCCTCTTCATGGCATCTGCAATGGGCTCATCTGGGGCTTCATAAGCAAAGTGCTTTTTTTGCTTTTTAAACTTTTCTCTTTGACTACAACCTCTACATTCATTTCCTCATACATGTCTGAGCTGAAGCAAAGCCAGTTCTTATCTAGTTAGTCAGAGATGTTTTTGCTTTAGTGAGGAGGTCAACAGCCACATCAAGCTGCATTATGGGAGACTGCAGGAGTGCTGACATGGTTCACATTGTGTAGAATGTCATACCATACGACTGTGCAAATGATAAATAGGTATGACCTCACCTCTTCTGCTAAAGTTTGGGCTTCAACCTTGGTCAGAGGAACTGTCACTTCCCTGATCTTCAGCAAAGCTTCCCTTATATTAGAGGCCTGGTACCACACAGCCTCTATGCTGTTAATACGGCTCTCCCACCTTGTGTCACTCCAAGTCTTGAGTGGAACAGAGACATGTTCCCTTAGGATTGCAGAAATAGCTGATGGCATCTGTTGAAGCTGTTCTGCATCAGATACCACCAAGTTTAGGGAATGTGCCCCATGTGGAACATAAAGTGACAATACACACAGATGTCTCGTTGACAGGTTGGGAGGATTGTCAGGTGGCAGGCAGGTGTTCAGCTACTCTGACGAATTGTCGTATCAGTTTCTTGTAGCTGATGGCTGTCTTTTTGTCTCACTGTCAAAAAAGAAAAAAAAACTGAAAACTCCAGAAGAGAGACATTTGGTTGGTTCTAGACAACATGACTGCAGTGTCCTACATGAAGAGGTCAGGATGATATTCACCTCCTCTCAATATAATAATGCTAGCTAGCCATCCTTCAAACAGGTGATACCTGTCTACAACTTACCTTGTGGGGTCCTTCAGTGTAATAGTAGACAAATGGAAGTGGACCTGTTTGCCACATATGAGAATCATAAACTACCAAACAACAGCAAGAGATGCCATCCTACAAGTTGTGAACAAATGGAGGAGGATATTCCCTTTTCAACCATTGTTCCAAATTTTGAAGGTGTGGAGCAAACTCCTGACCTACCATGGAACAACTTACTTAATAGTCCCAAATTGGCCAAACCGGCATTGATTCCTACTACAATGACCACAGACAAAGAAATAGATTCCAAACTGTCCACTGTTGTATACCAGTCAGTAGGAGGGAAGTCATTTAAGGATGCTCCTTTCAAAACCAAGACCTTCACGGGTTGATTTTCTTATATATTAGCTCTACCATGAAACTTATTCACCCAACATTGCTAGGTATCAATGGCAAAAGTTACAGACTTCATTTATCTGGGAATACTAGTATGGGTGGAAGATATAGTTACATTATATCCATACTGAGAGCCCAGTCAAATATTCTAGGGAAACAATCTAAAAATGTCTTATCCCTTTTGAAGACAAATACCTTGCAGTTACATCAGTCATGGAATACAAGGCAGCATTAACAGAACCATTGTTTTATGATTTCATGATTTGACTCTAGTATATAAGTCGTCACTTCCCTTCTGCAGTCATTTGCCCTACAAAGATCCGCTCTAGAAAGGTTCCAATCACATGGTCCCTGGACAGGGTCCTTAGACTTAGATCAGCCCCTCAGCTAAGTGGACCTGATACAACCCCAACTCACAAGTTTCTTGTTCTTTGCTACCAAACCTAAAGGTATTTGGAATAAACATTGGGGTCTTGAAACTAGTGGCTTGACCCTGGACCAAATTTTGGGTTGTCTGGATTAAAATTCAAGAGCTTTTCATCATTGTTACTTTCTTTCTAAAGCTCCTTTAGGACTAGACAGCCACTACTCTATCAAAAAACAGGTTTTGACGTAGGAAAAACCAATTTTTGACGGTCGCTGTCGAGCCCTGAAAACCCTCCCACTTCCCTGGTGAAAAGAAATGGGATTTGGGTAAGGGATCATCCTGCATTGACCAAGAGAAAGGAATGGTGGCTTGGTCGGATTTTGGTTGTATTTAAACAATATGACAGTGTATATTGCATAATCAGTCCTTCTTTCAGTTTAAAGTGGGTATTAACATTTACCGAGGATAACAGAAAGTGCTCTTTTATCCTGAGTCCATTTATACTTTATCACAAGTTATAAATACCCGACCACAAGACCAGTTAAGAGAATTCTTTGACATTAGTCTGGTCACCATGGAGCTCTGGATAGACCATGGAAAGGGTAATCATTGAGGGCTCAACAGCAACCACCAAAAATAGGTTTTTCCTATATCAAAACCTGTTTTTTTTATTTCTTGTAGCATTTCCTTCCATGTTTGGGCTCACGCTTTTATTTTTGTAGACATGATTAAACCCTCTTAAGCCGGAGCCCTAAAAATCAACGTCTCCCGTATGCCGGGCCTGGTTTGGAGTGAGCGCGGAAGTGGAAAAAATAATTTTTTCAAAAAATTACAGCGCGCGTACTTTTTGAAGATTAGAGTTCATTTTTGGCTCCTCTTTTTTTGTCATTGCCTGAAGTTTAGAATGCAACCATCAGAAATGAAAAATAATATCATTATCATATGTAAATAATGCGATATATAGTAGCGAAAAAAAAAAAATTCATACATAATTGTATTCAAATCACGCTGTGCAGAAAACGGTCAAAGCTAACCAGTTACGTTTTTTTGCGTTGTATTGTAACACTAAATTGCGATCATTTTGATATATAATACATTGTAAAACAATAAAAGTAACACCGGAAAAATATTATCACAAAATGATGTACGAATTCGTAACGCGCGGACGCAAAAAAATATTTTTTCAAAAAATTCACCGTAATTCTAAATAATGTTCTTTAGAGACTTCCAATTTGTTTCGAAATTAAGACAAATGATTGAATATTACGATACTGTAAGAGTTTTAGATTAGAATTGCAGATTTCGACCATTTCGGACGAGTTAAATTTGACCGAATGTCGAAATTTTAATATATATATTTTTCATATGCACATATTTCGAAGATGGAAAAAGCTACAACCTTACAATTATTTTTTATTGTATTCTTCATGAATTTGCGCACATTTTGATATATGAAACTCTATAAAAAGGTAATATGAAAAGGAGCAAATATTAGGATAATGCCATGTACGTATTTTGGAGACTTGCGCCGCGAATCGGCGCGCGGAGTGAAGGTAAATATATTTTTCAAAAATTCACCAATAAATTCACAATATTGTTTTAGAGACTTCAAATTTGTTTCAAAATGAAGAAACATGACGGAATATTACTAGGCCGTAAGATTTTTAGCTTACAATTGCGTTTTTCAACTATTTCGGTAGAGTCAAATTTGACCGAACGTGGTTTTTTTTTCTATTTATCGTGATTTATATGCAAATATTTCGAAAAAAGAGAAAAGCTACAACCTTCATCATTTTTAGTTGTATTCTACATGAAATTGCGCACTTTTCATATATAAAACTTTATGAAACAGCTAATTTTAAATGGTGCAAACATTTCGACAATCGCACAAAAAAATTCTGATTTTTTCGGAAGAGTTACCGCGCGAACGTAATTTTTTTTTTTTTCATAAATTCACCATAAATCAAAATATTGTGCTAGAGACTTCCAAGTCGTTGCAAAATGAAGGTAAATGATTGAATATTACTAGAATATAAGAGTTTTAGCTTACAATTGCGTTTTTCCGACCATTTCGTAGAGTCAAAGCTGACCGAAGTTGAAATTTTTGCACTTAACGTTATTATATGAAAATATTTCAAAACTGATAAAAGCTACAACCATGGGTTGTCTTTTGTTGTATTGTGCATGAAATTGCGCACATTTCCATATATAAAAACTTTATGTAACGGCAAATTTAAAAGGGTGCAAACATTAGGACAATCGCACGAAAAAATTTATCGGAAGAGTTATCGCACGAACGTAAGGAAAAAGTTTTTTTCATAAATTCACCATAAATCGAAATATTGTGCTAGAGACGTCCAATTTGTTGCAAAATGAAGGCAAATGATTGAATATTACTATAATATAAGAATTTTAGCTTACAATTGCGTTTCTCGGCCATTTCTGTAGAGTCAAAGTTGACCGAAGGTTGAAATTTTTGCACTTATCGTTATTTATATGAAAATATTTCAAAATGATAAAAGCTATCAATCATGAGTATTTTTATTTGTATTGTGCATGAAATTGCGACATTTTCATATATAATACTTCATGTAAAGGATAATTTAAAATGGTGCAATAATTATGTCAAAGTGACGAAATAATTTCCGAGATGTGTCACTGATACTTTTTAGTGCGATAAGAAAGAAATTCGCGCTTGCGCGCCTGCGTAGCGATTGTAAACAAAACAACGCCTTGATCCGTGAACTCCCAGCATCCCCCAAGGCGCGTGATACAAAAGTTTTCGGCTGGTAGGCCTATAAGTATTTTTCCGCGAATTTTTTAAAAAAAACTTTTTTGAGCCGACGTATGATACGTCCAATCGGCATACGGGAGACATTTTGACTCGACGTTTAATACGTCCAAATCGGCGTAAGAGGGTTAATTGTAAGAAAATTCTGGTTTTTCAAAAAAATTATTTTTAACTTTTTGTGCATTTTTATAAAAGCATGCTTAAATTTTTATTTAATTATTTTAATATGTATGGGGATAATTAAATGTACTGAATGGCATAACGGTTTCTAATATTCCTCTACTCTCAAGATCCTTGTGAGAACCCATATTGGAGAGAAGCCATTCATGTCTCATGCATGGCAAAGGAGATATTTTGAATCAAGGTGTCTCAAAGGTGTGTTAAAACTTATACTAGAAAGAAGCCATGTACATAAAACTGACTTATTGGAAGTAAAAAGTGATTTTTTTTCTTATTAAACCTCAATGAAAATTAAGAGCTGTTTTATTTGATTATTTTTATATGTTCTTGGTTTTAACATTTTCAAAGAATGTAATACAGCATTAGTAAATCTTTATGCTTTGTATTAGCTCACTGGACACACTGGACTGACTTTATCACTGTCTGTTTTAACCTAACCAGTCAGAAGTGTTGCAATAGGACTTGCTTTGTCAATGACTAAAGTAATGTATTATATTGATTGGATTAAAACTTTTTATGTTTTTGTTTATTTCAATGTATAAACTTGAAAAGCATTTATAAATTATAAAAGTATTTTATATATGACTTCATTAAAACTTCAATAATATCCAAATAATGTAAGTATCTTGTCCCAATGCCCTACTTCCCAATTAAAGTTTGTCTTTCTTTGTGTGCCCAGTGCACCAACTTTATTCACATAACACCTGCTCTTTGGGGAACTAGTATGTAGGTAACTATATTCACTTTGCAGGATTATATTTTTTGCTATAGTGAATCATTTACACGAAGTTTGATAAAAAAATATTATAAAAAAAACCAACAAACACATTATGCAATGAGGGAGAATTTTAATCCGGGACCAACCCTCCCCCTTAGGGGAACTTACTGACACCCCAAGCAAGGGTTTAGGTGCAGGCTTGCCTTCTACCACATGTGCCAGTCAACCTCCCACGGCATGTGACTGCCCACCCGCGCTGGCTAACCTCCCATCCACCCAAATGATCAGCTTTTTCATCTTCCATCTTCGTGAGTAGCCCTGAGACTGTTGGCTCATAGAGCAAAGAAGTTCTACTGCAACCAGCCAAAGAGCTCTTAACACTTTGTGGGAATTTCTTTCCAGAGAACATTTTGATTACTTTTCCAAAAGCTGCCTCCTCCATAAGTCCCTTTAGTCCGGTGTCACCCATAAGAGTTCGAACACCTCAAACAAAATTCATACGCATATGCATGCCACCAAGTCTTGGAGCAAAATAAAGAAAAAAATTTAGTTGTGCAATATGGAACGTTTTAGAATATAATTTGATATATAATATGATTTTGTGCTTATTCCAAACTGAGACATATTCAAATTCAAATTTCTTGCGTTTGGGTCCAAAGTTTAACTTCCTAAAAATATTCAAAATAGATTTAATAAATATAGATATCATATGATCAGATATCATATATAATATGATCAATATTTCTTATTTGATTCTAAATAAACAAACAAAACATAAAATTTCATGAAAATAATTGAGTATACAGTGGTACCTCGAGATACGAAAGGCTGAACTTACGAAAAACTCGAGATATGAAAGCTAACACGAAAAATTTAACGGCTCTGCATACAAAAAGTTTTCAAGATACGAAAGGTTTCTGTAAAGTCTGAGGTTCGACCAAACCACCGATAACAATTTTGAAACTCGCACGCCGCCAACTGAGTAGACTCGCCACCATCCTCCTGCTCTCCCATTGGTTCCTGATGCTAGTCACTGCCATGAGATCCTTCTCTCCTATTGGTCAGCATCCCTCCCATGATGCATCTACGTAGCGGCGTGCTTCTTTGGCCACTCGGTACCAGCATCGTTATCGTACGCACGAGGTATTCGTTTGGTATAATGATTTCGTTCATTAACGTAAATTCGTTAGTGATTTCGTTGCAGTATACGTACTTTATTGTGTTGTGTGAAAACTTTACTCTACTTATACGTAAATTACGTACAGTATAACGTAGTCATGGGTCACAAGAAAGTTGAAATTCACGGAAGAAGCGAATGCTCTCTTTGGAGACAAAGATGGAGATTATCAAGAAGTATGAAGCTGGTATGAGATTGAATGTGATCGCCAAGGAATACGGCCGAAATCCGTCGACAATAGGCACCATCCTTAAGCAGAAGGATGTCATCAAAGTAGCTACACCTTCCAAGGGCATCACTATTTTGCCCAGAAAGAGGACCCACGTGCACGACGAGATGGAACAGCTGCTTCTTGTCTGGATAAAAGACAAAGAAATCGCTGGCGATACGATAACGGAGACAGCAATCTCCCACAAGGCCAGCGCTATTTTCGGCAATTTGATTGCCCAGGCGGAAGACGACAGAGGAGAAGGGACATCAACGCCAACCCCAGAGTTCAAGGCTTCTCATGGGTGGTTTGAGAAATTCCATAAACGGACTGGTATCCATTCGGTGGTGCGGCATGGGGAGGCTGCCAGCTCAGACATGAAAGCGGCCGAAGCCTTTAAAAAGACGTTTGACGAGATGATGACCAAGGAAGGCTACAGTTCTCAGCAAGTCTTCAACTGTGATGAGACTGGCCTTTTTTGGAAAAAAAATGCCTCGTCGGACGTACATCACGGAGGAAGAGAAGAAGCTACCCGGGCATAAGCCTATGAAAGACAGGGATACGCTCGCACTTTGTTCAAATGCCTGTGGGGATTGCAAGGTGAAGCCCCTACTGGCGTTTCATTCTGAGACTCCTCGAGCCTTCAAGGCCCACAAAGTGCTTAAGGAGAAGCTTGCAGTGATGTGGAGGGCTAATGCCAAAGCCTGGGTGACGAGGCTTTTGTTCACGGAGTGGGTAAATCTGTGTTTCGGCCTGACAGTAAAGAAATTCTTGGAAGAGAAGCACCTCCCTCTGAAATGTCTGCTGGTGTTGGACAATGCCCCTGCCCACCCTCCATGCCTCGAGGAAGATATCCTAGTGGAGTATTCCTTCATCAAGATTCTTTATCTTCTGCCTAACACCACCCCTCTCCTCCAGCCCATGGACCAGCAAGTGATATCGAACTTTAAGAAGCTGTATACGAAACATCTTTTCAAGAGATTTTTCGACATCACCGATACCACAAACCTCACCTTGCGTGAATTTTGGAATGAGCATTTCGACATCGTCATATGCATCCAACTCATCTACCAAGCTTGGCAGGAGGTTTCGAGGTGAACCTTGAATTCCTCGTGGAGGAAACTCTGGCCTGATGCCGTATCCGCCCGGGACTTCGAGGGATTCAACGTGGGCGAAGCTGGTGCTGCAGATTCAGAAACAGTTGACGATCCTGAAACTGTTTTGGAACCAGATCTTGACGAGATCGTTGCACTCGGCAAGTCCATGGGGCTGGTCGTCGACAAGGACGACATCAACGACCTTCTCAAGGAGCACCAAGAGGAGCTTATGACGGATGACCTGAAGGAGTTGGAGGCCATGCAACACGACGTCGTTCAAGAGGAGTTCTCTAGCAGTGGCGAGGAGGAGGAGGACAACACTATGACAACGGCAGAAATTAATTTCTGAATCTTATTTCCCAATTCAGCAGCCACGAACTCTGTAGGCCATCAATTTAGCCAGCACACTTTCACTTCACTGCTGGGCTCAGATAAAAAAAAAAGGGACCACAACCAACTAGCAAAACTGTCTCTCAGCTTCTACTGTGGAGCATAGGTGAAGGGGAATCTCGACTCTCACTCATTCCCATTCAACACAAATACTGCAATGGAAAGTCAGAAAAGACCAATATTAATCAACAATCCCTCATCCACAAGAACAACACAAGTATTTGCCTAAGCTAATCAACCTAAAAACGAAATAATATAGAAAAATCAAACTTTCATTCACACAAACCAATTACTGCTATACTACTACAGTATGATAATATGTTACCCCATCTGACACAGAATTGCTGTGTGTAGTGCCAGCAATATAAAATGCCAGTTAAATATAGAGGTCTGCCTCTTCTATGCAGCTTCAAGAAGAGCTTCGGGTAGTTTACTTTGTCAAATGCTTTTCTCACTTCCACAAAACATAGGAAAACAGGAGAGGCTGATGATAGGTAATAGTTCAGCAATCCTTTCAGTATGTAGATGCAGGTGTCGGTTGAGTGGTTTGCTGCAAATCCCAACTGGTTGTCAGTGGATTGTAGAAAGGGGAGAAGTCTCACTAAAAGAACCGACTCTAGTATCTTCAATGTGATCGCTGTGATTGCAATCAGCAGGTAATTGCCAGGGTCAGCTGTATCCTTTAGCTTGTTTTTGATTAATGGTATCAACTGAACTAAGAGTAGGGAGTCTGGAAGAAACTGGTGAATTTTGCATGCATTGAATAGGGCAGCTATCAAAATGTAAATTATCAGATGGCAGAATTTGAAAGCTTCTGTGGGAAGACCATTGCCGGGCGATTTATTATTAGGTAGACTGTTTATGGCATCGTTGATGTTTCCTGATGTATTACGATCTGCAAAATGAAATTGAATGTTATTAGTAAGGAGGTTATCTACATCCCTTTGGGGGACTCGATCGTTTATGCAATTGAGGATATTGGTGAAGTGATCACCCCACATACTTGCAATAGCCTCGTCTCCGACTGTTTCCCCTACTCTTTGTGATAGCTTTTTAGGTTTGGGATTTAAGGACTGGATATCTTTCCAAAGACGAGGATAATCACCAGATTCTAAGTTTCTAGACATTGCATCAGCTCTTAGTTGTTTTTCATTTAATCTGCAGTGTTTAAGAGCAAGTTTGAACTGCGCTCTCGCCTGTTTCATTAGCTGTGCAAAGTGTCCTTCCCTCGGGCTACCATTTTGCCTCCACAGTAAAAACATTTCTCGTGAGTATGTATACAGATCTTTAACCAAGTCATTCCATCCAGGTATGTTACGAGAAGTACCTTGACAAAATCTATAGGCAACCCTGCCCGAAGCAAGCATAGCGGAGATTATGTTCGAATAGAATTCATTCAGATCCCTCCTCTATTGGTCATTTCTACAGTTTGTGTTAGTACAAAGTAAGGCGTCTGCCGGTTGAACTATTGACTGCAACCTGGTTTCCATGGTCGCCCGAAAGTATCTGGTTTTCTGTTGGTTTTTAAAATCCCAGTTTACTGCTGGTGGGCAGTCAGTTAGGGGGTTCACGGTAGGGAGGGATGGGGTACTGAATGACACCTGTAGTGGGATGTGATCGTAGCCCGTCGCAAGATCGTAGCGAATTATTACAGGTCATAATAGAATCGTGAAGTTATGGAGATGTGATGCAATCGTCCAGCCAGGAGGTTGTAATTGTGTCTGCTCTGTTTTGTACGAATGAATAGGAGAGAGACAAGTTGATACCTGGCTGGGTATGGCAATCTCAACTTAGTGTTGCACCCTCACTTCTCCCACATTCAAAGTAGTCTGGTGGCTTTCTGTACATTTGTCTGGTGATTCCTGCATTTCTTTGATCGCATCCCAAATCAAGGCGAGATTGTTGTTTGTTTCTACAGTTTGAAGTCGGTCTTGGGATTCCTGTAGTCCTTTGATCACGTCTCAGATTCTTGAAAATTTATCATTTGGGTACAAATTTATCATTTGTACACCGCAGGTAGGCTTAGGTCAGCATGCCCCTTTGGAGGCAGATTGTAAGGGTCATTACGTAGATTTCCACTGAGCAGGTCATCCTTAGCCACTTAGTGATGTATGATATTTTCTTGTGAGAGGACAGGTTTTTCGCCGATCGCTCCTTCAGAAAGTTTTGTAGCAAATGCTGGATAGTTTCATTTCCAAAAATCGCCATAATTTTCATACTGTGAAAATTAGTGTTGAAGCAGCAAGCCCAATGCTGAAGGATCTACTAAATTTAAGGATTTTTTGCATAAGATCATTGTTAATGAAGGGTTGGTACTTGCCAGAGCAAATCTTTAATATCGACAAAACATAAAGAAGCAACAATGATACTCGGATTTAAGACATACAAAGATCAACTGACTCTTCTGCATAGTTGGAAATGTGGCAGGTTATAAACTTAGGCCATTCATGATTTATCACTTCGAAAATCCGAGGGCACTAAAGAGAATTGATCAGCATACACTTTATGTGTATTACTGTTATAATAAGAAAGAATGGAAGACTGCCATGCTCTTTGAAGACCGCAGATGAAAGATTATTGTAGGGATAACAACATCCCCTTCAAAATTCTGCTGATTCTAGACAATGCCACCCTCAGCGCATCGGAGATATTAACGAATGTAAAAATTGTTTCTGCCACCAAACACAACTGTATTGCATCCACCACTCAAAACCTGACATTTGAGCCTCGATCCTCTGCATCTTATAACAGCTGTTTCCTTGAAATACTATCTGAAGAGGAGCGAGTTGATGATTCAGCAGCTTTATCATCCTCCTCCTCCTCTTCTGATTTTTAGTTTTACATAGCCAGGAGCAGCCTGACACCGATCACTTATGCCTACAATGGACCGAATCTTGGTGAATACCCCTTACATTACAGTTTGATTCTTGTTCTTGTTATTCAATTTCTTTTTGTACAGAATTATCATAAGTCAACCTGCATTGAACCTTCAGAATTAGCTGATATTAATAATTAGTATATGTACCATATATGTATAGAGTATACTTAAGGTTAGGCTGCTGTATATACATACAATATACCATAGTGTACACTAGGCTAATTGTTATTAGTGTTATTCAATTTCTCTTTGTACTAAATTATCAGAATTAGCTTATATTAATAACTACCTTATATTTATAGAGTATACTGTATAGTGTAGGGTAGGCTACCATATATGTATAGATGGTACTGATTACCCTAGTGCAGGCTAGGCTATATTTGGGATATGATTTTTCCAAAAACAATGATATTATGAATAGGACTTACCTGGCAGTTATATATATATAGCTATAGTCTCTATCTGTCCGGCAGATTTTTCAAAACTCGCGGCAACCGCCGAGTGGTAGGTGTTCGGTTAGGAGGCCGATCAAGAGAAGTTGGAGGCAGCAAGCTGAACAGACTCGTTATCGCTCTCCTCTTTCAAGTAGATGGAGTAGCCCGGAACCGTTTCCTTCCGACGACGACTGGAACGCCTCTCCTGCGAAAAGGGCAAAACCTAGAGAGGATATTTCTCCGCAGGACGCATGGAGGGAGGAGAGATTTCCTCTCCCTTCAGCTTACGGAGAACTTTCAAGAGAGCCTTCTCCTGCTTCCAGCATAACTCGACACCCGTCTCCTTCGGAACCGCTAGACCGAGCAGCGGTAGCGAGATCTTTCATGACTGTCATGCAGGAACAGCTGACTTCGCTTGTGAAAGCTTTTAGCCGCCCTCCCCCACAGTCGGGCAGATGTAAAGATGACAATCTGCCAGTGAAGAGATCAAGGGAGGAAGCTCCTGCAGAAGGTTCTGCAGTGCGTAAGAAGGAACGGAGTTCCTCTCCCTTTCAGGATTATATACAGCACCGTTCGCGTGATGTAAGGAGGTTACGGCACTCTTCTCCCGCAGAACCTTCTGTCTCTCGACACCGTGAAGTTTCTGGCTCCGTTCAGTCTGCTTCTCCCGACTCTCGACGCCACGATAAGTCAAGCTCTCGTCGCCTCACCTCTCCATCCTCTAGACGTAAGGAATTTTCTTCCTCTCACCGAGATACGGATTTTTTCGTTCAACATGACACCTTCAAGGCTCCGCACCGGGAAAACTTCAGCTCTCGTTCCCGACAGACCTTCGCCTGACCAATTCTAAAGTTGGACGACAGGACGCATACAGTGCTCGCGGACAGGACACATCCAGCGCTGTGCGTCAGGACACATCCAGATCTAGACGTCAGGACGCAACCAGCTCTCGGCGGCAGGACGCATCTAGTTCTCGACGCCAGGACGCATGCGTCTCTCGGCGAAAGGACGCACCCAGTGTTCTACAACAGGACGCATCCAGCTCCCGACATCGAGACGCATCTAGCACTCGATACAAGGACGCGGTAAGTGATCGAGCTCAGGATTTACCCGTCTCTAGGCTCCAGGACGCATTTGCCTCCTGAAGTAAGGACGCTTCCTTTTCACGACGCCAGGATATATCCGACAATCGGAAATTTTCTCCTGAAGCAGGTGCGCATCAGGAAGAGTTTAATGAATGTGCTCACAGCTATTTAGAGCAACAAGGAACTTCCGACTTAGTTCCTTCAACCCAAAGGGATAAGGAGTTAGAAGGAAATCTGGACTTGGAAGAAATTTCGGAAGATGAAGATAAACCTGCTAATGCGGCGGCGGATTACAAGGTTCTCTCTCGCTCCCTCCTTGAGCTGTATGGAGAGGAGTTTAAACCAGCTGCTTCCCATTCTCCCCAGTCGAAATTTATAAGAAAGAAATCGCAGAAGCAGTCAGCCTTCATCAAGATGAAGCTGTCGATTTCAGCAAAGAAGGCGATGACAAGGATCGAAGACTGGCTGAAAGAACGAAGGCAAGCAGTGAAGACCACCTTCTCTTTTCCTCCAGCTAAGCTTGCGTCTTAAGGCGGGAATGTGGTGCGAAACTGGAGAAGATCTTGGCCTGGGAGTACCTGCCTCCTCCCAGGGGGACTTCTCCGGAATTGTAGATTCTTCCAGGAGACACGCCCTCAATTCCGCTAAGGTGATGTGGTCCATGACGGAACTAGACCACCTCATCAAAGGAATATTTCGGTCTTTCGAAGTATTCAGCTTCTTGGACTGGGCTCTTGGTGCTCTGGCCAGGAAAGCAGAACCCATACAAGCCACAGGAATGGAGGACTTAAACAGTATTATGGCCTGTATGGATAAGGCTCTTAGGGATGGAGCAAACGAGATGGCTTCCCTGTTTACTGCAGGGGTTTTGAAGAAGAGGGCTCTGCTATGCTCCTTCGCGACAAAAGGGGTTACAATCACACAGAAGGCAGAATTCCTTTACGCCCTCTCTCGGAACATCTGTTTCCTCAGTCGCTGGTTAGGGATATTACCCATTCCCTTATGCAAAAGGCCACTCAAGATCTTCTGACTCTCTCCGTAAGGAAGGGTATTCCGGTAGGCCAATCATCTGCAAAGAAGGAGGAGATGAAAGTTATGCAGCCCTTTCGAGGTAGAGCTCCTACCAGGACGGACTTCAGGGGAAGAAGACAAGAGACAGGCGGTAGAGTGAGCAGGAGAACGTTTAGACCCCGCTCTAGGAAGTGAAACACAAGTCCTCCAGACAGCAGTAGGAGCAAGGCTGTCATACTTTTGGCAGGCCTGGAAAAAAAGGGGGGCGGACGCCTGGTCCCTCTCAGTCATCAGGGAGGGTTACAAGATCCCTTCTTGAAAAAGCCACCTTATTTCGAGAACTTCAAGAGCCTTGGTGGCTCAATACTCGAACGCTGTGAAACAAGAGGCGCTCCCAGATCTAGTAGACCAGATGCTGGAAAAGGGAGCCATAGAACCTGCACTGGAACTAGAGTCTCCAGGGTTCTACAATCGACTGTTTCTAGTACCCAAGACCTCGGGTGGATGGAGACCCGTTGTAGATGTCAGCGCACTGAACGTCTTTGTAGAGAAGACCAAGTTTACTATGGAGACGACTCGGTCGGTACTGGCAGCAGTCCGTCCAGGGGACTGGATGGTGTCTCTGGACTTACAAGACTCCTACTTTCATATCCCCATCCACCCGACTTCAAGGAAATTCCTAAGGTTCGTAGTTCAGAACAGGTGCTTCCAGTTCAGAGCCCTTTGTTTCGGCCTCAGCACGGCTCCTCAAGTCTTCACCAGAGTAATGTCAAACGTGGCTGGATGGCTTCATCAAGAAAGGATAAGAGTATCCCTATACCTGGACGACTGGTTGATAAGGTCGCAATCGAAGAGCAAGTGTCTGGAGGACTTTTGCAAGACGTTTCTGATGACCCAGGAGCTGGGTCTGATCATCAACAAGGAAAAGTCCCAGATCGAGCCAAGTCAGACGATTCTTTATTTGGGGATAGTTCTGGACTCGGTTCTTTTTCGGGCTTTTCCCTCCCAAGAGAGGCAAAACGAGTGCCTCGAGAAAGTGCAACTATTCCTGGGGAGAGAGAAGTGCTTGGCAAGGGATTGGATGAGTTTGCTGGGCACCCTCTCCTCGCTCGAGCAGTTTGTCTCCCTCGGAAGGTTGCATCTCAGACCTTTGCAGCACTTCCTTTCAAGAGTCTGGGACAGGAAGAATCAGGAGGACTCCTTTTCCTTTCCCATTCCAGCAGACATCAAAGAACATCTGAGTTGGTGGCTGGATCCTGCGAAGTTGGGGGAAGGAATCTCCCTGTACAAGAAGAACCCAGACCTAGTGTTGTTCTCAGACGCTTCGGAGTCAGGTTGGGGAGCAACACTGGGGAGCAGGGAGGTCTCGGGCTCTTGGAAAGCTCAGCAGAAAGAATGGCACATCAATAGGAAAGAGTTGATGGCCGTTCTATTAGGGTTGAAAGCCTTCAGAGATGCTGTCTTGGGGAGAGTAGTGGAGGTCAACTCGGACAACACCACGGCCCTGGCTTACATAAAAAAGCAAGGAGGAACTCATTCTCTGTCCCTGTACGAGGCAGCAAGAGAACTCCTTCTATGGGCAAAGGAGAATGGAGTAAATCTTTTAACAAGATATGTGCAGGGACAGAAGAATGTAAGAGCAGACATGCTCAGCAGGAAAGGGCAAGTTCTTCCCACAGAATGGACCCTCAATCTTCAAGTTTGCCAGGAGCTGAGGAAATTATGGGGGATGCCTTCGATAGATCTCTTCGCCTCCAACCTGAACAAGAGAATCCCCAACTACTGCTCCCTGGTCCCGGACAGGGAAGCAATAGCAGTACACGCCTTCTTGATGGACTGGACGGGGATGGACACTTATGCGTTTCCTCCGTTCAAGATCATCAACCTTGTCATCAAGAAGTTCGCTCTTCTCGAGACAGGGAGAATGACCCTGATAGCTCCATTCTGGCCAGCAAGAGAGTGGTTCACAGAGGTAGTGGAGATGCTAGTGGACTTTCCAAGAAGCCTTCCTCCAAGTCCAAAGCTTCTCAAACAGCCCCACTTCGAGGAAGCTTGTCAGAGTGAGAGGCTTTTCAGCGCAAGCTTGGGAGGTCTTTAGATCTTGGTGTAAACGACACAAAGTGTCCTCAACCACTCTACCTCTGTGAGTCAGATTGCTGATTTTCTCCTGTTCCTCAGGCAGGAATCTAAGCTGGCCGTGTCCACCATAAAAGGATACAGGAGCATGCTTTCGGCCGTTTTTAGGCATAGAGGCATGGATTTATCTCAAGATGCAGACTTGAAGGATCTCTTGAAGTCGTTTGAAACGACTAAGCACACAGTAAGACCTCCGGCTTGGAATTTGGATGTGGTTTTGAAGTTCTTATGCGGCAGGAAGTTCGAACCCATCTCACAAGCGACCCTTAGAGATTTGACGAAGAAAACTTTATTCCTGATGACTCTAGCCACAGCAAAAAGGGTAAGTGAGATTCAGGCGATGGAGAAGCAGGTAGGCTTCAATCAAGATGGTGCAGTATGTTCTTTAAGGCTCGACTTCCTTGCTAAGAATGAGAACCCAGCCAAACCCTGGCCGAGGACTTTTGAGGTTCCTAACCTCACAAGTTTAGTGGGTCTGCAATGGGAAAAATATTACTTTAATTATTAGTGATTTATTTAGGAATTGATTCATCATCCTCCTCTAATATCTTTACACTACTGTTTTAAGAGTGATTTGAACTATAAAATATTTTCATTTTTGTTGTGAACACGAGTGCGTGGCAGTGTAGCCAGTCCCTTGTTTTGTTTTTCTCTCACTCTGAGTATGGGAGCGCTGCCCTGAATCTTTCGTCTGCTTTTTGGTAACACTAACAACACATGTAAGAATCACGAATGCTTTCATGTGAGAATGACGTCAGCTGGTCCATTCGTCATTTTGGCTATTTTACCAAATTAATAATGCAAATTATTATCTATCCCTTGCAAGGTAAGCTTTTAAAGTCGTGATATTACCGTTAGTTCATTAGTAGGAACAGATCACAATCGTGTAAGAACAGTAGCAGACGAGAATTGAAGTGCAGAGTTGCCTGCCCAGTCAGACATATTGCAATGCCTTAACGAGGAAAATTTTCATTGTCGTGAAAGATGCTTTATGTTCATTAGTTGTCATGAAGTTTTGCTGTATTAGTTTGAGTTGTAACTTAGCGTTTGACAGGGTTGAAAACATTAAAAAAGCAGTTATAAGTGTTTTGTTTGTATACATTTTTTTGCAAATACCAGTGCCAAAGGGTACCACAAAATGGAAATTTCCACTGCCGATCATGATCTTAGACTAGGCTATACAGTAATTTAAGAAGGCCTACCCAAGACTAATCCTGTTTGAATGAGGAATTATGACTATTTTTGATAAATATAGTTAGGCTATATGTATATAAATGCGTGGAAAACTTAATTACATAGGACGTAGCCTATATCCTCATTAAACTAACCTAACTTTGTGGCCTATTGTAACCTAGTCAAAAATAAGCCATGTAAACTTTGCATAGGCTATCCTTAATGATTTCTAAAGAAGCCTAGGATAGGCTATATCCTGTTAAAAAGCACCGTAGCCTAATTTTACCTCATTTTAGTTTTAAGTTTTTCTCAGAAATCTTTCATGTAACCTTACCCCTTGTCATATGTTGTGTAGAAGCATTTAGTACTGTGTGGAGTAGGTTATCAAGTGATTTACACCTTATTGTAAATTAAGTGATTCCAGGGTTGCTCCATGTTTGATACTTATCCTATTATGAGGAAAGCAATTCCCATAATCTGTAGTTGTTATATTTTTTTGAATTCTCAATATAAACAGTTATTTTTTTGTTATAGTTTTAAACTACTCACTTGTATTGATTTCTGGAAATAAAAATTAAATAAAATGAATATTTCCAGGGATCTAGTCCAGGGGATCTAGTCCAGAGATCTAGTCCAGGAGTTCTGAAGACTAGGTAAATTAATCAAGTCCAGGAGACTAGGCCTGGGAGAAGTTTGGCATGATGTAATGAGTAATAAAGAAACAAGCTGAATACCAGGAATTTTCTTCAATACCCCTAAAATGGGAATCAGCACTTCAACTGCCTCCCAGTGGGAAGACATCACCTGGCCTCAGTAGTAAGAACCATACACACAAGGAATATCATGTAATAGCAGGTAGGACAGGCCTACCCTATTTTCCAGGCAGGGCAAACGTTAGTCTTCATACCCACCGTGTCAACTATGACACTGTACCATTCTTCGACCTGTGTCTCCAGGCAAGAAGACGGACAAAAGTGTATATGTACTAATATTATTATTCTCATTCTCATATCTTAATGTCGTGGTGAGGGAAAATCCTCCTGACAGGTCAAGAGGAGGAGAGACTCCTCTGCCCAGTGAGAGCCCTCAGGGCATATTTGGCACGTACTAAGAATTTAAGAGGACCTTCCAGTGCTTTATGGTGTTCTGTTAAGGATCCTCATAGGCCCCTCTCGAAGAATGCATTGTCATTCTTCTTGAGAGAGACCATAATAGAAGCTCACCTCTTATGTGAGGAGGAGAACTTCGGCATCTTAAAAGTGAAGGCCCATGAGGTGAGGGCTATTGCAACGTCATTGGCATATCAGAAAAACATGTCAGTTAGACAAATAATGGACTCTACATTTTGGGGAAGCAACTCTGTATTCGCTTCTCATTACCTCAGAGAGGTTAGAATCGATTACGAGAAGTGTTACACTTTGGGCCCATACGTAGCTACGTCTTCGTTATTGGGTAAAGGAGTTACTACCTCCCCTCAACCTTAACTTTAGTATATACCTTTATTTGGGGTTTGTGTTTTTATGGTTGTCTGAGGAATTGTCTGGTTGGAACAGCACCCTCAGTCTAGCTAGATAGGTTAGATATCTAGTCTGCAAGGTTAGGTGGTTGGGTTGAGTAAGGTTGCAGAGAATTGAAAGGGAAATAGATAGTGCAGAAGTCTAGTCACGTTGTTGGTCTCGCCCCGTTTGACAGACTCTAGTGAGTTGTTTCAGCATAACAGGTCTCACCCTGGCTGGCGCTCCTAAGGGAAAGCGACTCAAGAGGCAGGAACCTTTGAAGTCAGCTACCTTAGCAGGTAAGGAATCAAGGTTATTGCCTACAACTTTTAGTTGTTTCCCAACGATGTTGGCTGTCTTTCACCCACCTCCAAATGTGTGAATCAGCTATATTATATATATAACTGCCAGGTAAGTCCTATTCATAAAAATGAAGTATTTATGATAAAACAAAGTTTTATGAATACTTACTTGGCAGTTATATATATATTTTAAGACTCACCCACCTCCCCTCAGGAGACAGGTCGGGCAAGAGATGATCTGAGGAATAGAAAATGGGAATGATTCCAAGTACCACCCTGTAAGGGTTGTTAACCACCTAACCGAACACCTACCACTCGGCGGTTGCCGCGAGTTTTGAAAAATTTGCCGGACCGATAGAGACTATAGCTATATATAACTGCCAGGTAAGTATTCATAAAACTTTGTTTTATCATAAATACTTCATTTTTTTTGGAAACTAAATCCCTTCATAAGTTGGGCAGTAGTGTCATGGACCACGAGGTCCGCTAGAGGTTCTATATTATAATAAAAAGAATTCAACACCAACAGTTGAAACTCGGGATACGAATATAGAAAGAAACACAAACAGAACAAAGGTTTATTTACAAGCTTACTAACAAAGATAAATGCAGAGTGGTTTCTCCTTTTTACATAACAAAAATAAAATCTTGCGGTCCGTGAACTGGGGAAACATTGAGATAATGAAATACTTGCGCGGTTATGTGAACTGGGGGAAATGGGGAAACATTGAGGTAATGAAATACTTGCTGGACAGTTTTGCAGCTGTCGAAAATCAATGCTTGAAGTGACGGCTTCACGAAAGAGAACTATAACTTCAGACGTCTTCTTGACTCCGTACTGCAGAAAGCAATGTCTATTCCTGATACTCGAAGGGCAGGTTACTCCTCAAAACCAACTTGTAGGACGTTTCTTCTCTGAAGGCTTGCTCAACGTCGGAATATCTGTTGCTCTTTCTTTGACTGTACGACTTGACCCGATTCCGATCAAACTCTCCTGTGTGACTTCTTCCTCTCTTATCCTTCGTCTCTTCCTTCTTCTCTTACCTCTCTCTGATGATCTCTCACTGATGATCTGATCTCTGATACTTCGTCAGTCATATATATACGGCGATCTGGGGGCAGGGCCTACCAGCGAACATCACAGACTCCTGAGACGACAGGAACGTTTTAGAAGGATCAAGGCGAATAGTTACATCATAATATGCGGCGACACGTCAGCGCCTGTTGAGTTCCATATCCCACCTGGCGATTCTAGAATAATCATGAGAACAGGCGCCTCCAACACGTGCACGAGTGCCTCCTGGCTGCAGACCTACTTGAAGAAAATGCATTTTCCTTTCCTTTAGTATATTTTACTTCGCTATAGAGCGATTACCATGACAAGTAGTTTATGATGCATGTTTCAGGATTATGATGAAAGAAATATGGCTCCAAAATGGCAGAATAATAAAATTGTTTGTACACAATACACAAACTGGTTGTTTGCATGGAGATATCAAGAATAAACTATTCTACCTGAAACATACACTGAAGAATGGTGGAAATAGGCTCTTATATGAGATAACCATGGATCAGTATGAAAAAAAAAAAAAACTGGATAATGCAAGTAAAAGAGTATATGAAAGAACTGAACATAAAATTAAGTAAAATTGAAGCAGTTAAAGACAAACAGTTAAGAGAAATAATAAACAATTGGGACAGAAAAACATGGCAGAAAGAAATGAATGAAAAGTCAACATTAAGAATCTACAGAAAATATAAAGTAAACATACGAGAAGAAACCTGGTATGACAACACTGAAAAAACAATGCTGATCAGTAGGGCCAGACTAGGTATACCAGGATTAAATGGCAGAAATAGGATAAAAGGAGAAGATACAAAATGTTGATGCTGTGAGGAACAAAATGAAAATTTAGAACATTTCTTACTTTACAGTCCAGCATACAATGAGATTAGAAATAGATACATTTTGGGCAGCAACCATATCAAGAAAATAAAGAGGAATGTGTAGCAAATATACTCTTATTGGTAGTACTAATGAGGGAGGAAGAGGAAAATAGGAGAGATTTTATAAAAGAAAAGTGGTATTTCAGAGAGAAGAAACTCAAACAAAACAAACAAAGGAGGAATAAAAGAAGCAAGGGAGCCGTTTCAAAGGAATATTCTGCCTACTACTACTGCTACTACTACTCATGTAAATAAATAGAAGGAATAAAAATAGTTAAGAATATTAAATACCTAGGAGTAACAATCAACAACATGAAAGACTGCTTCAGAGAACAGATAAAAAGGGCCCAAATTAAAGCAAAGCAGATGGCAAATATGGCTAATGCAGTCATCAATAAAAGCTGTAGCAGGGTAAAAATAGGAAAATTGTACTGGAAAGGACTAGCGATGCCTTCATTCATGTATGCAATGGAAGTCATGAAACTTGACAGGAAAACAATAAATGAATTTCAGAAGATAGACAATAAAGTATATAGAGCAATTTTGAAAGCGCCAAGTTACACAGCAAGTTGTGCATTAAGATCTGAAATAGGGGCCTCTTCCTGCCAATCTAGAGATATCAGGAATAAACTATTCTACCTGAAACATACACTGAAGAATGGTGGAAATAGGCTCCTATATGAGATAACCATAGATCAGTATGAAAAAAATAAAAAAACCTGGATAATGCAAGTAAAAGAATATATGAAAGAACTAAACATAAACTTAAGTAAAATTGAAGCAGTTAAAGACAAACAGTTAAGAGAAATAGTAAACAATTGGGACAGAAAAACATGGCAGAAAGAAATGAATGAAAAGTCAACATTAAGAATCTACAGAAAATATAAAGAAAACATAAGAGAAGAAATCTGGTGTGACAACACTGAAAAAACAATGCTGATCAGTAGGGCCAGACTAGGTATACTAGGATTAAATGACAGAAATAGGATAAAAGGAGAAGATACAAAATGTTTATGCTGTGAGGAACAAAATGAAAATTTAGAACATTTCTTACTTTACTGTCCACCATACAATGAAATTAGAAATAGATATAGCTTTATGCAGCAACCATATCAAGAAAATAAAGAGGAATGTGTAGCAAATATACTCTTATTGGTAGTACTAATGAGGGAGGAAGAGGAAAATAGGAGAGATTTTATAAAAGAAAAGTGGTTTTAGTTCAGAGAGGAAAATACTCAATCAAACACAAAGGAGGAATAAAAGAAGCAATGGAGCCGTTTCAAAGGAATATTTTGCCTACTACTACTACTACTACTACTCATGTAAACAAATAGTCTTTTATGGAGTCCGGACTCTTGTCGTCCCAAAGTCAGTCACAAATATCAATGAATTTCCACCGGATATAGTATTGACTGAATGATCGAATCAAAAGTCAACGATTGGAGTTTATTTCGTGAGTAAATGATTGTGTTCATTTTGATTTTTCGAGTTAAATATGGTTGAATTAAGATAGGCATTTTTGGTCTCAAGGCGCCCAAGGTTGATCGCCAGTGTTAATTAACAATTATTTAAACTGTTAATTCCGTTATTTAAATAACGTTGGATGTTAATTCGGTTGATCTAAGTAATAGAGACACGGCTGCGGTAGTTCTATATAACTAGGGTAGAACATCACAGCAGGCCAAGCAGGCCACCTACAATCAACACCTAGCCACCCTCCGAAAAAGTACATTATAATCGTCCTGACACCGAGATGGGCATCAGTCGCGACTTGTTGTTGGTGAGAAACGGAGGGTAGATTACAGTTCAGTTGACCGGACCGTGTAACACCATTTTGCCCTTTATTTGGGGTTTGTGTTTTTATGGTTGTCTGAGGAATTGTCTGGTTGGAACAGCACCCTCAGTCTAGCTAGATAGGTTAGATATCTAGTCTGCAAGGTTAGGTGGTTGGGTTGAGTAAGGTTGCAGAGAATTGAAAGGGAAATAGATAGTGCAGAAGTCTAGTCACGTTGTTGGTCTCGCCCCGTTTGACAGACTAGTGAGTTGTTTCAGCATAACAGGTCTCACCCTGGCTGGCGCTCCTAAGGGAAAGCGACTCAAGAGGCAGGAACCTTTGAAGTCAGCTACCTTAGCAGGTAAGGAATCAAGGTTATTGCCTACAACTTTTAGTTGTTTCCCAACGATGTTGGCTGTCTTTCACCCACCTCCAAATGTGTGAATCAGCTATATAATATATATATAACTGCCAGGTAAGTCCTATTCATAAAAATGAAGTATTTATGATAAAACAAAGTTTTATGAATACTTACTTGGCAGTTATATATATATTTTAAGACTCACCCACCTCCCCTCAGGAGACAGGTCGGGCAAGAGATGATCTGAGGAATAGAAAATGGGAATGATTCCAAGTACCACCCTGTAAGGGTTGTTAACCACCTAACCGAACACCTACCACTCGGCGGTTGCCGCGAGTTTTGAAAAATTTGCCGGACCGATAGAGACTATAGCTATATATAACTGCCAGGTAAGTATCATAAAACTTGTTTTATCATAAATACTTCATTTTTTTTGGAAACTAAATCCCTTCATAAGTTGGGCAGTAGTGTCATGGACCACGAGGTCCGCTAGAGGTTCTATATTATAATAAAAAGAATTCAACACCAACAGTTGAAACTCGGGATACGAATATAGAAAGAAACACAAACAGAACAAAGGTTTATTTACAAGCTTACTAACAAAGATAAATGCAGAGTGGTTTCTCCTTTTTACATAACAAAAATAAAATCTTGCGGTCCGTGAACTGGGGAAACATTGAGATAATGAAATACTTGCGCGGTATGTGAACTGGGGAAACATTGAGGTAATGAAATACTTGCTGGACAGTTTTGCAGCTGTCGAAAATCAATGCTTGAAGTGACGGCTTCACGAAAGAGAACTATAACTTCAGACGTCTTCTTGACTCCGTACTGCAGAAAGCAATGTCTATTCCTGATACTCGAAGGGCAGGTTACTCCTCAAAACCAACTTGTAGGACGTTTCTTCTCTGAAGGCTTGCTCAACGTCGGAATATCTGTTGCTCTTTCTTTGACTGTACGACTTGACCCGATTCCGATCAAACTCTCCTGTGTGACTTCTTCCTCTCTTATCCTTCGTCTCTTCCTTCTTCTCTTACCTCTCTCTGATGATCTCTCACTGATGATCTGATCTCTGATACTTCGTCAGTCATATATATACGGCGATCTGGGGGCAGGGCCTACCAGCGAACATCACAGACTCCTGAGACGACAGGAACGTTTTAGAAGGATCAAGGCGAATAGTTACATCATAATATGCGGCGACACGTCAGCGCCTGTTGAGTTCCATATCCCACCTGGCGATTCTAGAATAATCATGAGAACAGGCGCCTCCAACACGTGCACGAGTGCCTCCTGGCTGCAGACCTACTTGAAGAAAATGCATTTTCCTTTCCTTTAGTATATTTTACTTCGCTATAGAGCGATTACCATGACAAGTAGTTTATGATGCATGTTTCAGGATTATGATGAAAGAAATATGGCTCCAAAATGGCAGAATAATAAAATTGTTTGTACACAATACACAAACTGGTTGTTTGCATGGAGATATCAAGAATAAACTATTCTACCTGAAACATACACTGAAGAATGGTGGAAATAGGCTCTTATATGAGATAACCATGGATCAGTATGAAAAAAAAAAAAAAAAAAACTGGATAATGCAAGTAAAAGAGTATATGAAGAACTGAACATAAAATTAAGTAAATTGAAGCAGTTAAAGACAAACAGTTAAGAGAAATAATAAACAATTGGGACAGAAAAACATGGCAGAAAGAAATGAATGAAAAGTCAACATTAAGAATCTACAGAAAATATAAAGTAAACATACGAGAAGAAAACTGGTATGACAACACTGAAAAAACATGCTGATCAGAGTAGGGCCAGACTAGGTATACCAGGATTAAATGGCAGAAATAGGATAAAAGGAGAAGATACAAAATGTTGATGCTGTGAGGAACAAAATGAAAATTTAGAACATTTCTTACTTTACAGTCCAGCATACAAATGAGATTAGAAATAGATACATTTTGGGCAGCAACCATATCAAGAAAATAAAGAGGAATGTGTAGCAAATATACTCTTATTGGTAGTACTAATGAGGGAGGAAAAGAGGAAAATAGGAGAGATTTTATAAAAGAAAAGTGGTATTTCAGAGAGAAGAAACTCAAACAAAACAAACAAAGGAGGAATAAAAGAAGCAAGGGAGCCGTTTCAAAGGAATATTCTGCCTACTACTACTCATGTAAATAAATAGAAGGAATAAAAATAGTTAAGAATATTAAATACCTAGGAGTAACAATCAACAACATGAAAGACTGCTTCAGAGAACAGATAAAAAGGGCCCAAATTAAAGCAAAGCAGATGGCAAATATGGCTAATGCAGTCATCAATAAAAGCTGTAGCAGGGTAAAAATAGGAAAATTGTACTGGAAAGGACTAGCGATGCCTTCATTCATGTATGCAATGGAAGTCATGAAACTTGACCGGAAAACAATAAATGAATTTCAGAAGATAGACAATAAAGTATATAGAGCAATTTTGAAAGCGCCAAGTTACACAGCAAGTTGTGCATTAAGATCTGAAATAGGGGCCTCTTCCTGCCAATCTAGAGATATCAGGAATAAACTATTCTACCTGAAACATACACTGAAGAATGGTGGAAATAGGCTCCTATATGAGATAACCATAGATCAGTATGAAAAAAATAAAAAAACCTGGATAATGCAAGTAAAGAATATATGAAAGAAACTAAACAAAATAAAAACTTAAGTAAAATTGAAGCAGTTAAAGACAAAACAGTTAAGAGAAATAGTAAACAATTGGGACAGAAAAACATGGCAGAAAGAAATTAATGAAAAGTCAACATTAAGAATCTACAGAAAATATAAAGAAAACATAAGAGAAGAAATCTGGTGTGACAACACTGAAAAAACAATGCTGATCAGTAGGGCCAGACTAGGTATACTAGGATTAAATGACAGAAATAGGATAAAAGGAGAAGATACAAAATGTTTATGCTGTGAGGAACAAAATGAAAATTTAGAACATTTCTTACTTTACTGTCCACCATACAATGAAATTAGAAATAGATATAGCTTTATGCAGCAACCATATCAAGAAAATAAAGAGGAATGTGTAGCAAATATACTCTTATTGGTAGTACTAATGAGGGAGGAAGAGGAAAATAGGAGAGATTTTATAAAAGAAAAGTGGTATTTCAGAGAGAAGATACTCAATCAAACACAAAGGAGGAATAAAAGAAGCAATGGAGCCGTTTCAAAGGAATATTTTGCCTACTACTACTACTACTACTACTCATGTAAACAAATAGTCCTTTTTAGGAGTCCGGACTCTTGTTCGTCCCAAAGTCAGTCACAAATATCAATGAATTTCCACCGGATATAGTATTGACTGAATGATCGAATCAAAAGTCAACGATTGGAGTTTATTTCGTGAGTAAATGATTGTGTTCATTTTGATTTTTCGAGTTAAATATGGTTGAATTAAGATAGGCATTTTTGGTCTCAAGGCGCCCAAGGTTGATCGCCAGTGTTAATTAACAATTATTTAAACTGTTAATTCCGTTATTTAAATAACGTTGGATGTTAATTCGGTTGATCTAAGTAATAGAGACACGGCTGCGGTAGTTCTATATAACTAGGGTAGAACATCACAGCAGGCCAAGCAGGCCACCTACAATCAACACCTAGCCACCCTCCGAAAAAGTACATTATAATGCGTCCTGACACCCGAGATGGGCATCAGTCGCGACTTGTTGTTGGTGAGAAACGGAGGGTAGATTACAGTTCAGTTGACCGGACCGTGTAACACCATTTTGCCCGGTCCGTAATCCCTCCGCCAAGGTAAGTAGTTCTCGCAGATGACCCGCAGCCTACCAAACCCGACCCCAGCCGACCAAACCCGAACCCAACCCACAGGACCGAACCCGAACATGCATCAACATGAAAGCCGATTCTCTTCGATATTTTTAATCTTGCCCAACTAATCTTTAGGACCTCCAATTTAATTTACAGTATTCTATATTTTCACCCATGCCCAACTGAACTGTAAGAGCTCCATTTTTTTCCCTTCGTTATTCTATTTTTTTTCCCATGCTTGCCCAACTAATTTGCAGGAGTTCCATTTTTTTTTTCATTATTCGATATTTTGACTCTTGCCCACGATAGTTTTACCCAGCTGCAACCAAATAACTCTGTAGGAGATTACATTTTATTTTTTTCCCCATTATTCGATATTTCTTTCCTTGCCCAACTCATCTGTATGACCTACATTTTTTTACATTCTTCGATACATATTTTCCAGGTACTAGTTATCCGCTAGGATAACTAGTACCTGGAACGGACCATGCCCGACCTTCCTCGACCCTTCAGTCTGTTCCTGCTTCTCAGCCAGTTCAGTGCTTCGTCATTACTACCATGTCTTCTTCTGCCGAGAATTTGTCGTGTTCCGCACGTGGCGTTCGCTGCCGCCGTTCCCGTCACGCTGGAAGACATATACATTTTGTGTCAAGACGAACGATCCCTAGTTAGTTATTTAATGAAAACAAATTCCCCTTGTTCAGTCATCTCGGAAAACAACCGTCCCGCCAAGAAAGAAAAAAAAATCCTCTACCCAGAAGATTTGAACGACTCGGATTTCTCTTATTAAGTTCTATATTTCTGGACGACTAGCAACATCTCCAAGGTAAGGTGTAAGGTTATCAATGTAAATGCACGTTATTCTAATTATTTTGCCAAAATTAAGCACGCCATTGTTATTTCCGCTTTGCTGAAGTCAGGCACGCTCAACACATCGAACATTCACGTTCGCTAGAAGTCCACGTGTTCGAACGCAGTCCAATGTATTCTCGGAAATATTCATTTTGTTTTGTTTTTTTTTTTTTTTTTTTAGTTATCAGTAAGGATATATGGGTGCCAGCCATATTTATGGACAAGTTATATTGGTTAGATATTTATAATTGTTAACTACTACACAGGGGGGTCCAGGGGGGCGAAGCGCCCCGGCCAGGTAAGGACATGCAGACTTAGTTTGGTTAGGTCGGTTCCTTTGGTTAGGTAGCAATCACTGTTAATATACTATACTGGGGGGTCCAGGGGGGCGAAGCCCCCCGGCCAGGTAAGGACGTGGAGACTAACTATGGTTAGGTTGGTTCCTTTGGTTAGGTAGCAAATCATTAATTATACATATACGGGCTGGGGGGTCCAGGAGGGCGAAGCCCCCGGCCAGGTAAGGGCATGCGGCCTAAGTTTGGTTAGGTTGGTTCGTTTGGTTACGATCACCGGAGCTCCTACAGTTTAGTTGGAACAGGAGCTCCTACAGTTTAGTTGGAACGGGAGCTCATACAGTTAGTTGGCCACTGTTTTTTTTTTGCTTGGGTTTCGTGGTTTTTAGTGTTCATTGCCGTCGTTTGGTTAGCCTAACACAACGGGGGACGGGACCTCCTACATTTTGTTGGTACGTGAGCTCCTACAGTTTACTTGGCAACGGGTTTCGTCTGCTATGGTTTTGTTTTGTTGTTTTTCGTGTTCATTGTCGTCATCTGGGTTTCCCCCACCCAAAAACCCGGTTTCCCAATGGCTTCCCCCTTACCGTTTTCATTTAATACCTCGCATGTACTCTCCCCCACCCAAAAAAACCCCGGTTCCCAAAAGGGTCCCCCACCATTATCGTTTTTTATAGGTTTCGGGGTTTTTAAACCGGGCGCCAAAACAAAGCGTCCGCCATCTTGTTTGTATTGCTCCGCCGATTCCATAGCAGACGAAACCCGTGGTCAACTGAACTGTAAGCGCTCCGAAACGGAGCTAAAGACCTCTACTCTCCTTTCGAAGTAAGTATTTTCTCCAAAGTTAGAAATTAAGGCCAAATTTTAAGATTTAAACAGAGGGTACTGAAAAATGGCGCCCACGGCAGTGGAAATCTCACCAAAAACGCTTTAGAAAATTTTTACTTACAACTAAAAATGTTTCGAAGATTGACGCCATCTCGATGTTTACGGAGTCGCTTGTGTCAACAAACTTTCCATTTCCTGTGATAAATCCGCACACCACTTGTACCCACAGACGCTGGAGCACTTTTATCACAACAATCGAAACACGATTTCTCACCAACAACAAGCCAGGCGTAAACAGCTGTTTGGGTAGAAGATGACGAGAAGCGTGCTCTTGGCTAATTTTTAAATAAGTAGTAAAACATCAATATTTTACATATTTATGATGATTAATTTGAAAATATTCGTTATTGAAAAAGTAACTCGACTCTGACTCAAATTTAAGTAATTATTTTTCTGAATTAGAACGTTCTTTCAAGTTCTGTATTATGACGTCACGACATCTTGACTTTCGTACCTATTGTAAATAATTGCTATACTCAACTGTCATTGCAGAACAGTTTACCAGTTATTCATGCAGATTGTTATCAGCTATACATGTAATTGTTATAATCGTAATGCGCATATATATCTTTATTATTTACTTTTTGGATATATGAAGATGTTTTACTGCTGGATTATCGCCGTAGTGTGACGCAATCGTTTTCGGTCCATGGGCCTCTGTCTGTTTTCGCACCATAAGAAATTATGGGGCCAAATTTGCAATGACCAGAAAGTCGTTAAAAGAGGAAAGTTAGCATTGAGGGGCATATGTTTTGACTGAGAAAAATACAAATTTATTCAATAGCTAGCTTGTAAAAAATACTTGGTTATAAAAACTTGATTGACAACTAAGCAGCATGTCTACTATGGGTTTCAGAGACAGTGCAAGCACGTTTTTGGGCAATACCTATTTCTGTAACGAACACTCGTAAACAGAACGAGATTTTGCTATAGTGCATTACACCCAGTGCCGTAATTTATAAGGGTATCGTGAATCACTAATCGTAAAGAATAACGACACTTGTCCTTGTACCAAGAGACAAAAACTCCATTATGCAGAAATGGATACGAACACGCGTATAAAGCTCCACCTACCCTCCCCCCCCCCCTCCACCGCCATCCCTTTTCTTCTTCGTTCCTCCGCCTCCTCTCTCTCTCTCTCTCTCTCTATCTCTCTCCTCTCTCCTCTCTCTCTCTCTCTCTCTCTTCCGCTCTCTCTCCCTCTGTTGCCTATTCGGTATGTGTTGACCCCTCCAAACTGCAAACATTAAAGGTTACATTTATTTCTGGCATACGATTATTAAAGAACAATTCAAAATACTAATAAAGACTGAAATCAATGAAAAGTGCTAGCAAAAACAAAAAAGCAAAAAAAAAAAAACGTAGTCGTTCCTCTATGCACTTTTCCGTATTCATTCCTCTATGGTTTTCGGCAGCCAGATGTACGAAAACGTTAGAAACATTTGATTTTATCTACTTTAGAAATATCTAATTTTTCGGGGTAATTTGGTTGCAAAAAAGGGATATATACATGAATTAAGCAAAATTTTAAATAACAAAGTAAATTTAAACTAAATAACGAGTAAAGTAAACAATTTAGGGAATAAAACTGTTTGCAGTTTAGTCGTCTGTCGTCGTCTGCTGTTCGTAATTGTGTTTATGGCGCGCGCTTAGAAACCAGGAACAGCAACGGGTTTAAAGTGCAATGTGGAGTGAACTGAGACCAAAATGTGTATAATAACAATCAAATAAGCACTGTGGAGTTTCAGTTGTGATGGCAGTAAGGATAAAAACCGCCGATTACAAGGTAAGAATGAATTCAGTTCAAACCATAACCCTGGGAATAACAAGTTTCATACTTTCACTAATATAGGCAACAAAATGTTGTTTTATTGTGCTGATTACAACTGCAATCTTGAGTAAGATCAATAAACGTTACATACATACGCTAACATTGTTCAAATGATTGCTGGGAAGGCTGGGGAAAGATGGTGGCCGTCACTGATGAGAACCGTCCATGCAAAACGTAGCCGCCATATTGGATTTCAAAACTGCCTTGAAAACATATTTTACGAAGAGCTCACATGCTTATTTTAGTTCGTATGGGGCTTCATATATCACAATATGTTGACGAAACTCAGTCTTTTAAATGGTATGCTTAGAGTTGCAATTGTATTCATGTTTCACCAATTAAATATCGAGTGAATAAGACCCGTCTACCGTGATGAGGGTTGGCCTGTCGTGATGTTTCCCCCTATTCCACGGCGAGCTAGACTGGTAGTTGACGTTTTCTACAGGGGAAAGATACGTAGTGGACTACCTGGGCCAGTCTTGCCCGCTCGTTGACCCACTTTTCAGAAAAAGTTATGGGTAGTTCGCAGATCCGGGGACAGATCTGACAATTCCAGAACCATTACTCCAAATAACAAAATGCATAGAATAAAAGTTGTCCAGAATTCCAATATATACCAGAAAAGTCACTTATCCGACTATTTACGCCAAAATACCATCCGCGATATATTTCCCGTGAAATAAATAATATTTTTCAAAGTACCCACTTGATGTGAAGGCTGACATGGCGGTCCGAGCTCCCGTAGTTCTTGAGTTGGCCGCGGACAGGCGCTGTACGTCGGCCCGCCCCCAACGCGGGAAATTTTAAACCAAACCAATCCTGTATCAGGTTGACCCAGGTCATTCCCAAGGGACATGGATTAACTTCCTCCCAACCAATAAAAACGTGTCCCATGAATATGAATCAGACAATCATACCTGCAGTCACAAAATTGCCCTTTCCGTTCTACACCGCCGCCATGGATAGAACTCATTCCGTATTGTTTCCGAAAAGTGTTACTGCTGACCAGTTTGATCAATATACACATTTGTATATTGGTATCCTTCTCGAGTTTTTAAGAAACACGGACGAATTTATGAAGGTGGATATAGGGAAGGGCTACTTGGGGACTATTCGGGGTTATGCACATCATGCAACACAGCAAACCGACGATTCATGAAACATGGGACTAGCGAGGCCACGGGCCAAGCGATATACATGTGGCGATGTACAAACAGTAAGTGTGGTAAGAAGGTATCAGTTCGGCACGGATCGTTTTTTGAAAAGTCGCGTTTGTCTCTTGAGACAATTATTATATTAATATTTTGCTTCACAAAGAAGATCCCACAGTGTGTTGTCACAGATTTGATTATGCCCTTAGCGAACCACCGAACACCATGGTCGATTGGTATAATTTTTGTAGAGATGTATGTTGCCAAATCCTGTGTGCTGATAATAAGAAAATCGGTGGTCCTGGTCATATTGTTGAGATCGACGAATCTAAATTTGGGAAACGGAAGTACAACCGTGGCTGAAAGGTAGACGGATCTTGGGTGTTCGGTGGCATTGACCGGCAGACACGTGAGACCTTTTTCAAGGTGGTTCCCGACCGATCTGCCGAAACTCTGATCCCGGTGTTGCTTGAAAACGTACTTCCAGAAACCACAATCATATCTGATTGCTGGAAGTCGTACAGCAAAGTCGGGATCATTATTTTGCGCATAATGTCGTGAACCACAGCGTTAACTTTGTTAGCCCTGATGACCCGAATGTACACACGAACACTATAGAATCGCAGTGGCGTGTCCTTAAACGGAGCGCGCTACCGAGACACGGTACGCAGAAAGAACTTTACGAAAGCTATTTTTCTACGTACTGTATCCAGAAGCGGTATCTACAAGATGTTCCGTGTCCATTTCGGGCATTCCTGAAATTAATCAAACGTATCTACCCGCTCAAAAGCCGCCCGACATCCCCCATCTCAAATTGGATTTCCCGGCCCGAAACAATAAGGCCAGGACCTTCTACCAGCGAGACACATGATCCCTCACCCGTTCCAAAGAGCCAAGACTGATGCCTTCTTCTACCCTTCATGGTCGTCAGACAGCAGCGACTTTGAAATGTGAATAAGGTAAGTTGTATATTAATGTTTGTTAGCCTTAAAACTAGTATTGCAATACACCCCCTGAACACCTGAACTAGCCCTGGTCACTTACCAGCCCGAACCATCATTTATTAAAATTTACCAAATCTTTGGTTAAAATAAACGATCAGTGTTGCCAATCTCCTGGCAAACACCCTCGTTACCTAGTTACCAGCCCACCGCTAGTAGCCCTGCCTCACGGGCCGGTCACACCTGCCCTCTCACGTCAATCACTTATCGTTCGCGGTGGAGTACAGATGTATCCACAGCGAACTCCTTTTTGGTCTTGCCCGGCCTTCATTTGCACCTTTGATTTGATTGAATTTGGTGACGAATTACGCATCCCTTTGGATTACGGTTGGATTGCTCTTAATACCTTGTCATTAGGACTTGATTCTGCAAAGTAAGGAAACAACACAGGCTAACGACAACGACTACTGCATCCTCGGCGGCCACGACATCACAGAAAACGACGAGCGGGAGTTCAACAACGTATTGTCTTTGCCAACAATGCAAGAAAAGGATGAGTACCCTATGAGACGATAGTCATTCTTATGCGTAAATCGTAGGCCTGTTCAATATAATGTAAAAACCAGATGTTTGAATGTCAGGAGTAGTCTTTGGACCAGATGTTAGGGTATCTCAAACATAGGAAAGGTCTCGTATTAAGAAGTAACTGTAGGCAGGAAGAGACTAACGTAGATCAAGATAAAGACTTAGAGACAGTGCTCTTTAAGAGACTTGAGAGTACGCTGACATCGAGTATGACATCTCTGTTACGATTTTATGTCAAGATTATGCGAGATAGATCGAGCAATAGGGATACTGAAATTACTAATCGTTCTGTTCCAGCTCCCCGGCCTGTTCCAGAATCAGCCCTAACCGGTGCTGGGGGTTATGGGATCCGCAAGCCCACGGGCAGGATCCGCGTCCCCCCTGGCGCGGAGCAGGACAGTGTTGGCAGCAGATTCCCCTTCCCTCGATGACATCTCTGTTACCGATTTTAGGTCAAGATTATGTGAGGATAGATCGAGCAATAGGGATACTGAAATTACTAATCGTTCTTTTCAGCTCCCCTGCCTGTTCCAGAATCAGCCCTAACCGTGCTGGGGGTTATGGGGATCCGCAAGCCCACGGGCAGGATCCGCCGTCCCTTGAGCGCGGAGCAGGCAGTGTTGGCAGCAGATTCCCCTTCCCTCGATGTGTAAGTTCTCAGGATGATAAAAAACTTAGATCAGATATAGACGAGTAGGGATAATAGGCTACATAGTGTTTAGTTTAGGAAGAGAAGTGCAGGCTTCTTCGGGTCGGTTTTCTATTAAAAGTAGTAGTTTTTAGAAGCACAGTGTCCTTAGAGCATCTTTAGGCTTTTTCCTGCTTCGAGTTCCTTGCATCAGAAGCTTTTAGGCCAGGGTTGGTCTTTCAGATATGCTCCTTCGTCTTTAAGGTTACTTTCCTCTACGTATACGATACTTACGATATTCAGTATGAAGAGAAATCGAATAAAATTAACTACGGTTAGCTTAGGTGTTCCACGATGATATATCGTATGCATATTCAGTAGCCTAGACCTAACCTAAAGTATTCGCTGTACAACATATCGGTAGTTAATTTTATATTGGCTAACGCTGTAGGCTTAAGGCATTCTTGACTTCGGATAATTCAATACAGGTGTAATTGAAAACGAACGAGAATCCGATCTGAGGATAATTAATATGAATGTAATCGAACAGAATGAAGATCGGATTCTGTCCGACTAAAGCATTATAATTGTATTATGTTTATCTAATCATATTGGCGTAGTTAATAAACACTAAACTCGGCAGTCATTCACGCTGGATCAGCGGATGACGGATACGGGTTTGCGTCGCCGTATCCATCTCATTCTCTCCTGATTGACTAAATGACTAACGTAACAACACTCTCACTTATGCCAAGTTTGTACAAACGTCTTAAAGGAGACGTGTCTTCAACTATGTTGACATTTAATCAGATGTATGGGGCATATAATCAGATGTCAGATATAAGGAATTTGTATGTATGACGTCTTCATACGATTAACAGACTATTGCCGTCAGTATTTATATTGAGCTTATGTCAATTACAGTTACAAATTATTACCAGTCGTATTATCAAATTACAATGACAACTGAAATTAATATTAGGCCTAATAAAGTTAATTTAATTACCTTTAAATATTATTTTATTATTTTTCAATTAAATTATAATTACACTAGCTTGTCGTCAAACAGCACTATTGTAAGGAGGTGTGGTTTAGACAGACAAGGATGCCGGCTAGTCTATTTTTTTTTTTCTCCTTGGCTTCAGATTCAACCATATCACTTGTCTCGGCTAATGTTTTTGTCCTTAGTTAGCATATTAATGAATATCTGGATACTTAACTTATGTAACGAAGTCATACTGTTCGTCTTACGATGTATTTAAGACCAAAATTTGACTGATCGTCTCATTGGAAGCTAGTTTTTCCCTCGGGTTAGATGGCGTTAAATTTAGGATTCCGTTCGTTTTTCACTCGTTTTCATAGGTATTTACGAACCTTACACTTTATTTTATACGTTATTAATCCTTTGTCTGTGTGGAAAACAACAGTAATGAGCTCTTTCATGCTATTAGTTTCTTTACCCACGGCTGCGTTGAATTCATACATAAGCTCGGGACTTCTGTCCAGGTTGCTGATGAACGTAATTTTGCCTTATAGCTTCAGCTGCATTTATAACATGAATACAGTAATTACCGTCCCACGTGGATGAATACAATAACGGATGTTGCTATCGGATTCGATCACTGTCACACGCTGATCAATACAATAAAGAGATGTTGTTATAGGAGTCGATCGCATTAGCAACAAGTTCTCGTTCGGTTGTTCATAGCTGTACGGAGTACGAGTATTATCGTTAAGATAGTACCCTTTTAACTTGCTGCAATTTGCGGAGGTGGAGATATTAGACGATCGTAACTTTTCTCTCTCTCTTCTCTCTCTCTCTCTCTCTCTCTCTCTCGTCTCTCGCTCTCTCTCTCGCTCTCTCTCTTTCCCTGATTTTATCTCTCTCTCTTTTCCCTGATTTTATATTCTCTCTTTATCCTAGACGATTGTGTTTCTCTCTCTCTCTCTCTCTCTCTCTCTCTCTCTCTCTCTCTCTCTCTCTCTCACTTTTCTGATTTCATATTCTCTCCATATTCTCTCATCCTATTTTCCACGCTCTCCTAACACTGGACTCATTGTGCAACAGAGGTTTTTTCTGCCTTTCACACCTTTTTCAAACTTTCTCAATTTCCCTTCAGCGCTGACTGACCTCATAGGTCCCAATACTCGGCCTTTGGCCTAAATTCTATTTTTAAACCCAACAATCTTGCTGTCTGAGTTAGTATTAGAGTAGGGAGCGAATATTCGGAATATGTATAAGGTATCATGATATGATATATCACAAGAGGATTTTAAGTATTAGGAAAGATAGGAAAGAACATGTCTGGGTCTATCTGAGGGTATTCTTCCAAGTGCCAACCAGGCAGAGTACAGACAGGCAGGTACAACACTACAAGAGAGGACATCACTACGATCGACGACACCGTTGTCTCCTCCGTACATGAGAGGCCTAGGCCACATGGGATGGTTCTTCAGTTTCCCCTCCATACATGAGAGGCCGAGAGCCACATGGGAGGTCTTCAGAATTCCCTCCATACATGAGAGGTCGAGAGCCACATGGGAGGTCTTCAGATTCCCTCCATACATGAGAGGCCGAGAGCCACATGGGAGGTCTTCAGTTTTTCCTCTACTCAGGTGAGGCACATAGCCAGCTGAGAGGAAACAGGTTTGTATCCCTTCCGCACTCAATGAGTTTTGACCTTTAGGGTAGAGGTGCAGGAATTTTTTCCCTCCACATATGGCAGGCCTAGAAGGCCACCATGGGAGATTAGCTTGGACGAGTCGACAAATGAACTTGAGCAACTGACTCGCGTACTCAAATTATTATTGACTGACAACTAGTACAGTGGGAGGGCTGGGCCAGATTTGATTCCCCACCATCCAAATTAATGTTGTTAATCGGGCTAGTTCAGGTGTTCAGGGGGAGGGGGTGTATTGCAATATGAAGTTTTTATTGTAAAACTAATAGTTGTAATACCTACCTGAACACCTGAATGATTCCCACCCTCCTCCCCTCTCATACAGAGTTATTGAGTTATGATTGACGTGAGAGGGCAGGTGTGACCGGCCCGTGAGGCAGGGCTACTAGCGGTGGGCTGGTAACTAGGTAACGAGGGTGTTTGCCAGGAGATTGGCAACACTGATCGTTTATTTTAACCAAAGATTTGGTAAATTTTAATAAATGATGGTTCGGGCTGGTAAGTGACCAGGGCTAGTTCAGGTGTTCAGGTAGGTATTACAATATTAGTTTTACAATAAAAACTTCATGTTTGGGTTAGTTCGAAGCCAGTACCGAAGCACGTGTTCGAACAGTACTGTTTCGGTTAGTTCGAAGCCTGTACCGGAGCACGTGTTCGAACAGTAAGGCCGTGACGAACGATGAAGGTGTTCAATGTTACAGTTATGGTGGGGAGAAATAGGCTAGTCGTGTTTTTTACGGTGTAGTACTGTGGCTATTCACTGTAACCTCTGTGGTTAGCGCGCGCAATATTACCTCTTGCCAGAACATGTCTCGCCTGCCAAGAATCTTTAAAAATGCGGATAAGGCGCGTAGCGCCGTTCCGCCACGGCCTACTGTAAGCTCTGTGGTTAGCGCGCTCAGCGCAATATTACCTCTTGCCAGAACATGTCTCGCCTGCCAAGAATCTTTAAAAATGCGGATAAGGCGCGTAGAGCCGTTCCGCCGCGGCCTACTGTAAGCTCTGTGGTTAGCACGCGCAGCGCAATACTACCTCTTGCCAGAACATGTCTCGCCTGCCAAGAATCTTTAAAAATGCGGATAATATAATTTCGGTTAGTGGTAGATAGCCTAGCCTACGTCAACCTTGAATGCCAGAGTAAGGGGTCGGAGCCTATGTCGGTTAGTGGTAGCCTAGTCTAGAAGTTTTACATGTAGGCTAGCCGTTCTAAAGTTTTGCAATGTAAGTGGTCTTAGCCTAGCCTAGCCTACGTCAACCTTGAATGCAGAGTAAGGGGTCAAATTTTTGCATTAAGTGTCACAGGGGTTCTGGCCTCATAACCGGGAATTGAGAGTTACGTTCGCCGTGAAAGTCGTTCGCCGCTTCCCCCACCCAAAAACCCCGGTTTCCCAATGGGTCCCCCCATTACCGTTTGATGTTTTTTAGGCTTTATTTTTACTGGGGCAAATACAAAAAAGGGCAATAAACGTTATTCTCAGATATTTTTCCCGCGAAAATTGCTCGTCCCCGGATCTGTAGTGGCTCCAAAAAACCCAAGGGTCCAGAGTGGACCATGTACGATTATTAGGGCTAGTGCCTTGTATGATAAGGCGCCCTATGAGGTAATGTTAGACTAGCGATAATCTATACGCTAAGTCGGTTGGTATTGCACTTCCATCTTCAATGGAGTGTCTGGGGTTTTGTAGATCACTTACGAAGTCGGTATTATCTTTACGACGATGTTAAACTCATGTTCGGTGAGGTTCTTGTAGAAAACACAAGTATAAAAATAGATATAATTTCTTCTGAAGTTTTACATGGTGAAGATCAGGTATGATTGTACAAGTCTTCTTTAATAACGATAGCTTGATCGCTTCTGCCAATGATGATGGCTAATCCTATTCCTCTACATGATAAAGCTTAGGTAAAGAGGTACAGGTCTTCTAATGACGATAGCTAACTCTCTTCTGCCTGTCTACCATCTCTGTTACAAGTTATGAAGGAACAGACAGTAGTTCGAACATATGAACATACTATCAGATGACATAGTTTCATACGAACACAAAAAAATGCGAATGAGAACCGCTACAGATCACGTAGGCCGTTTGAATAATAGGTCGGGGTAGTTGTCTCAAGCAGGGAGCTTGGACTAATGTTTATAAACAATTGAATGACTACAGGTGACGGCATGTTATCTTAGCTTACATACTTATTGTATACGTCAGTCTTAGCGTCTCTAGTCTGATCACATTCCTGCAAGCAATCTGGTTGACCTCTTTAGTTTAGACTTTTATATATATGGACTAACATTCCATATTTTTATTATGTAAACACTTACATTAGCTCGGTCAGCTACCAAACCAACTACTGAATATACTCAAACTTGACTTGCATTTGACTTATAGGAGTGTGATACAGACACTATGTGAATATATATATATTATATATATATATAAGTAAATAAAAATTCATGGTGTACATGAATTGATTCAAGTAATAAAATATAAAACAATGATATTGGTAAATAATAGTGATCACGGATATATAATGATACAGTTTTTCACTTCATCTCATTAAGATACATATGCTACAGAAAATACTAATGTACTCTGATAATTGCATAGAATGAAGATTAACATGATAAAAATCATATTTTAACTGATAAAAAATTTCATATATGAATTGATAAAATTATAATGGTTATGCTGATTGATTCGTTGATTTTTATGCTAAAGTATATATCTGATTCATTAATTCATATACTAACGCATAAAAATAACTGCAGATAATGGTAAGATATAAGGTAACAGATTGATTATAGGCTACCATGATTTGTTTATACATATGTATATGGATTCATATAATCATGATTAATATATGTGCACTTCGTTTAAATAGATTCCTATTGCGTACACGCAAAGATATATTTAGATTCTGTTATTTATGATCATTTATATAAGGGATTCCTATTGCGTACACGCAAAAAAAATATTATTTCGATTCTGTTATTTATGATCAAAATTAATATATAGGATACATGATACTTTTATATATATAGGATACATGACCGAGGTTATACTACTTCCACTTTTAACTAGCGTTCGAACAACTTTTCGTCCATTACACAGTTCCAGACAACCACCTATAGCCACTGAAACGGCCTTTTTCAATGGTTAAAACAAGGGGAAAATTTGCCTGGGCGGGTCCAACGTTCTATTTTTGCGCTCATACTTATTCTCTGCATCCTAAGCTACACGATTACGTTCGCGATGAATAAAAAAAAACATCCCCAGCACGAGTCCTTCGCCAGCAAAGTAGAGTTGAATATCCTTCGGGTCGTAATTGTCGGAAGTATGTCCCTTTTTGTAGTCGAATTCCGACAGCCGCTGGAGCATTCCGCATTAAAACGAGATTAACGACGAGATACGGTGTCGGTCGAAGAAGTCCATGAAATTCCTTTCACATTGTAGGCGGTTGTTACTCCGACTGTAGTCGTCCGCTGCGACGAACGATTTTTTGAAGTTGCGATGTGAAACTCTCGTACTGCAGGATACTGTAACCAGGTTCCATTAATCAGCCTGCAAGTGAAATATACTTGTCACAAGGGCAAAGTAAATTCAGACAATCATCCAAATACAGGGGAGGGGAGAGAGCCATTTAGGACCAGACTTAACCCACATGAATTCGCTGATATTTCGGAATTCAAAAGAGTCCGCTGTACAAACTTTTTAATCCACAGCATTAACAATGAGTGAACCTATCCAGGTCTATGATGACTCGTAAAAATATCCATAATTATAAAAAATAAATAGATATCAATACGAATCTCAAAGAAAATTCGATATTACTGGTAGTAAGTTACGAGACAGAAGTGGAAAATGGAGCTATTTGTAAGATTGCCAGGCAGCATAAGAGTCAAAGAGAATATTAATCATGATTCTATGTGCCCTAACAAAAGTTTCATATTCAATTTCTCGTGAGCATCCTCTGAGGTTAATTTTTTAAAAAACTTTATTAATAGGAAGGAGATGCAACGAAAAAAACCCACTATGTAACTAATTTCTAAATAAACTTTGGGTTTTCCAAGAAAATGTGACATTTTCCCATGAATGTTTTACTTGAATTGTAATAGGCTAATGTTACAAGTAAATATTTCATATTCATATCGTGATACTTCCAAATGTCTATGAGGTTCAGAAAAAAATAATTCATTTTGATGTTATAGAAATTCTATTTTCTTATTTTGTTTATTAATTTTAAAATGATTGCAAGTTGTATTGCGCACACCGATAGACACTTGTACCTAACGTCTGCCTTGCCCATGAGAAGTTCGGGCTAGGCATTCCTTTCTCCAGTCAATCTGCTTTGCAATCGCGAGATGAAGCCTGTGTAAGCAGATTATTGAGGTTAAAAGGAACAAATGCTGATACGGCAATGATGACGTCGTCAACTTGGCAGGAGATTGCTCTCAGCCAGCTAAGAGTTACGTTACTTGCTGTAAGAGATACGACTTTAGTATTTTCAAATGATATTTTAGTGTTTAATTCTCCACCCGGCATGAGAAGAATGTCTGAAAAAAAAAACAACAGTACCAAAATTGAACAATATATTAGTTTCATGTTGGCATTATGTTAAATAAATATTCCTTATTCAAACTATATGAAAAAGGTTTCCATAACAAATTCTATATAATATTATTTAGCCCTGTATAAGATTCATATAGGATTATTCATAGATAACATTTTCACTTCTAGACTTCCTGACTTTAAAATCTCTTTTATTTTATTTTATTTTATTTTATTTTTATTATATTTATTTATTTATTTTTATTTATTTAAATTTTTTTTTTTTTTTCATTGACTACGAATATAAATCACCGGGACAGACAATATGTCAGTAGGTTTTGATATGTGTTTTGAACTTTTAGCTTATTTGTCATTACTAAAGCGTTAAGTTAGAGTTCAAATCTTTACGCATATATATTTGGATATTTAATGGTTACGTTTTGCTTATGATATATCGTGATTCCTTTTTTATTACTAATTGTAACCCTTCCGACTTCTTACGGAGTGTATTATATTGACTCCACTTGTATCCATATTTATTTTATTTTTTATATTTATTTATTTATATATTTTTTTATATATCTTTGAAAATAAATAATGGTTGGCTTGAATATATGGAAAAGTGTTCTAGCGGCGTACCGTATAAGGCTACTTGCCGGCATCAATTCTATAGATACAAGATATCAATGATAAAGGTATTTAAAACCGCGAGAACCGCTATAATCCAGTTCGGATCCAACATCACGAGTTGTAACTCGTAAGACTGACACTTCCTATTTAATTATCCGTTATTCTACCAAACGATTGACTCTGGGTGATCAAATATATTATGGTTTTCTTAATGGAAAGGAATTCACACAACGTGTTAAGGAGATTATTATTGATTTACACCACCCGAGTCAGATTATCATGTGTTGAATTCCATGTTTACTGATTTAGCACTCATAAATATTCCTAACGCACTCAATTGCAGTGTTTGTTTTTAGTGCTATTAATTCTATATAACGTGGTCAAGGAACTATTAACACTAAGAAGTGTTTATTCCTCTGTCAGACTCGTAACTCTGTTAATAATTCTAAGTATATTCTTTCAAGGATTGATTTGGCACAGGATAGGCCCCTAAACTGACAGGTGTCTTAGTGTGTCCCTTGTTTTCATGACACGTGTTACAATCAGTTATGTGCTTTTTATATCTGTAAGCATTGTAGGCCAGTACAATAGTGATTTGGCTTTCTGTAACATAGTAGGGAACCCTGGATGGACGGAATGCAAAACCAGTTTATGACGATTGGTATGAAAGAGATTATTACTAATACCTGGTCGTTAGTCATCTGCTGTGTTCTTCGGGTTTACCTCGTCACAGACCTACATATAATATTACATTTGATTACATTATTCTGATACACATACTTTAAATATACTTTTGCTTTAGGGTTTCTGCTCGAAGTGTGTATTGTTTTTGCTTAGCCGCTGACCCTGTTTCCGTTTCGAAGTGTTTATTGTTTGGGTTATGTCTGTTGACGCTTGCTTTGTTCAGTTTGTAACAGTTCTGCGCTCCGACCCAGATATTCAATGCTCGCGATCTCTTGGGTTAAGGAATTTCCTTGTTTAGATACGGTTTTTAAACAATAGGCACGGATGTTTCTATATCTTTTAGTCCAATTAATGGTTCTTTGCTGTATGGTGCGGGATTGCGGATAAATGCTCAGCTATGATATTCTTTCCCAGGTAAGATATCTTATCTTGGCTCCAAAGACCTGAATGATCATTTGTCACCGAGTTCCTTTTGGACTGTGATTAAAGCCTTTGAAAAAACTCGGTAAAGGACTCATGTTCAGTAAGGACTTTATCAGGATAGCCATAGATTATGAACTTAAAATATACTAGTGAGTTTAAAGATACCGAGCCCCTTCCTTGCCTATACTGTATATTTACTTTCAGAGGGCTTTAGTTTACGTGAATAAAAAGCTATAGGGAAGAACTGTTTATCATATTACTGAAGTAATACCCTCTTACCCCTTGGTCTGAGGCGTCTGTTGCAATAAAAAAAAAATTTCTTATTTAAATCAGGGATTTTTTAAGTTAGGTAAGCTGCATTATTCCGCTTTTAAGATATCGAACGCCTGTTGATGCTTTTCAGACCATAATAAATCTACGTTCTTCTTCGTAGGATCTGTTAAAGGAGCTGTCATGATTGAAGAGTTACATATTTACATACGATTGTAATACCCACTAAAGCGCGAAAGTGCTGTATCCCCTTTTACGTTAATAAGTACCGGAAAGTTATGAATAGCCGACACCTTACCATGGACTACTTTTAAGACCTTGACTAGACACATAAAACCCAGATAAACATGTTCGGTTTTAAAAAACTCACATTTAGATATTTTACTCTGAGATTATTTGTCTTTGTCTCTGTAGCACTAGCTCTAGTTTATGTGAATGTACTTCTAAGGTATTAGAAAGGATTACAAGATCATCCATATAGGCATGTAGGTTATCCCCTAAAAAGTCTCCAAACATATATGTAATTGGGCGCAACGTAAGCCGGAGGCATACGTAAAAATTGATAATGTCCCCTGGGTGTGCTGAAAACAGGTGTATGAGGTACAATCACTTAGGTAATGGTATCTGTAAAACATTTAAGTAAGTCCAAGTTGGTTTGCCCCCAAAAAATTTATTCTAACCTAACAGAGATAAGATGTCGTCGGTACATCGCCACTGGAAACTATCGGAAGTCGTTTCCTTGTTTAAGCGACAGAAATCTACGCAGATACGCCAAGTCCGATCCTTTATGACATGACGTTTGAGAGAAAAATTATATGGGCTATTTGATTTCCTAATGACTCCTATTACTAACATTTTTCAACTTCGTCATTTATTTCTATTTTGAATTTCATTGTGTTCTACACGAAGGTACGTTATATAGCTTTATGTTGTCCTTAGACCGTATTTTGTTTTCAATGACATCCGTTTTTCTCCAGAGATCACTCGCTAGTGGAGAAACTTCCTGGTATTCAGGTAGAAGATAAAAAAAATTCTGCTGAATCACCTCTGCTTGAATGACTTTACGGATATTACTTTAGATAGATTATCAGAGAGATTCATCCACGACTGGTTGGGCGTGATTAAAAATTAGCAACAATAAAAAATGCGATATTTATAACTTCCGTATCCACGATATGTATACTTTTAGGGCTTTGTTCGCGGAAATCGTTATATTTCAGAGTGTCGGGAAGGATTAAAAATTTCATTTCCCTCAGCAAAGTCTTTTTACACGCACTAAGACATTCGAGGGTGCATGCTTCTCGAGATTTTTGCGTGCAAAGTACGACTGCGGTTGTGGGAGAATTCTGTTGGGTCATTTGAACAATGTTACGATTTATGAGACAAATGTATAGTTCCGTTATATAAGTTATTATTTGATTAACTGTCTCATGTGTTGTCAAAACGGATTTTAATATGTTTGAAGGTTTATAGGATTTACCTTTGATAAACACGCCTTATTTTGCAGGATGTAAGATAATATTTTGTATACCCCATAGATGGATCTTACAATTACACTACATACAGATCAACGTTTTTATAACTATAGAGGTATCTGTAAACGCTCGCTTATTCCAGGACTTCTCATTAGGGAAGTTCGAACAACAGCACGGTGAGTCCGTAAATACTGGTAATTAATTGTACTAAAGGAATAAATAAGATATTCTAATTTTTACGGCGTACAGGTTTGGCTTAATCCACAGTATTTATTATAAACTTAATGTATTAAAATTAAAACGAAACCTGCTCGATTACTTATACGGTCGTGTGTTTCATAGGAAAAATCCTTTTTAATTCAAAAAGATATTGGTATGAACCAACATCGCTTTATCCCACCGCTGCCACCAAATATTAGGGCTAGTGCCTTGTATGATAAGGCGCCCTATGAGGTAATGTTAGACTAGCGATAATCTATACGCTAAGTCGGTTGGTATTGCACTTCCATCTTCAATGGAGTGTCTGGGGTTTTGTAGATCACTTACGAAGTCGGTATTATCTTTACGACGATGTGTTGAACTCATGGTTCGGTGAGGTTCTTGTAGAAAACACAAGGTATAAAAATAGATATAATTTCTTCTGAAGTTTTCTTTACACTGGTGAAGGATTCAGGTATGATTGTACAAGTCTTCTAATAACGATTAGCTTGATCGCTTCTGCCAATGATGATGGCTAATCCTATTCCTCTACATGATAAAGCTTAGGTAAAGAGGTACAGGTCTTCTAATGACGATAGATAACTCTCTTCTGCCTGTCTACCATCTCTGTTACAAGTTATGAAGGAACAGACAGTAGTTCGAACATATGAACATACTATCAGATGACATAGTTTCATACGAACACACAATCGAATGAGACACGCTACAGATCACGTAGGCCGTTTGAATAATAGGTCGGGGTAGTTGTCTCAAGCAGGGAGCTTGGACTAATGTTTATAAACAATTGAATGACTACAGGTGACGGCATGTTATCTTAGCTTACATATTTATTGTATACGTCATCTTTAGCGTCTCTAGTCTGATCACATTCCTGCAAGCAATCTTGGTTGAACCCTCTTTAGGTTTTAGACTTTTAAGTATGGACTAATCATTCCTAAACATTTCCATATTTATTATGTAACACACTTAAACCGATCAGCTTGGACAATCCCAAAAAAAGTACATTATAACGCGTCCTGACATCGGAGATGGGCATCAGTCGCGACTTCTTGTTGGTGAGAAACGGAGCTAAAGACCTGTACTCTCCTTTCGAAGTAGGTATTTTCTCCAAAGTTAGAAATTAAGGCCAAATTTTAACATTTAAACAGAGGGTAGTGAAAACGGTGTCAAACGTAGTGCAAATCTCACCAAAATGCATTCAACATTATTATTTACAACTCGAAGTATTTAGAAGATTGACGCCATCTCGATGTTTACGGAGTCGCTTGTGTCAATTAACTAACCATTTCTTGTGATAAATCCACACACTACTTGTACCCACAGATGCTTGGGAACTTTTATCACAATAATCTGAAAACTTTTCCTCACCGAGTAAGCAACTGCTTTGTAGAAGAAGACGACGAAGAGTGCACTTTGATAATTTTTTAAATAAATAGTAAAACATCAATATTTTACATATTTATGATGATTAATTTGAAAATATTCGTTATTGAAAAAGTAACTTGATTCTGACTCAAATTTAAGTAATTATTTTTTGGAATTAGAACGTTCTTTTAAGTCCTGTATTATGACGTCACGACATCTTGACTTTCGTACCTATTGTAAATAATTGCTTTACTCAACTTTTCTTGCAGAACAGTTTACCAGTTATTCATGCAGATTATCAGCTTTTCATGTAATTGGTATAATCGTAATGTGCATATATATCTTTATTATTTACTTTTTGGATATATGAAGATGTTTTACTGCCGGATTATCGCCGTAGTGTGACGCAATCGTTTTCGGTCCCTGCGCCTCTGTTTTTGCACCATAAGAAATCAATGAAAAGTGCTAGCAAAATCAAAAAAGCAAAAAAAAAAAATATGTATATAATTCACTTATCCGTAGTCGTTCCTCTATGCACATATCCGTAGTCGTTCCTCTATGGTTTTCGGCAGCCAGATGTATGAAAACGTTAGAAACATTTGATTGTATCTACTTTAGAAATAACTGTAATTTTTCGGGGGTAATTTGGTTGAAAAAAAGGGATAATATACATGAATTAAATTAAAATTTTTAAATAACAAAGTAAATTTGAACTAAATAACGCGTAAAGTAAACAATTTAGGGAATAAAACTTTGCAGTTTCGTCGTCTGCTGTTCGTAACTGTGTTTGTGGCATGCGAGCTTAGGAACCAGGAACAGCAACTGGTTTAAAGTGCAATGTGGAGTGAACCGAGACCAAAATGTGTATAATAACAATCAACTAAGCACTGTGGAGTTTCAGTTGTGATGGCAGTAAGGATAAAAACCACCGATTACAAGGTAAGAATGAATTCAGTTCAAACCATGACCCCGGGAATAAAAAGTTTCATACTTTCAGTAATTTAGGCAACAAAATGTTGTTTTATTGTGCTGATTACAACTGCAATCTTGAGTAAGATCAATAAACGTTACATACATACGCTAACATTGTTCAAATGATTGCTGGGAAGGCTGGGAAAGATGATTTTCGTCACTGATCAGAACCTGTACATCCACACGGTAGCTGCCATATTGGATTTCAAAACTGCCTTGAAAAAATATTTTACGAAGAGCGTCACATGCTTATTTTAGTTCGTATGGGGCTTTCATATATCACATTATGTTGACAAAACTTCAATATTTTGAATGGTATGCCTGGAGTTGTAATGGTATTCGTGTTTCACCATTTAAATATCGAGTGAATAAGACCTGAAAACCGTGATAAGGGTTGGTAGTCGCTGGTTTTTCCCCCTAAAATAAGTATGTGATGCTCTTCGTAAAATGTTTTCAAGGCAGTTTTGAAATCCAATATGGCGGCTATCGTCAGGCTGGCCGGTCTAACCACGGACAATCCACCATCTTTCCCGGCCTTCCCAGCATTCATTTGAACAATGTTAGCGTATATATTTAAATTTTATTGCTCTTACTCAAGATTGCAGTTGTAATCAGCACTATAAAACAACATTTGTTGCCTATATTAGTGAAAGTATGAAACTTTTCATTCCCGAGGTCATGGTTTGAACTGAATTCATTTTTACCTTGTAATCGGTGGTTTTATCCTTACTGCCATCACAACTGAAACTCTACAGTGCTTATTTGATTGTAATTACAGTGGTACCTCGAGATATGAAATTAATCCGTTCCGAGGCAGCCTTCGTATTATGAGTTTTTCGTATCTTGGAACACATTTTACATGTAAAATGGCTAATCCGTTCCAAGCCCTCCAAAAACACCCCAGTAAATTATATTTCCAGGCCTGAAACACATGTGCTAGGGTTACAACGCCGATCGGACGGAAGAAATATGACTCCAAAAAGGCAATTTGTTCATGAAACTTACCTGTCAGATATATATATATAGCTGTATTCTCTGAAGTCCGACAGAATTTCTAAAAACTTACGACACACATAGTGGGAGTAGGGTGGTTAGTACCCATTCCCGCCGCTGGGAGGCGGGTATCAGGAACCATTCCCATTTTCTATCAGATTTCTTCTGTTGCCGGTGTTGTAAACATCTGTTACAGCACCTCCGCCCTGGCCTCAGGATTTGGAAAACTTCTTTGATTGAGTATCCTCTTGACTTTTTGGTTATTTGTTATTGATCGATAGCTTGGCATACGTGACTTTGGATGTTTTTGATTTGGCTTGGTTTTTTCCTTAAACATGTCAGGTTCTAGTTCGGCTAGTGCCAGAGTGTGTATGAAAGACGAATGCAAGGTGAGGTTACCAAAAGCTTGGTTGTTATCCTCAACAGTGTGTAAAGGTTGTATAGGGGGCAAGTGTGTAGGTATGATTTTTCGCTGCACGGAGTGTTGAAAGTTTGAATGATGCGCAATGGTAAGGACTTATGAATCCTATGTAAATACAATTTAGAGCGTGATAGGATCAGGAGGTCTTCCTCCCAGGAGTAAATCGGGTAGTAGACAGGGTAATAATGTAACCCCTTCTAACCCTTCTTCAGATTTTGTGACTCCTAACCCCGTAGTGTTGCCTTCGGGCCCTCAAGTGGTGTCTGCGGAGGGTAATGCCCTTTCGCTTATATTAGATTCTTTGAAAACTCTGGAATCTAAGGTTCTAGCCCTTGAAAACAGGGAAAGTGCTAAGTGTAGTGATAGTGCCCCTAGTGAAGTGGAGGGGGCGTCAGATCGGCCCTATAGCGCCTCTAGGCTGGGACCTCTGCCGGACTCCCAGGACTCAGGGAGAGGGCATGTCGAAGGCCGAAGGAGGGTTACGGGGATCCCCCACCGATCTGACGTCCCTTCAGCAGTACCTGTTGACGCTTCCCAGGCTGCTAAGGAGCATGCTCAAGCACGTGTCCTAAAGGATTGTTTCTCGTCTTCCGACGCGTCCACCCCGCGCAAGGGGTGGGAATCTCGTTCGGATTCGCGACCTTTGAAGAGTACGTTTCAAGATCAGGACGCTTCACGTCATGCTTTGTCGGATTGGCATTCTTCTCCGGAAAGCGTGTGCTTTCCGCCCCAGAAGAAGGCTAGGTCGTCTTCCGATGATGACGTCTTTGAGCGCCCCAGTCGCTCTAGAGCAAAGGCTGTTCCTGGGAGAAGGAAGAAGGCGTCCCCTCGCCCCTCACCTTCTCGCAGGCATGGCTCTTCTCCTCGTATAGATCCTTCGCAGACGGAGATAATCCTTGCTATGCAGCGACAACTGGATGCTTTACTTAAGCAGAAGGAAACGGTTTCTGGCCGTAAGAAGGACGATAGACTTCCGATCAAGAGATCAAGACAGTCTTCTCCGCCTGCTCGTCTTTCGTCCCCGTTTCATGGTATTTCGTCGTCTAGACTTCGTTCTCCCCAGCGTTTGTCTAGAGGTGGAAGTAAACGTCAGGAGAGAGAGAGGTTTCTTCATTCTGCCCTCTCTTCTCGATGTGAGGACGCTCGGCGTTCCGACATCGACGTTTCTGATGAAGATGCTTTAGTTTCTGACGGACGGAATTTGGTACGCACCGCTCCGCTTCGTCATACTTGTGTTGACGTTCATCGGGACGCTCGTCAAGTGTCAATTCCTGTCTCTTCGCGGGACGATCGTAGAGACGCTTCGAGGGACGCTAGGAGGGACGCTCCGCTCATCGCTTCTTTGGACGCTTCGTTGGACGCTCAGTTGGACGCTGATTTGGACGCTCGGAGCGACGCTAGGTTAGACGCTCTGATGGACGCTAATAGACATCGTCGTAAGAGCGTCTTGGACGCGAGTACGGAAGTTCGCTCTCGATCGGACGTTGTTCCCGAGTCTTTAGATGACGCTACACGTCTTCCTTCTACTTCGCGTTCTACTCAAGTTGTGATTGCTGTTCCTGTATCGGCTAACGATTCTGTTAAGGATACGTTACCCTCTTCTTCTCGTCATCGGTCTGATAGGAGACTTGGAGTGAAAGGTCTTCTACCTCTTTCTTCGGAGTTTAACTCGGGTAAGGAAGAAGGGGAAGTTGAGCTTGTTCTTCGGAGGAGGTTGATGAAGAACAACCCTCGACGTCGTCTTCTTCAGACTATCAAGTTTTGGCTCGGCTGCTCCGTGATTCTTTTGGAGATACCTTCCTTCCTTCTGCTCCTCCTTCTCCTCCATCGCAGTTTTCGTCGTCGAAAGCTAAGAGGACACCAGGGTTTGTTAAGATGAAAACTTCTTTGTCTACCAAGAGGCTTTCCGGAAGTTAACACTTGGATGGAAAGATAGGAAAGCTAAAGGAAGCACCACTTTCGCCCTGCCTCCGTCTAGGCTTAGCGGTAAGGCAGGGATGTGGTATGAAACCGGTGAGGAGTTAGGTTTGAAGGTTTTACCAACGTCAGCACAGGGAGATTTCGCCAGCGTTGTAGATGCCTCAAGAAGAGCTCTGTTAGCCTCAGCGAAGGTGTCGTGGACTACGTCAGAGATGGATCATCTGTTGAAGGGTCTGTTTAGATCCTTAGAAGTATTTAACTTCTTAGGACTGGTGTCTCGGAGTGCTAGACAACCAGTCTCGTAAGCCAGATTCGATCAGCTTGGGGGAGCTGTCCAGTGTTTTGTCATGCATGGACAAGGCCGTCAGGGATGGCTCAGAGGAATTAGCATCTCATTTTTCAGCAGGCGTGTTATTGAAGAAGAGATCGCTGTATTGTAAAATTTTTGCGGCTAAGTCTGTCTCTCCCGCACAGAAAACAGAACTTTTGTATGCGCCGTTCTCGAGTCATCTCTTCCCCCGGCTTTGGTGAAGGATCTGGCAGTAAGTCTGCAGGAGAAAGCTACTCAAGACCTTTTGACGCAGTCGTCGAGACGTCCTGCTGTCCCTTCCACGTCTTCAGGAGTTCAGTCGTTTTAAGAAGCAGAAGCCCTTTCGTGGAGGATCTTCAGCTAGATCTCGTATCCGAGGAAGAGGTCTTCCTAGAGGTAGAGCCCCGGCTAAGTCCAGGGGCAAGAAGTGAGAATGAGTGCCTTCAGTCACCGGTAGGAGCCAGGCTTCAGTTGTTTGGAGGAGCCTGGAGAGAAGAGAGGCAGACACCTGGTCTCTCAACATCATAGAGAAGGGGTACAAGATTACCGTTCGTAAGGCCTCCCCCTCTGACTTCACTCCCACCCCCGAGGACATGTCCCCGTCGTATCCTCAAGAAAAGCAAAGGATTCTTTTCGATCTGCTCGAGCAGATGCTCGAGAAACGAGCAGTGGAACAGGTCTTAGACCTGGCTACACCAGGATTTTACAACAGATTGTTTCTTGTTCCGAAACACTCGGGAGGGTGGCGGCCAGTCTTGGACGTAAGTCGTCTGAACCTCTTTATAGAAAAGCAAAAGTTCAAGATGGAGACACCTCAGTCAGTTCTGGGGGCCTTAAGACCGGGGGATTGGATGGTATCACTCGATCTTCAGGACGCATACTTTCACGTCCCGATACACCCCCAGTCTATGAAGTACCTTCGGTTCGTCCTGAAAGGAAAGGTGTTTCAGTTCAGGGCCCTCTGTTTCGGTCTGAGTACGGCCCCATTTGTGTTCACCATCTTAATGAAGAATGTGGCGAGGTGGCTCCATCTTTCCAACATCAGGATATCGCTCTACTTGGACGACTGGCTCATCCGAGCTTCTTCGCAGACCCGGTGCCTGGAGGACCTGAAAACGACTCTGTCTTTAGCTGCGTCCCTGGGACTTCTGGTGACTTCGAAAAGTCACATCGACCCCAACACAGTCCCATCGTGTATCTGGGATTCAGATGGATTCAGTGGCTTTTCGGGCTTTTCCGTCCCAGGAACGTCAGCAACAAGGCATAGAGAAAGTGTCAGCCTTTCTAGAGAAGGATTCATGCTCGGTGAGGGAATGGATGAGTCTGCTGGGGACCATTTCCTCGCTGGAGAAGTTTGTTTCCCTGGGGAGGCTACATCTCCGACCTCTTCAGTTCTTCCTGTCGGACAAATTGGGACAGAGAAGGGACAACTTCGATATGATCCTAACCATCTCAGAAGAGGTTGAAGAGCCATCTAAGATGGTGGCTCGATCCGTTAAAGCTCTCAGAGGGCATATCCCTCAAGCTTCGGAACCCCGACCTAGTGTTGTTCTCTGACGCGTCATCCACGGGGTGGGGAGCAACACTAGGGGGGGAGGAAGTGTCAGGCACCTGGAGAGGGGAACAGGTAGCCTGGCACATCAACTTCAAGGAGCTGGCAGCGGTTCAATTAGCGCTCCAGTTCTTTCAGGACAAAGTCTCCCGTCGAGTAGTTCAAGTCAACTCGTACAATACCACAGCCCTGGCATACTTGAAGAAACAAGGAGGAACTCACTCTCGCTCCCTGTTCGCTCTAGCGAAGGAAATTCTGATTTGGCGAAGGCAAGAGAGATCACGATCTTGACAAGGTTCATTGCCGGAGTCGAGAACGTCCGGGCGGATCTCCTCAGTCGACAAGGTCAGTTGCTGCCGACAGAGTGGACCCTCAATCAGGACGTATGCCAGGAGCTGTGGAGTCGTTGGGGACGCCCTTGGTGGACGTTTTTTGCAACCGCCAAGGACGGCGAGACTTCCTCTTTACTGCTTCCCAGTTCTCGATCCGGGGGCAGTAGCAGTGGACGCCCTGTTATGGAATTGGACGGGCCTAGACCTCTACGCATTTCCCCCCTTCAAGATTCTGGGGGAAGTGATGAGAAAGTTCACAGCTTCGGAGGGGACGAGGTTGACGTTAATCGCCCCCTTTTGGCCTGCAGCGATCTGGTTCACAGAGGTGATGTCCTACCTGGTGGATTTTCCGAGATCTCTTCCGTTAAGGAGAGATCTACTCAAACAGCCCCACTTCGAGAGGTACCACAAAAACCTCTCCGCTCTGAGTCTGACTGCGTTCAGATATCCAGAAGTTGGCCAGAGCGAGAGGTTTTTCGAAACCTGTGGCTAAAGCTATCGCCACCGCAGAGAAGGACCTTCGTCAATCGCTGTTTACCAGTCGAAGTGGGCAGCTTTTAGAGCTGGTGTAGGAAGAAAGGAGTTTCCTCTACCACGACCTCTGTGAGCCAGATCGCCGACTTCCTTCTTTATCTCAGACAAGATTTGAAGCTCGCAGTGTCAACCATTAAAGGCTACAGAAGTGTCTTGTCTGTAGTTTTTCGACATAGAGGTCTTGACCTTGCTAATAATAAAGACCTACATGATCTACTGAAATCTTTTGAGACCACCAAGGTACCGATGGCTAAGTTGCTTTGTGGAATCTGGACGTGGTTCTCAAGTTTTTAACGTCAAGCCGCTTCGAACCTATTTACTCTGCCTCTTGCGAGATTTGACGAAGAAGACTGTATTCCTAACTGCTTGGTGACGGCGAAGAGGGTTAGCGAGATACAGGCGATTAGTAAACACGTCGGCTTCAAAGGGCATAATGCAATCTGCTCTTTGAGTATGTCATTCCTGGCTAAGAATGAGAACCCTTCCAACCCTTGGCCTAAGGACGTTCAAAATCAAAGGTATGGCGAAATCATTGGTCGAGAGCCAGAAAGAGTCCTGTGTCCTGTTAGGGCTCTTAAAGAATATCTTCGTAGACAAAGGAGTGTAGAGGTTCTGCGGAGAACTTATGGTGTTTCGGTTAAGAGGCCTAATATACCCATGTCTAAGAATGCACTGGCATTCTTTTTGAGGAACACCATTAAGGAGGCGCACGCTTATTGTCAAGATAGTGACTTTAAGCTTTTAAAAGTTAACGCTCATGAAGTAAGGGCTATTTCGACTTCTATAGCCTTTCAGAAAATATGGCTCTCAAAGATATTTTAAGTGCCACTTTTTGGAGAAGTAACTCGGTGTTCGCCTCGCACTATTTACGGGAGGTCAGAACGACATATGAGAACTGTTACTCTCTTGGACCATACGTCGCCGCAGACACTATCTTGGGGGCAGGAGGTAGCACTCATCCTTTCCCATAGAAAAGGGTAGGTGAGTTTTTAATGTTCGTAATGTTTATGGTTGTAGGGTCGGCCGCCGATGCGGTCTTCCCTTCTTTTAGCCTTTGGTATATGGGAGTATTTGGTTAGGCTAACTTAGGTGGTGGTTTTGCCTCGTTGTCCTCTTGAGTATGGTCATGGTCTAGTCACATTGTGGTCTCGTCCCCGTTGGCAGATCATCTAGAGTGCACCAACTACACAGGTCTCTACCTTGTTGGTAAACTCTAGTGAAGCAGATGCAGGCTTGTTGGGGTGACAGTAATCACGAAGTCAGCTATGCTAACAGGTAAGGAACCAAGATGTCAATCATCTACATATATATGTTTCCTAAATCCTGTTCTGTCTCTCCCACCGCCAAAGGTGGGATTCAGCTATATATATATCTGACAGGTAAGTTTCATGAACAAAATGATATTGTTAAGATACAATAAAGTTTGTTCATACTTACCTGGCAGATATATATATTTTAAGTACCCACCCACCTCCCCTCAGGAGACAGTGGAGATAGAAATCTGATAGAAAATGGGAATGGTTCCTGATACCCGCCTCCCAGCGGCGGGAATGGGTACTAACCACCCTACTCCCACTACGTGTGTCGTAAGTTTTTAGAAATTCTGTCGGACTTCAGAAAATACAGCTATATATATATCTGCCAGGTAAGTATGAACAAACTTTATTGTATCTTAACAATATCATATTACTGTACATACTTGAGTAATATTCAACTGCATGTAATGTTCAACCCCATTTTATTAGGACTTTAGCATATGTCCCTTAGCAATAAGCCTAGCCTATGTTAGCGGTTGCTACTGTAGCCTAGTCTATGATTCTGACATCTAAACCTAAGAGCTAAAAGCTTAGAATATGCCAATAAAATGTATAAATAATCAGTATGTACTCATTTCAAATAATTATTAATTAATCCTTAACTATAATACACAAACAAACAAAAAACAAACCTTCCAATCGATTGTTTACATTCATCTCTTACCCATCTTACGAGTATCGAACGAGCGCCAAGCAATCATTTTTCCTAGCACACAGTAAGCCATAAATTGTCATTAGTATCTCTCTTCAACTAATGAAACTACCAATCAGTATAATAACCATTCATTTCTATTCTTTATTCTATCTTTACCTAATGAAGATACCGAGTTACTGACAGCTATAATGAAACATACGTATACGTAACGTAATGATAAAACAGAAGAAGAATTCTAAAAAATACGTATTTTCTGGGCTTAACCTGTGTCGCCCTGTGAAATGGTTCCTGTGATACTATTTCTTAGGAATAAATATTACTATTCATCCTAGAGAAAAAAGAAACAATATAATGCCAAGATAAATGGCTCGCTCACCTCTAATAGAAGTGTCGGTATAGTAAGGAGCGAGTGGAATCACTACCAGAGGTCCCTTGCCATTTAGCTTCTTCCTTCGACAAAACCCCGAACTACGGAGGAGCCGTGCTACAGCTCCCGGTCTACTAGTACCGTGAGCGCCTCCGACGCCTGAGACGACATTCCTTCGATAGCGCGCTTTACCATCACACGTTAAAATTTTTCTGTGCTGTGTATTCGCTTATTCTGGATTTATCATTTATTTCAAGATGTCTTCAGCTTCTGCTTCTAAGTTAAGTACTGTTTGGGGTTACTGATCTCATTTTATGATGATCTTCGTGTTTTTATATATTCGGAGCCTTATCGGCCGGTATGCCCCTCGACCGCATGGCGGTACGGGTTCTCTCTCTCGGTCTTCCATACTGTTAGGGATTTCCCTTCTCACAGTACTTTAGATATGGTTACTTACACATTGTCTCTATATCTTTTATGCAGTTAGCTTATTAGTTAGGCCTCCACGGGGCACGCTCCGACCGCACGTTTCGGACCTTAGTCTAGCTACGCCTTACGTTGTTAGGACTTTTTATCAGTCATGGTTTTGAGAGTTATATCATCTTATTATTCTGATGTTCCCTCTTACCTTCTCTAGTTCCTGATTAGATTTAGATTTAGATTTAGATTTATCTTCCCGCCACTGGCCAGTGGCATAAGGCTGATACAGTTTCTCTCCATCTGTCTCTATCCCGAGCCATTTCCCTCGCTTCCTCTAAGTTTTGGATTTCATCCTCAAGATCCCTGACAATTATGTCTATCCACCTCGTTCTTGGTCTACCCAGCGGTCTTCTTCCTATTTGTACTGCTCTCAGTGCTCTCCTGGGATCTCTATTCTCTTCCATCCTCTCAACATGTCCAAACCATTTCAGCCTTCCCCTCTTCAACCTGGTACTGACTGGCCTTTGCCTCAATCTCACCATGATGTCTTCATTTCTAACATAATCATCCCATTTAATGCCAAATATTCTTCTCAGCAGCTTCATCTCAAAAGCATCCAACCTTTTCTCCTCTGTTCTGGTCAGTGCCCAGGTGGACGAGCCATACATCAGGACTGGTAGTAGTTCCTGATTACCAATTAATAATATTGTAGGTACTAGGTTGGGCTAACATACACCATGCTTCGGTATGGCGATTAGCTTACCCTGTTATCACTATTTTTACCGTTAGGTTAGGCTTTCATACCCCAATTGTCGATTGGTGATTAGCCTACCCCCCGTTTTCTTGAACTAGAGGTTAGATTAGGCTAACATACCCCTTTCTTTGGATCGGCGATTAGCCTATTCTTCTGATTGCTTAGCTTCGTGTTCCCCGTGTTAGCCTAGCTTTAAGATATCGCTTTAATTTTATTATTTGATGATTTATTATAAGTAATCCTATATATATCAGTGATTTTTGCACATGAACTTCCCTGTCAGATATATACTTAGCTTAGGTCTCTGACGTCACGACAGAAAATTCAAAACTCGCGGCACACGCTACAGGTAGGTCAGGTGATCTACCTTACCCGCCGCTGGGTGGCGGGTGTAAGAACCAATCCCCCTTTCTTGTCAGATTATTTTCTGTCGCCGACGGGACAACACCTGTTGTTCAGTCCTTACGATAGTTAAATTCTTTCTCGTTGCCGACGAATTGGATTTTGGCTTGGCATACGCTTTTTGGATTGTTATTTGGATTTTTCTTTTGGATTTCTCTTTGAATTAATAATCATGGATGATTCTGAAGTTAAGAAACCTACTTTATTTAGGGTTTGTTCAGTGAAGGAATGTAAAGTGAGACTTCCTAAAGCTGCATTAGATCCTCACTCCGTATGTACGTCTTGTAGAGGGAATGAATGCTCTTTTATTAACCCTTGCAAAGAGTGTGAGAATTTGGATGAGGATGGTTGGAAGGCTCTTTCTTCTTATGTGAGAAAGTTAGAGAAGGATAGGGCACGCAAGGCTTCTTCAAGGAGCTCTAGTAGATCGAGAGTGAGTGAGATTGACGCTAGAAGTAGTTCCTTCTCCAGTTTCAGCCCCTGCTCCCGGCTTTGAACCTGAAGATTCGGTTTCGGAGGTTGCTTCCGGGAGAGCCTCGTTCAGGAGTAAGGAGAGCTACGCTCGCTCTCTACAAGGTAAGAGTGATAGTGCAAGTGACCAGTGCAGTGCCCCTAGTGCAGTGGAGGGTGCGTCTGACCGGCTCACTAACGCTTCCAGGCCTAGACCTCTTCCAGACTCCCAGACCCAGTGGATGAGGAAAGTCAAAAGCCGCAGGAAGGTTAGGGAGAACCCCCACCGGTCAGGCGTCCCCTCGGCAGATCCTGTTGCTCGTTCCCAGGCTGCCTTGGATCGAGCCAAGAAGGAGGTGTTACGCCAGTGTTTTTCGTCATCTTCGTCTCCTTCTCATAAGCGTGGATGGAGCACCTTGGAGTCGTCTCGCCCTCTCAAGAGGCCTTGGAAAGTTCCTTGCGCCCTTCCTTCCAGCCCCGAATCCTTCGCAGAAGAGCCTGAAGTGGAAAGCAAGAGAGCCAAGAGTTCGGCAGGTTACGCTTCTCCTGTTTGGTCTCGGACTTCGTCTCCTGTAGAGGATTTTCAGAGATCTCCTGCGCGCATCTTGGCGGGTCTGCAGGCGCAGATTTCGGCTTTAGCAGACTCCATTGCCGGGTCTTCTCATCATAGGAAGGACGTCTCGCTTCCTGTGAAGAAGTCAAGGAACCTCTCTTCTGCCCTTTCTCCTCCTGCTAGAGGTGTTCTCGAGCCCTGTAGGAAGACGTCAGATGTACATGTTGATGTTCGGGATCGCTCTCCGAGTAGGCGCTCCTCTCTCCCCAGCAAGAGTATTCAGCATGTCAGGCGCAAGGAGCCTGACAGACGCTCTTCGCCAGTTTGCCACTCTTCTTCGGTTAAGCGTCAAGAGCTTGACAGGCGCCAAAAGCCTTGTTCTCGGCAGGAGAGGAGGAGGAGTTCTTCGCCTGGTAGTCGCTCTCCTTTTGACGAGCGCCCGGGGTCTAGTAGGCGCCGTTCTTCAGTGGCTCGTCCCTCACCAGGATTCCGTTCGCCCTTGGTCGAACCTACAGAAGTTCGTAGGCACCAAGAGCCTTATAGGCACGAATGGAGGCATTCCTCTCCCGTTGATCGCTCACGATTGGATAGGCGCACAGAGCCTTGTAAACGCCCTGCTTCGGACAGGGACTCTTCAGTGGAAGTTTTTTCTCCCCGTGGCAGGCGCCAAGAGCCTGGTAGGGGTTTTGATTCTGACAGGCAACAAGAGCCTGGCAAGCGCTTTGAGTCTGGCAGGCGCCAAGAGCCTGACAGGCACCAAGAGCCTGACAGGCGCCAAGAGCCTGACAGGCGCCAAGAGCCTGACAGGCGCAGAGAACCTGATAGGTGCTCTCCTTGTAGGCGCTCTCCCAGTGGACATTCTCCTTTTAGGCGCTCCGAGTAGGCACTCTCCGAGGAGAAGCTCTCCTCCTTGCAGTAGATCCTCCAGGCACCATTCGTCTGAAGAGAACTTTGAAGAGGAAGATTTGCCCAAGGATTCTGCAGTGTCATCGTATAAGAGATTGACTGACCTCCTCTTGCAAGATTTTGGGGAGTCTCTTTCGGCCGTTGCTCCTCCGTCACCTCCGTCCTTATTTTCGACGACTATTACTTTGAAGAAGTCGTCTGTCGTTAAGATGAAACCGACAGTGTCGATGAAGAAAGCTCTCAAGAACTTCGATGATTGGTTGGTATCGAAGGAGGATAAGGGGAAGACCGTCTTTTCTTTCCCCCCGTCCAAGCTTACGGGGAAGATGGGGTTCTGGTACGAGTCAGGAGAGCCCTTGGGTCTGACTCTTCCCTCTTCTGCAGACTCGGACTTCTCTTCGTTGGTTGATTCCGCATGGCGCTCTGCTCTTAATTCAGCGAAGACGACGTGGGGTATGAGCGAGTTAGATCACCTTCTGAAGGGAATGTTCCGGGTCCTAGAAGTTTTTCATTTTCTTGACTGGACACTTGGAGTCATGGCAAAGAGGACACGTGATCAAGACTCTCTTTCTCCTGAAGATCTTCACGCGGTGCTGTCTTGTATGGACAAGGCAGTTAGAGACGGATCCGGGGAGATAGCTTCTCTCTTTGGAGCAGGAGTAGTAAAGAAAAGGGCAATTTTCTTCTCCTTCCTAACCAAGGCTGTTTCACATGCGCAGAGAGCTTCCTTGTTGTACTCTCAACTTTCTCCGCAGCTCTCCCCGAAGAAGATAATTAATGATATTTCCAGCTCGTTGTCAGCGAAAGCGACGCAGGATATGCTGGCCCATTCAGCTAGGATCCCCAAGACTTCGTTCCAGCAGAAAGCAAAGAAAGAAGGTCAGATTAAGCAGGAACCCTTTCGAGGAGGCCCTTCGTCCCGCACTTCTTCCTCCAGAGGTTCGAGACCGACCAGAAGAGGAAGGACCTTCTCTCGGTCTATTAGGGCCAAGAAATAGTCCTCCAGACAACCGTAGGTGCCAGACTTCTGCATTTTGCAGACGTCTGGGCACAGAAGGGGGCGGACAACTGGTCCCTCGCTATCATCAAGAAGGGATACCTCATTCCCTTTATCTCAAGACCTCCGTTGACCACCACACCAAGGGAACTGGTGGCCAAATACAGGGACCCTCTCATGAATCAAGCCCTTGCTCTAGCAGTAGAGCTTATGCTGGAGAAAGAGGCAATAGAGATAGTAGAAGACCCTCTTTCTGCGGGTTTCTACAACCGCCTGTTTCTAGTTCCCAAGTCCTCAGGAGGATGGAGGCCGGTTCTGGATGTAAGCGCCCTGAACGTCTTTGTGAAGAAGAGGAAGTTCGCCATGGAGACGACTTCATCAGTCTTAGCAGCTCTTCGTCCCGGGGACTGGATGGTGTCACTGGACCTTCAGGATGCTTACTTCCGAGTGCCGATCCATCCTTCATCTCGCAAGTTTCTGAGGTTCATGTGGGGAGGGAACGTATTTCAGTTCAGGGCCCTATGCTTCGGCCTTTCCACAGCCCCCCAAGTCTTCACAGGTCTGATGAAGAACGTTGCCCAGTGGCTTCATATAGAGGGAGTGAGGATTTCCCTATACTTGGACGATTGGTTAATCAGGGCCAAGTCGAAGGAGAAATGTCTGGAGGACCTTCGCTTAACGTTACATTTAGCAGCTTCTCTGGGTTTGCTAGTGAATTTCGAGAAGTCTCAGCTAATCCCCAGTCAAGATCGTATCTATCTGGGGATTCTGATGGCTTCTCAGGTTTTTCGGGCGTATCCGTCCCCAGAGAGGATAACCCGATGTTCGGAGAAGGTCGCAACCTTTCTAGAGAAAGATGTATGCACAGCGAGGGAGTGGATGAGTCTGTTGGGGACACTCTCCTCGCTGGAGCAATTCGTTTCTCTAGGGAGGTTGCACCTCAGACCCCTACAGTTCTTCCTGAATCGGAGCTGGAATCGGGGTGCTCAGGACCTAGAGTTTGTGTTCAAAATCTCGAACGAGATAAAAGAGGATCTCCGATGGTGGGCAGACCCTCTTCTTTTCAAGGAAGGCATTTCCTTACGGTTGAAGAACCCAGACCTAGTCTTATTTGCAGACGCATCGGACAAAGGTTGGGGAGTGACTCTAGGATCCAGAGCAGTGTCAGGCACCTGGATGGGGGAACAGATGTACTGGCACATAAACAAAAAAGAGCTCATGGCGATTTGGTTAGCCCTCAAGAAGTTCGAACCTCTCGTTCAGAAGTCTTCAGTTCAGGTCAACTCGGACAACACCACAGCCCTGGCTTACATTCAGAAACAAGGTGGGACTCACTCATTCTCCCTGTACGAAACAGCAAGAATGCTCCTCTTGTGGTTGGAGGAAAGGGAGATAAGTCTCCTCACCAGGTTCGTACAGAGAGAAAGAAATGTCAGAGCGGATCTGCTAAGCAGAAAGAATCAGGTCCTTCCCTCGGAGTGGACTCTGCATTTGGACGTTTGCCAGGAGCTGTGGAAGAAGTGGGGCAGGCCCCATCTCGATCTCTTTGCTACCTCCAGGAATGCGAGGATAGACCTGTACTGCTCCCCGATTGCAGATCCGAGAGCAGTTTCAATAGATGCATTTCTGATGGACTGGAAAAACCTAGTTCTTTACGCGTTCCCGCCCTTCAAGATTCTAGGGGAAACACTAAGGAAGTTCGCAGCCTCAGAAGGAGCGAGGATGACCTTGATAGCTCCGTTCTGGCCCGCCCACGACTGGTTCACAGAGGTACTGGAATGGTTAGTGGATGTTCCGAGATCCCTACCACTAAGAGCCGATCTGCTCAAACAGCCCCACTTCGACAGGTTTCACAAGAACCTCCCCGCTCTCAGTCTGACTGGATTCAGACTATCAAGAGTCTCGTCAGAGCTAAGGGCTTTTCGGCAAAGTCTGCAAGGGCTATTGCCAATGCACGCAGACCTTCAACCACCAGGGTCTACCAGTCGAAGTGGGATGTGTTTCGACGTTGGTGCAGGACTCATAAAGTTTCCTCCTCCAGTACCTCTGTGACTCAGATAGCAGATTTTCTTCTTTTCCTGAGAGAAGAATGCGGGTTGGTAGTCTCTACCATCAAGGGCTACAGAAGCATGCTTTCTTCAGTTTTTCGTCACAGGGGTTTAAATATTTCGGAGGATAAGGACCTCCATGATTTAATCAAGTCATTTGAGACGGTCAAAAGAACCCCTTGCTTAGTCCCTAGCTGGAATTTAGATGTTGTTCTGCTCTTCCTGAGGTCCTCAAGATTCGAACCTCCCCATACAGCTTCATTCAGAGACCTCTCGATGAAGACTTTTTCTCTGTGCGTTGGCTTCAGCGAAGAGAGTCAGCGAGCTACAAGCTCTAGAAGGTGAGGTGGGTTTCCAAGGAGACTCCGCTGTTTGCTCTTTTCTTCAGTCTTTCCTGGCCAAGAATGAAAACCCATCTTCACCATGGCCCAGGAGCTTCAAAATTAAAGGCTTATCCTCCTAAGTTGGGACAGAAGAGGAGAGATCACTTTGCCCTGTGAGAAGCCTTAAATTTTATCTTCAGGGGAAGAGAAGACTTGCGGCTAATGCTACCAATCTCTGGTGCTCAGTAAGGGACCCTAGTAGGCCCTTATCTAAAAATGCCCTCTCATTCTTTATCAGGAATGTTATTAGAGAAGCCCACGTATCGTGCAATCAGGAACAGTTTAGACTTCTGAAAGTCAAGGCGCATGAGGTAAGGGCCATCGCGACGTCTCTGGCTTTCAAGAAGAATATGTCTTTGCAAAACCACATGAAGGCCACTTTTTGGAGGTGTGAATCAGTCTTCTCCAATCACTACCTAAAAGATGTTTCGATTACGTATGAAAAGTGCTTTGGGCTAGGCCCTTACGTATCAGCGGATTCAGTGCTGGGGCAGGGAGCTGAAACACATCCTTTTTAATCCTTTTCCCTGTTAGGTTTTAATATTGAGTTGTTGGTTGTATGAAGGAGGTTGCAGGAGGCAGCTCCTTCTTTCGTATACTAATATTTGTTGTTGGAATAGGTGATCTGTTGTACTTGAGGCTCCTTGCGTTTGGTAGTGATAGGCTCTGGCATGTAAGTGGGTTGATCCCCATTGACCAGATCCTGTTTGGATTCTGCCAAGTAAGTGGACCCAGTTCCCATTGGTAGACCCAAAAGAGTTCCGCAGCCATAGGTCACGCCCTCGCTGTAACTCTTTAGGCAATGCAGACTAGTAGACAGTAACTATGAAGTTTTCTGCCTGATCAGGCAAGAACCAAGGGTATATTTTTATTCCTTTAACATGTGTTGTCCCCATTTTCAAGGTGAGTGTATGTCTCTTTCCCTCCACCAAGGGTGTCAATCAGCTAAGTATATATCTGACAGGGAAGTTCATGTGCAAAAACATTATTGTTAGTATACAATAAAGTTTTGTACATACTTACCTGGCAGATATATAGATTGATGGCCCTCCCAGCCTCCCCTCAGGAGACAGGTGGAAGAAAATAATCTGACAAGAAAGGGGGATTGGTTCTTACACCCGCCACCCAGCGACGGGTAAGGTAGATCACCTGACCTACCTGTAGCGTGTGCCGCGAGTTTTGAATTTTCTGTCGTGACGTCAGAGACCTAAGCTAAGTATATATCTGCCAGGTAAGTATGTACAAAACTTTATTGTATACTAACAATAACATATTGATGTTGTTCCGACGGCTCTTCCCCACCTCGTGTTTATCACCTGGCTGGGAAGACCACTGGTCGATCGCGGTGAGCCACCCGGTTACGGGATCCCCCACCCGTCCCCCCATTTCCCCCTCCATACATTGCCATCCACGTCGATGAGTGATGACTCGTTTCTCACAGCTAGCGTCTGAGTCTGCATGAGAGGGGGTGACTCACGGGGCTGGTGGGGAGCTCCCCCCTACTGGTGTTCTCACTCGTCATGTGTCTCGGGGGCTCGGGACCTCCTCCCCCTACTTCTCCGTCCTTAACTGGCCGCTCAGGGGGAGGGCTCCCCTACCCCACGTACTTCCCTACCCTTTCCCCCCCAGTTCAGTCCGGCAGGTGTCTATCCGCCGCTACCGAACATAGAGAAGGGGGAGGGAACCACTGGGTGCCTATCCACTTAGGATAGTTTACACGAGCACTTACTGATATGATGGGTTTTTATTTTTATTCTAATTTACTGTTTAGAACCTTTTGCGTTACTCCGGGGGGTTTTTTATTTCCGCCTCTTGCACTATCCCTTGCTTCGTTAGAAGTTTGACATTGCTCACTCAATATTAATTAACTCCGGGCCATACGGAGAACTCCGGGCCCTACAGAGTCTATTTTTAACCATATAACAAGTGAGCTTAGGCGGAGGCAGAGACTTTCTTCCCCCCTCGTAACTTTTCTACGTATATTCATACGGAGCGAGCATTAGAGCTTACTCCGGCATTCCTTTGCATGCCACTTATACGTAGAACTCTATCCGTCGGTCCTACTCCGGCACCCACGGATATTTTGCATTTTATACCACCGGAGGTTGTCATTGGTACTCATGTATCCTTTGACTTACAGATGTTGTGCTGCCAGGAGATTGGGTGCAGTGCCGTCCTCCAAGACCCGTGCGGCCATATAGTATGCCGCTCTCATGCAGGATGTGCAGTGAAAGTGGAGGATTTTATAGTTTGGCACCACGAAGCCTGCCAAACCTGCTACTTGCTAGTAGGCGATGCCCCCCCCCCCCTCATCTAGTAGTAAGTTTTCTTAGCACTTCGTTCATTCATTCATCACCTGGAATACTTGTTATTATTATATACCTTTCACATATGGGACACATATTCACATAGTCTCAACACAACAGACATTCCTCCCCTATCCTCCCCCTAACTCTAGACCTTTCTTACAGGGTTCCGATGAGGAGAAGAAGAAGGCTTTGTCTACTCTCAAAGCATGGGTAGGGGGTTTTGGCCGGAATTTGAAGGGCCGCCCCTACATTCTTACCCAGGACATGGCGGACCTAGTATTCCCAGGAGCCAAGAAAGGATCAGTGGTGGACCCGATAGCGGCCGCCCCTTTGCTGGCTGACCTCCAGGTCATGATCTCCCTTCAGGATGGGGATTTCCCAGAGAACGTAGCAGAAGACGTTGCGGCAATGAACCTCGACGTCGAACCCATGGCTATTGACTCCATGGGTACAGGTAAGGGTGTAGTAGGGGCAGCTTCTGTGGGTTCTCAGGGCCCTTTCCTGAGTTCCCTTTCTCCATCACCTTCCACTGATCCTTCTACTTCCACTTCTATCCGGGGCTTCACTGAAGACCAGCGGTCTGTCCGACCTAAGGTTGCTTCAGTGATCCCCAAGGCTAAGTCGACCGAGGAGAAACTTAAAAAGTCTCTCCCCAAGAAATCGGTCATCTTGGCAGACACTGTAACTCCGGCTCACCACCCCGGAACAGTTAGGTCAAGGGTGGCCTCTTCGTCTGCGTCGAGGTCCCTCTGTGATGGTAATTGCTTCATAGCAAAGAAAGATAAAGGAAAGGAGAACGCATTTTCGAGAAGTTCGGCAGCAAGGAGGTTTTCGCGCCACTGTTGGAGGCGCTTATGTTCGTGGTTGTTCCAGAATCGGCAGGAGTGTTGTGGATCTCGTCGTTACGTGAGAAACGCCGCGATTTCTGATGCAATAACTCGTCTAGATTCATCTAAGAAGTTCTAGAAATCCCTGGAGTCTGTGACGTTCGCCGTAGGCTCCGCCCCCAGAGTGCCGTATAAATACGACGAACGAACTTCGGAGAGGAGTGATCGTAGAAGAGAGAGAGAGATTGTAAAAGAGAGAGATCACCAGTTAGTAAGAGCCACCGATCAGATTATCAGTGAGAGATCAGCAGCAGTGATCGTCAGAGAGAAACTAGAGACGAAGGAACCGACGAAGCATCAATCAAGAAGAAAAGTGGCTCGAGAGTTTGGTTGGATATTGGTCTAGTCGTCTTCAGGAGTGGACGGCCGTGTTATCTCGACGTCGAGCAGACTTTAGAGAAGAAAAGGTCCTGTTACAGGTGTTGGGGAATTCCTGCCTTACAAGAAGATTAGTTTCTGCAATACGGAGTCAAGAGGACGTCCGCAATCGCCGATCTACATTTAGGAAGCCAGCGCTTCGAACCGCCAAATTGAGTAGCAAGTATATCAATTGCCGCACTGTTCCCCCAGTTCATGCAGTGTAAGATTCTATCTGTTTATGTAAATAGGAGATACCATTCTGCATTTACCTTTGTTAGTAAGCTTGTAAATAAACCTTTGTTGTGTAAGTGTTTCTTTCTATATTCATATCCCCAGTTTCAGCTGTCTGTGTTGATATATTTTTTTTTTATTATTTCATATCAAACCTGAAGCGGACCTCCCTCAGAGGCCGTAACATTGTGTCGACCCTTTAACCAGGATATTTTGACACCGTAACATTGTCTCTGAGATCTGTGGGTCCGTAACACCCCCAAACATAAATCACGTAAGGATCGGGCTCAAGTCTCTCCTTTTGATCCCGAATCCTTTACAGCAAACATTCTGGAGCAGGTGGGAGTGATCGTAGGGGCCTTGGTTGACAACAAGGTCAGCTCGGTGCTCTCCCAGCTCTCCAGTTCTGTTACGTCTTCCGGCCAGTCGATCCAATTGCTGGCGGAATGGCTGGCCGCTCAGGAGAATGCCATCACCGGGATTCAAACCTCGATCGCGGCAGGTTCCCCCCTAACTGTGCCACCTTCTCCTCTTCCAATGCCAGATTCCAGCCAACTGCCGGAATTCAAGGCGGCCAACCCTTGGAGGATTGCTTCATATGCCCCGTTTGTCAACGTAATGTTGACCATCGAAGGCATAGGAACTCGAAGGCGTGGGGACTTCGAGTTCCACCCCAGGGACCTTCAACCACCATTCATTGGCTACGTCCGACTAACGGAAGCAGCAATAATGAGAGAAGACAAAGTTCCCAAGGAAACAGTGATCCTTCCGAGGGAACAGGCACAGCAGACTCTAATGAGAAGTCTGGAGGAATGGGGGTGTGAAAATACCCACATCACAGCCTTTAGAAGTCCCTTCACCATTTTTACTCCGGTGGAAGGGACTCCGCTACCACTGACCCTCAAGGTAGTGGAAGCAACCTTTCAGGCCGCCCTGAAAGACGAGCCCCTGCCTCAACTACGAGAGACTGAACCCACCTCTCTCTTAGTCCCAGGCTCCGAGACGTACTTCGAGGGGGCAGTTCCTACTTTTTCAGTAGGAAAACTAAAGCCGGACTGTGCCACCTCTCTCTTTAGTGAGAGACTTCCTAGGTTGTCGGACTCCCTCATCCAGACGGATATATCGACGCTTCCCGGAACCAGGCTTGCGAGATCCACTTCCCTTTCCATGACTATGGCGGAGATTACGGCTCTTGTATACCAGCAAGAGCCGTTGTTTAAAGTTTTGGCTAAAGGTCTGCTGCACACCATGCAGTGTGACCTTTACGACTTCCTCATAGCCAGGAGGAATTGTAGGAAGCACATTCTGGCGGAAGCTACTATCCGCCATGAACCGAACAAACTGATTGCTTCCTCAATTTGGGGAACGGACCTCTTCCCAGCACCAGTGGTAGCAGAAGTCCTTCATGAAGCTTCAAAGGTTAACCAGTGCCTCAAAGTCAGGTGGGGACTGGTAGCAAAGCGGACGCAGGAATCTTCTGGTCCTAACCAAAGGATCAAGAAGAAACCAAGGAAGTTCTCTCCCTTCCAGCCTTCTCAGCAGTCGTTGGTTCAGGCAGTCCCAGCATCACAAGGGCAACCATCGTCGAAGGGTCAGCAACAATACCTTGTCCTGACCCCTCAGTCCCAGCAACCTCAACCCTCTACTTCCTTTGCTGTCTCGCCAGCCTACAACTCCAACTATGAAAGCCAGAACTTTCAGGCTTTCAATAGGTTTGCGAGAGGTAGCAGAGCAAGAGGTGCCTCTCGATTCAGAGGGTCCGGCAGGGCTGCAAACAGAGGAAGAGGTTTCCGAGGAGCAAGAGGTGGCCGCCCCTCGGCAAACCAGCAGTGAGAGTCCCAAGGTAGGAGGGAGGCTGTACCTCTTCCGCCAGGGGTGGGGGTCAGCCCTTGGGCTCAAAGTATAGTGACAAAAGGCCTAGGTTGGAGTTGGCTAGAGGGCCCTTCTCCAACAAACAGATTCTATCAAGCACCAACAACGGAATTGGTAGAGTATACCGAAGACCTCCTTCTCAAAGGAGTAGTCTCAAGAGTCAACAATTTAAAATTTCAAGGACGCTTGTTCAGCGTGCCAAAGAAAGACTCGGAAAACCGAAGAATCATCTTAGACTTGTCCCATCTGAACTTATACATTCATTGCGACAAGTTCAGGATGCTGACCGTTTCACAGGTACGGACCTTACTTCCCCGTGGGGCCGTCACAACCTCTATAGATCTTACAGATGCCTACTATCATGTTCCCAAAGCCAGACACTTCCGTCCGTTCCTAGGCTTCAAACTAGGCAACAGATCCTACTCCTTCAAAGTAATGCCATTCGGGCTCAACATAGCCCCCAGGATCTTCACCAAATTGGCGGAAGCAGTAGTGCAAGAGCTAAGGAAACAGGGAATAATGTTAGTGGCTTATCTGGACGATTGGCTTATTTGGGCAAAGAACCCCAAAGAATGCAAGGAAGCAACAGTCAAAGTGATCAAATTCCTGGAACATTTAGGTTTCCAAATAAACAAAACCAAGTCCAGACTAACACCGGAATCTCGATTCCAGTGGTTAGGCCTTCAGTGGGACTTGCAATTGCGCACACTATCAATTCCGTCGTTGAAAAGGAAAGAAATTGCAAGAGCTACAAAACAATTTCTCAAACAACAACAAACATCCCGGAGGTGCCAGGAGAGGATCCTGGGCTCACTCCAGTTTGCATCAGTCACAGACGTTCTGCTCAGAGCCAAACTCAAAGATATAAACAGAGTATGGCGCTCAAGAGCGAATTGCAGATCACGGGACAAACTAGCCTCTATCCCAGCGATCTTACGGAAACGTCTCCGCCCATGGACGGAGACAAAGAATCTTTCAAAAGCAATTCCTCTACAGTTCCCTCCTCCATCATTAGTGATCCACACAGACGCCTCACTAACAGGGTGGGGAGGATACTCCCAGTACGAATAAGCTCAAGGAACTTGGTCGTATACATTCCGCCAGCTACATATCAATGTACTGGAGGCCATGGCAGTATTCCTCACACTGAAACGACTCCGTCCGCCCAAGAACACATTTCAAACTAGTTCTGGACAGTGCAGTAGTAGTACACTGCATCAACAGGGGCGGATCCAAGTCAAGCCACTTGAACCATGTCATGATAGCCATCTTCTCTCTGGCAAACAAAAACAAATGGAGTCAAGAACGTAGTAGCAGACGCTTTATCTCGCTCCGCTCCGTTGGAATTGGAGTGGACACTAGACAGGAGTTCATTCAATTGGATCAGTCTACAAGTCCCCGGACTCCAAGTAGACCTCTTCGCCACGGAGTCAAACCACAAACTCCCTTGTTACGTGGCACCCAACCTCGATCCTCTAGCATACGCTACGGATGCAATGATCCTCGATTGGAACAAATGGAAGAATATTTACCTCTTCCCTCCGGTGAACCTTCTCATGAAAGTTTTAGACAAACTCAGGACATTCAAAGGCCAAGTAGCTCTAGTAGCTCCCAACTGGCCCAAGAGCAATTGGTTCCCTCTACTCCTAGAGTTGAGACTCCGACCACTACGGATTCCCAACCCCAAACTAACCCAGTTAGTGCAAACTCAGACTGTGTCCGCTTCCTCAAGAATTCAGAAAACCCTAACTTTATGGATTTCCTGAAATTTGCAGCTATGAGGAATGCAGAAATTGATCCCCAGAATATCTCATTCTTGGAATCAGATAAAAGAGAATCTACTCTCTGGCAATATGATTCATCTGTCAAGAAACTAGCAGAATTCCTTAAGATGTCAAATTCCCAAGTCATGACAACGAACCTAGCCATAACTTTCTTCAGATCATTGTTTGAGAAAGGTTTAGCAGCAAGCACTGTCACTACGACCAAATCAGCTCTTAAAAAGATCTTCCAATTTGGTTTTTAGCATAGACCTTACGGATTCGTACTTTACGTCCATACCAAAAGCTTGTGCTAGATTAAGACCATCAACGAGACCTAAATCAGTCTCTTGGTTCCTAAATGATGTCCTCAAACTGGCCTCGGACATTAACAATGACTCTTGCAATTATATAACCCTCCTGAGGAAAACCCTATTTTTATTAAGTTTAGCCTCCGGAGCTAGAATATCAGAACTGTCAGCCTTATCAAGGGAACCAGGCCACATTGAGTTCCTCCCCTCAGGGGAAGTCCTCTTATCCCCAGATCGCCATTTTCTAGCCAAAAATGAAGATCCACGGACAGATGGTCCTCGTGGAAAATCCTACCACTACCTCAAGACATTTCCCTTTGTCCTGTCAACTCATTAAGAGCCTACCTAAGCAGAACAACTCTGAAATCTTCAGGCCCGTTGTTCATTAGGAAGGAAGGTGGTACATTATCCCTAAAAGGGATCAGGCAACAAATTTTATACTTCATTAAACAGGCCAATCCAGAGTCCTTTCCTCGGGCCCACGATGTTAGGGCGGTGGCCACATCTATTAATTATTTCCAACACATGAATTTTGACGATCTTAAGAAATATACAGGCTGGAAATCTCCGACAGTTTTCAAACGGCACTACTATACCCTTAGAAGCCCTCAAAATTTCCAGCAGTGGCAGCTGGAAACACAGTTTCTCCTGATTCTTAATTTTTCCTATAACTTCTTGTAGCCTTCCCTTCTACCTGCCCCATTGCACCCTTACTTAGTTTAGTCGCCTCTATGTATTGGGTTACCTTGAGTTTTGCTATTGTTCATCATTCTAGTTGGATTCAGTTCCATTCTTTTGTATATATCAACTTATAATCCTGTCTTTGCCTAACCTGTATATTTATTGCTTGTTGTTAGGCTAACTAATTTTAAGTTATAACCCATGTTTTAGGGCTTATACTTTTTCCCATATTGTAAGACTGTAATTTTAGTTGATTATTATACTATTAACCTTACAAGTGTTTAACTTTACCTTCTTAATTTATCTGTACTGTCCCTAAAGCTTGGTGTTTTAGCATTCTCTGGTACTATTTCACAGGGCGACACAGGTTAAGCCCAGAAAAGGGATTTTGACGAAGGAAAAATCTATTTCTGGGCAACGACCTGTGTCGCCCTGTGAAACCCCACCCTGTAGTTAGATTGTCCTCACCCAGCTTACCCCAAGCTTGCAGGCTATCTTCAGGAATGACGTCTCAGGTGTCGGAGGCACTCACGGTAGTAGTAGACCGGGAGCTGTAGCACGGCTCCTCCGTAGTTCGGGGTTTTGTCGAAGGAAGAAGCTAAATGGCAAGGGACCTCTGGTAGTGATTCCACTCGCTCCTTACTATACCGACACTTCTATTAGAGGTGAGCGAGCCATTTATCTTGGCATTATATAGTTTCTTTTTTCTCTAGGATGAATAGCAATATTTATTCCTAAGAAATACCGCAGTCCCCTTCAACAGGGTAGCTGGGTGTGACCTATAGGTCGGCTCCCCGTTTTCAGGGTCTTTTGATGAGGAAAAGGCTAATTGGAGGGGTTGCTGTGGTAGTGTTTAACACTCGCCCCAGTTCTATACCGACACCTTTTATTTAGGTGAGCGAGTCAGAGACTTCTGACATGTCCAATTTAGCAGTTCTCTGGTATCATAGCAATATTTTACTAGAAATAGTGCTAAAGAGGACACATTTCACTGAAGAGGACACATTTCACTGGGCGACACGGCTTCCTCGCCCAGAAATAGATTTTTCCTACGTCAAAATCCCTTTTATGATATCTAATTCACAATTTTTTTATTAAATGTATTGCACGTACTCATTTCAAATAATTATTAAGTAACCATAAACTATAATAAACAAACAAAAAAAAGCTTCCAAACGTCTGTTTACATCCAGCACTTACGAGCATCGAACGATCGACAAGCAATCACTTTACACAGTAAGCCATAAATTTTCATTATCTCTCTTCAACTACTGAAACTACCAAACAGGATAATAACCATTCATTTCTATTTATTCTATCTTTACCTAATGTTTTTTTTTTATTAAATGTATTGCATGAATAAGTTTTTCAATTTACAGCATCCTTTTACCAATAGAATACTTAAAGCACAAGGGGTAGATGCTGACCAATAGGAGAGCAGGACCTTATGGGGTGACTAGCATCAGGAACCAATGGGAGAGAGGGAGGATGGTGGCGAGTTTACTCAGTTGCCGGCGCGGGAGTTTTAAAATTGTTCTCGGTGGTCCGGGCGAATCTCGGGACTTTACAGCAACAACCTTTTGTATCTTGAAAACTTTTCGTATGTAGAGCAGTAAAATTTTTCGCATTGGCTTTCGTATCTCGAGTTTTTCAAAAGTAGAGCCTTTCGTATCTCGAGGTACTGCTGTATATACATTATTGGTCTTAATCCACTCCAAATTGCACTTGAACCACGTTGTTGTTCCTGGTTCCTAAGCCCTCACTCCACAAACACAGTTACGAGTAGCAGACGACGACACTTTTTATGAGGTGCAAAGCTTTATTCCCTTAATTGTTTACTTTACTCATTATTTAGTTTAACTTTACTTTGTTACTTCAAAATGTTTATATATTTAATTCAGGTCTATTATCCCTTTTTTGCAACCAAATTACCCCGAAAAATTACAGATATTTCTAAAGTAGATACAAGCCAATGTTTCTAACCTTGTCGTACATTTGGCTTCCGAAAACCATCGCGGAGCAGACGACAGATTAGTGGATTATAAAATATTTTTTTTCCAGCACTTTTCATTGATTTTTGTCGATTAGTATTTTGATTTTTTTTAATAACTGTATGCCAGAAATAAATGTAACCTTTAATGTTTGCATGCTAAGAATGGCAAAATCATCATTGCCACATTAGTGGAGCTTCACACATACGCCGATGCATTATTATAAACTGTTTCCATGAATTCTAGTTGTCATAGTAATGCAACAATGATAAAATTGCTTTAATATTTATATATATATACTTCCAATACATAGGCTAATTTCACCAATTTCCACATTTTGTATAAGTCTTATACCCAGTTTGGAGGGTGAACACATACCAATTGGCAACAGTGAATTCCATGTGAAATAGAATGCACGATGAAATAATACACTATAGCAAAATCTCGTCTGATATGAGTGTTCGTTACAGAAATATTGCAAAAAAATGTGCTTGCACTGTCTCTGAAACCCATAGTAGACATGCTGCTTAGTTGTCAATCAAGTTTTTTGTAATCAAGTATTTTTTACAAGCTAGCTATCGTATAAATTAGTATTTTTCTCTATCAAAACATATGCTCCTCAATGCTTACTTTCCTCTTTGAACGACTTTCTGGTCATTGCAAATTTGGCCCTATTAATTTTTTATGGTGCGAAAAGAGACTAGCGGCCCAGGGGGTGAAAGCGATTGCGTCACACTACGGCGGTACTCTGGCAGTAAAACATCTTCATATATCCCAAAAGTAAATAATAAAGATATATATATGCGCATTACGATTATAACAGTTACATGAATAGCTGATAACAATCTGCATGAATAACTGGTAAACTGTTCTGCAAGAAAGTTGAGTAAAGCAATTATTTACAATAGGTACGAAAGTCAAGATGTCGTGACGTCATAATACAGGACTTAAAAAAATGTTCTAATTCCGAAAAATAATTACTTAAATTTGAGTCATGAATCAAGTTACTTTTTCATTAAGGAATATTTTCAAATTAATCATCGTAAATATGTAAAATATTGATGTTTTACTATTTATTTAAATAATTATCTAGTGCACGCTTCGTCGTCGTCTTCTACCAAAACTGTAGTTTCCGTGTTTACCATTGTTGTGATGAAAGTGCCCCAGCGTCTATGGGTACAAGTGGTGTGCGGATTTAGCACAGGAAATGGGTATTTTGTTGACACAAGCGACTCCGCTAACATCGAGATGGCGTCAATCTTCTAAAGTTTTTTAATCGTAAGTAAAAATTTCTAAAGCGTTTTGGTGTTGTGGGCCTGCGTTGGCCGCCTTTTTCATTATCCTTTGTTTAAATATTAAAATATGACCTTAATTTCTATTTCTAACTTTGGAGAAAATACTTCGAAAGGATAATAGAGGTCTTTAGCTCCTTCTCTCACCAACAACAACTCATGACTGATGACCATCTCCGGTGTCAGGACGCGTTAAAAGTACTGTGATAGTCGGTGAGTTGGCCAGTCCATGCGGTGTTTTACCCTATTCTGCGGTGACCTATAGGGGGAACAACCGACTGGACAAGCGGATCCAGTTTCCACCACGTGGGGTAGTGTGTACTGCATTGGCCACACTTTTCATTACCCTCTGTTTAATCTTAAAATATGGCCTTAATTTCTAACTTTGGAGAAAATACTTACTTCGAAAGGAGAGTAGAGGTCTTGAGCTCCTGCTCTCACCGCTCACCACCAACAACTCATGAGTGATGACCATCTCCTGTGTCAGGACGTGTTAAAGTACAGGCGGTCCCCGGGTTACGACGGGGGTTCCGTTCTTAAGACGCGTCGTAACCCGAAAATCGTCGTAAGCCGGAATGACGTTCTTGAAAACATGTCCACAGGGAAGATTTCACTACTAATTTGCAATTTTTCATAGGGCCATATCTCTAAAATTATCACTAATTTACTTTTTTCATGTGCTACACTGTGTATTCACAAATTACTGTATATTTTCATTAAAATACAAGAGAGAGAGAGAGAGAGAGAGAGAGAGAGAGAGAGAGAGAGAGAGAGAGAGAGAGAGAGAGAGAGAGAGAGAGAAATAACTCCTTAGGTTTCAATAGATTGAAATGAACGTCTGTAGGCAACTTTTTCCCCCTCCCATAAATACATATATTTCTCCAGAGAAGAGAAAAAGAGAGGACTGTGCAATTATGTTTGTCTGTCTATCAATTCTTTTGCTGAGAGCGAGAGAGATAAAAGGAAGAAATAGAAACACCAAATGTATGACAAGTATCTTGTGGAGAGAGAGAGAGAGGAGAGAGAGAGAGAGAGAGAGAGAGAGAGAGAGAGAGAGAGAGAGTTGTTTAAAAGAGAGAAATGGAATTTTGTTCATGAACCTTACCTGCCAGATATATATATAGCTGTATTCTCCGAAGTCCGACAGAATTTCAAAACTCCCGGCACACGCAGTGGTCGGCCAGGTGGTAGTACCCATTCCCGCCACTGGGAGGCGGGCGTCAGGAACCATTCCCATTTTCTGTCAGATATTTTCTGTCGCCGGTGCAGCCAACAAGTGTTTTCTGCACTCCGTCAAATTGGATTTTGGAACTCTTTTTGGTCACTTGAGTATCCCGATTGATTTTTTGGTTATTTGATTTGGATCGGTGGTTAGGCATACGCTAATTGTGGATTGGTTTTGAATTTGGCTTGATTTTTCCTTAAACTTGAGATGTCTGGATCTAGTTCGACTAGCGCCAGAGTATGTGGTGTGGAAGAATGCAAGGTGAGGCTACCGAAATCTTCGGTAGACCCTCATACAGTGTGCGTGAATTGTCGGAAACATGTTTGTGTGTTTGATGATCGCTGCAATGAATGTGAGAGTATGTCTGATTCTGCGTGGAAGGCGTATGAATCATATGTGTCTAAAATAGAAAGAGATAGGGTAAGAAGGAGTGTAACGCCAGTTACACATCCAGTGGAATTTATCCCTCCTAAACCTGTGATGCCTTCGGGCCCTACATTAGTGTCTGTGGAGGGTAATACCCTATCAATGATTCTTGAATCTTTGCGTAGCCTGGAATCAAAAGTGCAAGCATTAGAAGGTGTTAATAGTGCAGTGGTGTGTAGTGATAATGCTCCGAGTGTTGCGGAAGGGGGGTTGGACAACCAATCTGACGTTCCTTCGGCAAGACCTGGGGGCGCTTCCCAGGCTTCCAAAGTTCGTAAACGGATCTTGAAAGAGTGCTTTTCGTCATCAGAATCGTCCTCCCCGCGCAGCGGTTGGAGCTTTCGGAAGCGATCGCGTCCTTTGAAGAGGACAAAGACGATAGATGTCGCACAAGCGGCCGCCGCCTTTGATTCCCCAGAGGAGGACGCTGCACATCCCTTAGCCCCTTCTGTTTTGCGGTCGTCTCCAGAACAATTCGAAGACTCTCCACCGAAAAAGAGAGCAAAGGTGCAAGGTGTCGCACAGGCGACCGGCACCTTTGGTCTAAAGGAGAAAGACGCTTCACGTCCTTTCTCTTCTTCTGTGTTGCGATCGTCGCCGGAGAGGATGTCTTTTGACGACAATGCTTTTGAGCGCCCTGGTTGCGCTAAGGATATACCTGTGGCGGTCCATGTGAGAAGGAGGAGGGCTTCCCCTCGCCCCTCGTCTTCTCACAGGATCAGCCCTAAATCGAAGAAGATTGAGAATTTGCAACATCAAATTGCCTCATTAGTTGCAGAGAAAGAGGATAATTCACGTCACAGGAGGAAGGATGATAAACTGCCAGTCAAGAGATCCAGGCAGTCTCCTTCTCATCGCCTCGCTTTTTCTCTCTGTTACCTCGCCTTCCAGATTTCGTGCACGAAGGTCTGCAGAGCACGACGTTAAGGCGGCAGCGAGACTTGACGCCAGGCCTGACGCTTCGACTGGCGCTCGGCTCGACGCCGGGCTGGGACGCTCAGCTGGATGCCAAGCGTGACGCTCGGCAGGACTCTCGGCTGGACGCTCGGCTTGACGCCAGGCATGGCGCGCAGCTGGTACGCACGACGTAATGTTTCTTCAGACATTCGCCGAGATTCGGAGGATAGTAATGAATCTCAGAAGAAAACTTGTCGGAGGAATTAACTGAAGAACAATCATCAGCAGTATCTTCAGATTACCAGGTTTTTGGTTCAATTGCTTCGAACCTCCTTTGAAGAGAAGTTTACAAACCTGAAGCCCCGCAGTCGCCTCCTTCACAATTGCTATCGTCTAAGGCTATCAAGACTCCAGGATTGTTGAAGATGGCTACTTCATTATCAACAAAAAGGGCTTTTAAGAAAATGCAGAATTGGATGGAGTCAAGAAAAGCCCGAAACAAGAACGCTTTCGCCATACCCCCTTCAAGACTGACAGGTAAGGCAGTCTTTGGTATGAGACAGGGGAGGAGATAGGTTTTAGAGCCCCCTCGTCGTCCCAAGGTGACTTCGCTACCTTGGTAGATGCACCGAAGAGATCCCTTTTGTCGACGACGAAAGTGCCCTGGACCCTTTCTGAGATGGACCATCATATGAAGGGACTCTTCCGTACGATAGAAGTTTTCAACTTTTTGGATTGGTGTTTAGGGTCTTACATAACCGGTCGCGTAGTCCTGATTCGCTTAGCCTCGAGGAGCTGTCCAGCGTGCTTGCATGCATGGACAAGGCCGTCAGGGATGGTTCGGAGGAGTTGGCTTCGCACTTCTGCACTTCGATTTTGAAGAAGAGAGCGGCCTATTGTGGTTTTACTGCAAAGGCGGTCTCTATCTCTCAAAAGGCAGAATTCGTTGTATGCGCCTCTTTCGAGCCATCTTTTTCCTCAGGCTATGGTCAAAGATCTGGCTGTCAGTCTACAAGAGAAGGCTACCCAAGACCTCCTAGCTCAGTCTGCAAAACGTACGGTTGTTTCTTCTACGTCGGCACGGGCGCAACCGTTCAAGAAGCAGAAGCCCTTTCGAGGTGGAGTTTCCTCGAGAACATCTTCTCGAGGAAGTACACGTTCCAGAGGCAGAGTCTCGGCTAAGATCAGAGGAAAGAAATGAACAGATATCCTTCAGCCACCAGTAGGAGCCAGGCTTCGACTATTCTCAAAAGCTTGGATAGAAAGGAAGGCGGACAAGCTGGCTCGCTCAACGTCATCAAGCGGGGGTACAAGATTCCTTTCTTGAAACTCCCCCACTGTGCACGACACCCAAGGATTTATCCCCTATTTACCATCAGGAGAAGCAACAAATCCTTTTCGATCTGCTCGAGCAGATGTTGGAAAAGAGAGCGGTGGAACAGGTCGTAGACCTGGAATCTCCAGGCTTCTACAACAGGATATTCCTGGTGCCGAAACAGTCAGGAGGTTGGCGACCAGTCTGGATGTGAGCAGTCTGAATCGGTTCGTACAGAAGCAGAAATTCAAGATGGAGACACCTCAGTCAGTTCTTAGGACCTTAAGACCAAACGATTGGATGGTTTCATTAGACCTCCAAGACGCGTATTTCCACGTCCCCATCCATCTACAGTCGATGAAGTATCTTCGGTTTGTCCTAAAAGGGACAGTTTATCAATTCAGGGCGCTTTGCTTCGGATTGAGCACTGCCCCTATGATCTTCACGACTTTAATGAAGAACGTGCGAGGTGGCTTCATCTTGCAAATATCAGAGTCTCTATGTACCTGGACGACTGGCTCATTCGTGCCTCCGCTCAAACGCGGTGTCTGAAGGATCTTCAAAACAACTTTATCGTTGGTGAAGTCCCTGGGACTACTGGTGAATTTCGAAAAGTCACATCTGATTCCAACCCAATCCATCTTGTATCTGGGGATTCAGATGGATTCAGTGGCTTTTCGAGCTTTTCCGTCCAGGGACGTCAGCAGCAATGTTTTAGACAAAGTGACAGCCTTCCTAAGGAAAGATTCGTGCTCGGTGAGGAAATGGATGAGCCTGCTGGGGACCATTTCCTCGCTGGAGAAGTTTGTTTCCTTGGGGAGACTGCACCTCAGAACCGCTACAATTTTTTTCTCAAGGAAAATTGGAAAGAAAGCAAGAATCTGGATATGAGCTTAAAAATTTCAAGAGAGGTAAAACATCACTTAAAATGGTGGCTAGATCCAGTGAAGTTGTCGGAGGGCGTGTCTCTCAAGCTTCAGAGCCCCGACCTAGTGTTGTTCTCCGACGCGTCCACCACGGGGTGGGGAGCAACATTAGGGGGGGAAGAAGTGTCAGGCACCTGGAGAGGGGAACAGGTGTCCTGGCACATAAACCTTAAGGAAATGGCAGCCATCTTTTTAGCTCTCCAGTTTTTCCAAGAAAAAGTCTCTCATCGAATAGTCCAAGTCAACTCAGACACACCACAGCTCTGGCGTACTTGAAGAAGCAGGGAGGAACACAGTCTCGGTCCCTTTTTGCACTGGCAAAGGAGATCTTGCTGTGGGCAAGGGCACTGGACGTCACGATCCTTACAAGGTTTGTAGCAGGAGTAGAGAACGTCCGGGCAGATCTCCTCAGCAGACGAGGTCAACTTCTGCCAACCGAGTGGACTCTGCATCAGGAGGTATGCCAAGAGCTGTGGGGGTTATGGGGACGTCCGCTAGTGGACATCTTTGCGACGTCCAGAACGAAGAGGCTTCCACTGTACTGCTCCCAGTACTCGACCCAGCGGCAGTGGCGATAGACGCACTTCTCTGGGACTGGACGGGATGGACCTGTACGCCTTTCCCCCGTTCAAGATCCTAGGGGAAGTCATGAGAAAGTTTGCGGCGTCGGAAGGGACGAGAATGACTTTGATCGCCCCGTTCTGGCCGGCGAGAGACTGGTTCACAGAGGTCATGGCCTTCGTAGTAGACTTCCCGAGACGCTTCCAGTAAGGACGATCTCCTCAGACAGCCCCACTTCGAGAGGTACCACAGAAATCTCTCCGCTCTGAGTCTGACTGCATTCAGACTATCCCAAAAAGTGGCCAGAGCGAGAGGCTTTTCTAGGTCAGTGGCGAAAGCTATCGCCAGTGCAAGAAGAGCTTCATCCAATGCAGTGTACCAGTCGAAGTGGGCAGTCTTCAGGAGTTGGTGCAAGAAGGGAACGAACAACGGGCATTTCCTCCACCACGACCTCTGTGAGCCAGATTGCTGACTTCCTTTTATATCTGAGAGGGATCTAAAACTTGCAGTCTCTACAATCAAGGGTATAGGAGTGTGCTTTCAGTTGTCTTTAGGCACAGAGGCCTGGATTTGGCGGACAACAGAGACCTTCACGATCTCTTGAGATCTTTTGAAACAACGAAGGTTCAACAACCCAGGTTGCCGTCTTGGAACTTGGATGTAGTTCTGAAGTTTCTCATGTCCAGTCCATTCGAACCTATGAATACGGCTTCCCTGAAGGATGTTACTAGAAAAGCTATCTTCCTGACTGCTCTGGCGACGGCGAAGAGAGTCAGCGAGGTACAAGCGATTAGCAAATACGTGGGCTTTAAAGGTTATAACGCGGTTTGTTCCTTGAGCCCAACGTTCCTGGCAAAAATGAAAATCCGTCCAACCCTTGGCCTAGGACCTTCGAATTAAAGGGATGGCCGAAATCATTGGGCGCGAGCCAGAGAGAGTTCTGTGCCCTGTCAGGGCTCTAAAATTCTACCTACAGAAGACTAAGGATTGTAGAGGTCTTTCGGATAACTTGTGGTGTTCGGTAAGGAAGCCAAAATTTACCAATGTCGAAGAATGCTTTGGCTTTTTTCTTGAGGGACACCATCAAGGAAGCGCATTCATCCTGTCAAGACAGTGATATGAAAATGTTGAAGGTGAATGCGCATGAAGTGAGGGCTATTTCTACGTCGGTAGCCTTCCAAAAGAACCAAATGGCACTTAATGACATCTTGAATGCCACATTTTGGCGTAGTAATTCAGTGTTTGCCTCTCACTACCTTCGGGAGGTGAGGACTACATCGAGAACTGTTGCTCTTTGGGCCCTTATGTCGCAGCAGACACTATATTGGGTACAGAGAGTAGCACTCTTCCTATCATTTAGGAAATAATATGTTAGTTGGATTTTTAATTTTATTTCTTTTTATTTTTTATTTTTAGTTTATTATGCTTATTTAGGTGTTTAGTTTATTGTGGTCTTGGGCCGGCCGCCTTAGGCGGACTTCCCTCCATTAGCCTTGGTTATAACGAAGTTTAACCAGATAGGCTAGGTCAGGTGGTAATGTTTTTGCTTCGCCCTCATAATAGGGTAAAATGTTTTTGTCACATTGTGGTCATGTACCCGTTGACAAATCATCTGGAGCGCACCAGCTATATAGGTCACGTCCTTGCTGGCACCTCCAGTGAAGCATTAACAGCATTCGGTGTTTTAATCAACACCATAATGATCTGTCACATTGTGGTCACGCTCCCCGTGACAGTTCATTAGAGCGCACCAGCTACACAGGTCACGTCCTTGCTGGCACCTCTAGGAATGCATTACCCAAAAAATTGGAGGTCTATAATGTAGGATCTAGTTGTTTTGTGGTCACGCCCCCGTTGACAGATCCTCTAGAACTCAACAGCATCGCAGGTCACTACCTTGCTGGAGTCTCTAGTAAAGCAGAAGCAGACTTGGGTGACGGTACTCACGAAGTCAGCTATGCTAACAGGTAAGGAACCAAGATATCAATCATGTAAATGGAATTGTTTCCCAAAATCCGAGTCTGTCTCCCCCTTCCTCCAAAGGTGGGATTCAGCTATATATATATCTGGCAGGTAAGGTTCATGAACAAAATGATATTGTTATGCAATACAATAAAGTTTGTTCATACTTACCTGGCAGATTATATATAATCAAAGTGCCCACCCACCTCCCTCAGGAGACAGTGGCACTAGAAATATCTGACAGAAAATGGGAATGGTTTCCTGACGCCCGCCTCCCAGCGGCGGGAATGCGTACTACCACCTGGCCGACCACTGCGTGTGCCGGGAGTTTTGAAATTCTGTCGGACTTCGGAGAATACAGCTATATATATATCTGCCAGGTAAGTATGAACAAACTTTATTGTATCATAACAATATCATGATTATTGTATTTAAAATACTCAGATATGAATTTTTTACTTATAGTATTATTATTGGAAAATATTAATGATAAACTTATTACATACACGTCCATGAAAATGATCTCATCTCAGTAAGAGAGAGAGAGAGAGAGAGAGAGAGAGAGAGAGAGATTACATAAAACCATTAAATTCGTTGACCATTGTATGGCATTGTTAAGCTTGAGTGTCACTCGAGTTGAGGTGGGGAAATTGATACAGAAAAAGACAAAGGGAAGAATTTTCTTTTGAAATTATTTATCGTATTATTACTACTTCTATTATTATTATTATTATTATTATTTGAAAATATAATAAAACACGTGCATCTACCATAAAAATTCTCATCATCAGTAAGAAAGAGGAATTATCCTTACAAGTGAAATGGAAAGGTCATTTCATCTCTTTAAAATACGACCATTATGAATTTTGTAATTAAAGTTTTATTATTACTTATTATTATTATTATTATTATTATTATTAATAACTGAAATTATCAATAAACATTTTACATACTAGTACCATAAAAATTCTTTCATCTCGGTAAGAGAGAGAGAGAGAGAGAGAGAGAGAGAGAGAGAGAGAGAGAGAGAGAGAGAGAGAGAGAGAGAGTGTTTATCTCTCTTTGTTTATAACGCTTCCAGCGAAAGAGAGGGAGGGCGTTACCACTATGGACTCATTTATTATCTTGTGTGGCAAAAGAGAGAGAGAGAGAGAGAGAGAGTTAACCTTAATTAAAAGTGACATGGATAGATTAGTACGTATTGTATTTCTTTAAAATACTATCACATATGAATTTTGTAATTACAGTTATTATTATTATTATTATTATTATTATTATATTATTATTATTATTATTTGAAAGTATTAAAAACAAAAAGTACAAGTACATAAAAAATATCGAGTCTCAGTAAATGAGAGAGAGAGAGAGAGAGAGAGAGAGAGAGAGAGAGAGAGAGAGAGAGAGAGAGAGAGAGAGAGAGAGGGGGGGGGGGGGAAATGTCAGGACCACTGATTGCAACACTGCAGCTCTCCCCCAGCTCTTCCCCCTTTTGGCTGTCACAGAACATGATATATACCTGACAGTTTTAGTACCTGGAAAGGTTACAGAGAAGACTGGGATTTCCTTCAACAGAGAAGACTGGGATTTCCTTCATTCTTCGATAATAAATATAAGCTAAAATCTTACTAATTCACTATGGTATTTTCTTTAATGAATTGATATTATTGCTGTATAAATTAATATTAATATTTGAAAATAGTAAATCATTTATTTATCATACTAAAAAACATACATCTTTGTAGTAGAGAGAGAGAGAGAGAGAGAGAGAGAGAGAGAGAGAGAGAGAGAGAGAGATAGAGATTATTTTCTGGAAAATACAAAGAGAGAGAGAGAGAGAGAGAAACTGTGCTAAACTATTAAAGGATTCTTTATCTTATCATAATATGTGTTTTTTAAAAGCGTTGTAAAACTCGGAGCGTCGGAAGCGTCAGCGTCGTAACCTCGGAACAAGCGTCGTAACCCAGGGCGGATTTTTGAATGAATATTTAAGAAAAAGCGTCGTAACCTCGGAACGTCGTAAGCCGGACCCGTCGTAACCCGGGGACCGCCTGTACTTTTTCGGAGGGTGGCCACAAATGCGATAGTCAGTGAGTTGGCCAGTCCAGTCGGTTGTTTGCCCTATTCATGATTATTAATTTGAAAATATTCGTCGTTGAAAAAGTAACGAGATTCATGACTCAAATATCAACAGTTTTGCTTGTGAACGGTACCTAGAGCGTTCTTCGTGCTCTTCAATTGTTTATCAGTGTTGCCAATTGGTATGTATTTACCCTCCAAACTGGGTAAAAGACTTACACAAAACTGGGGAAATGAGTGAAATTAGCGTATCTATTTGTAGTATATATACATATTAGAGCACTTTTATCATTATTGCAGTACAATAACAACTAGAATTCATGGAAACAGTTTGTAAATGCATTGGTGTATGTGTGAAGCTCTACTAGATTGGCAACGATGAATCATTTTGCCATCGTCTGCTTATATCTGCTTTAGAAATATCTGTAGTTTTTTGGGGTTAATTTGGTCACAAAAAAGGGATAATAGACATGAATCAAACCATGACCCCGGGAATAAAAAAGTTTCATACTTTCACTAATATAGGCAACAAAATGTTGTTTTATTGTGCTGATTACAACTGCAATCTTGAGTAAGATCAATAAACATTACATATATATGCTAACATTGTTCAAATGAGTGCTGGGAAGGCTGGGAAAGATGGTGGCTCCTCTGCGCTTACGAACGGCACCTCACGCGGATGCCGCAATATTGGATTTCAATACTGCCTTGAAAACATATTTTACGAAGACTTCACATGCTTATTTTAGTTCGTATGGCGCTTTCATATATCACATTATGTTGACGAAACTTCAATCTTTTGAATGATATGATTAAAGATGTAATTGTATTCTTGTTTTACCAATTAAATATCGAGTGAATAAGGCTGATCCACGCGATGACGATGGATCCACTGTGGTGTTTCCCCCTACCATGGCAGTTGCTGTTTTTCTATGCAGTTTTATCTCCTGAACAAGAATTTAGAGTAATATTTATTTGGACAACTGTAATTTACCTTTGATCTCTATCCTACATTCCCGATGGGAATTCAGGGTTTTGGGTGGGGTAAAACACTGGGGAGAATTATGCTGTTCAACTATATTCTACAGTAAAGGGGACCGATGAGAATGTGTTGGGTTTTGGGTGGGGTAAAACACTTGGGGGAAGGTTTTGCTGTGTTATTGTGTTATATCCCCTTATTTATGACATTTAAAACACAAAATACAAGCGAAAATAAGCAATAACAAAAAAACGATAGTGGAGCCATTTCACAGCCAAAGTCCACCTACTAGGGGGAAACATCGTAGTGGATTCATTGTCATTGGGTGGATGAACCTTATTCACTCGATATTTAATTGGTGAAACAATACAATTACATCTTTAAGCATACCATTCAAAAGATTGAAGTTTCATAAACATAATGTGATACAGTAGTTCCTCAGGATACGAAATTAATCCGTTCTGAAGCGGCCTTTGTAACCTGATTTTTTCGTATCTTGAACTACGTTTTACATGTAAATTGCCTAATTCGTTCCAAGCCCTACAAAAACACCACAGTAAATTTTATAATAAATCTAAATTGGCCAATAAACAATGAAATACAACAATTTGGACCATTCCATTCCTAACATAAACTACAAATACTATATGTACCTGTAAATAAAGTGTATTAGTGTACATGGTACAAGAAATACTTTACATACATGTACGTACATATGTAGTAAAATGTGGAACCTTACCTTTCGAGTGAGGCGATCACCGAAAGTGGAGACAGGAGGAGAACAAATGGCAAAAAACATGAACACTTAACTTTACGAAACACACTAAAAATTGGCAGAAAACATTAACACTTCTTGATTATCTCCATCTTCGTTCTCC
>NC_061105.1:50010690-50031474 GCF_015104395.2 Macrobrachium nipponense | reverse complement strand
AAAATTTCAGCAAAATTTAGAAGAGAAGCTATTAAAGGGAAGATTATGTCCTGGCAAAAGTATGTCTCAAGCTTATCAGACACAACATCGATAAGCAAAGTATGGGAGAAATTTAGAAAAATTAATGGATCCTATAATAGATCACCCAGACATGCACTTTTGCACAATGGATCACCAGTACATGATCCTAAATCAATTTCAAATATTTTAGGTTGCAATATAGAAGCAATAACGTAGTATTGATAACATGGATTGCCCATTTTCGATCCATCAAAACTAGAGAAGAATCAGTTTCTCTGATTATGAATGTGTATAAGACATTTATTATAATAAAAAATTTATTCTGAAAAAGAATTTGAATATGCTTTAAGTAATTGTAACTCCTCTGCTCCTGGTGTAAAGATAGTTTAACTTTGATATGATCAAACACTTGGCTCCTATGGCTAAGAATTATCTTTTACAATTTTATAACCATCTTTGGAGCAGACATCTTTTTCCAAAAACATGGAAACATGCCATAGTAATACCCATAGCTAAACCAGGTAAAGATCCTAGCAATCCCAATAATTATAGACCAATTTCACTGACCAGTTGCTTGTGTAAACTTTTAGAAAAAATGGTAAATTTTAGGCTCACCTGGTGTTTGCGTCGTAACAATGTCCTATCACCAACGCAGTTTGGATCACAAAAAGAGAGATCAACTCTAGATTCTCTTTCCCATTTAGAAAACCATATAAGGAGAGGTTTTGAAAGAAAACAAATTACAGTAGCAGTGTTCTTCGATATTCAAAAAGCATATGACACTACATGGAGACATTCAATACTTAAATGTTTACATCAGCATGGATTTAGAGGCCATCTCCCTTTATTTATTAAAAATTTATAAATAATAGAACATTCTAAACCCGAATAGATAATATTTATTCAGATATATATCAGCTAGAAAGTGGGGTACCACAAGGTACTGTATTAAGTGGTACTCTCTTTGCTTTAGCTATATGATCATACTAGTAACTCAGTTACCACAAGGAGTCCAAAATAATCTTTATGTAGATGACTTTACAATATATTATTCATCAAGTAACCTTCGTCACATCCAACGAATACTTAATTCAGCAATACAGAAAATATATTCATGGACTGCATCAGTTGGATTTAAACTGTCTGTCGAAAAAACACAAGCAATAATGTTCTATAAGAATAGTAAATGGAAACAAAATCAGGACATTACTCTCAATATGGGCAATAATCAAATTCATTTTCAAGACACTGTCAAGTTTCTGGGACTAGTTTTTGACACTCATCCTAACTGGAAGGCACATATTTTTCATGTTAAATCAAAATGTAACGGTGCTCTGAATTTGATGATGAAACTATCCCACACCACCTGGGGTGCAAAGCTGTCAACTTTGTTGACGATGTATAAATGCACTGGTTTTATCTAGAATTGATTATGGGACTCCAATCTATGGATCAGCATCACAATATGCTTTAAGATTTTTAGACCCAATACATACTCAGGGCCTAAGGATATGCAGTGGAGCATTTAAATCCTCTCCAATCTTGTCAGTACTAAGTGAAAGTGGAGAACCTCCTCTCTCTACATCGTGATTTAGTGATAATGCGCAGTGCCTTAAATATTCTTTCTATTGATTCTCCAACCAAAAAGCTGTTTGATATGCGTGATATATTTTATTAATAATCATGTACCACCTTTTCTAGTTAGAGCTAATAGGCTCTTAGAAGCAACAAACATCAGAATACTTCTTCCAAATCATTGTAACTTTCCACCCACCTTGGATTATGAGGAAAAGATAAAAGTATGTACCCACCTAACATTTTTACTAAAAAGCAGCAATTTGACTTCTTATCAGTATAAACAATACGCTTTAGAACATATTCACCAAAAGGGTCCTCATTTTCCTATATATACTGATGGTTCCAAATCATCCATGGGAGTGGGATGTGCAGCTGTCTCCCCCAACTTCACCAGACAGTTCTCTTTACCCAATGAAGCATCAGTGTTTACAGCTGAATTAGTAGGAATTTTTAATGGCAATTAACATTATAAAACTACTGAAAATAACCTCTCTATGAAATTCGTAATTTTATCCGACTCTAAAAGTGCCATAGAAGCCCTCAAAGGCTATCCACATAAAAATAATTTGGTGTTACAAATAAAACACATTATTAATAGATGTTATTATCAGGGATTAGATATTGAAATAGGCTGGGTCCCTGCCCATGTTGGAATTTGTTGGCAATGAAAAAGCAGATATTGCTGCTAAATCTGCAGTCCATTGTCCAGTTTTTAATATTAAACTTCCAGTAAGTGATTTTATTACAGCTATAAAAACATTTTATTAATGCCCAATGGCAGTCTAAGTGGGAAACAGTGTATCGAATGAAAATAAATTAAAACAAATCTAGCCTTGTGTATCCCTTTGGAATTCATCCATCCAAAGGGGACAAATGTATAGAAGTAATCTTCAACAAGACTAAGAATTGGCCACACTAGACTGACCCATGGATTTTTCATGTGCATCCCACATGAAGAAGCCCCTGTATGTACTTTTTGCAGTGCTGCTTTGAGCATCAAGCACATTTTTTAGCGAATGTCGAGGCTACATGAGAGAGAGGACTTTGTGTTTTAGTAATAAGACAATGATTGATATTTTTAGAGATTCAGATCTTTCTCTGCTTCAGAAATTTTAAAATTTTTAAGAATTACCGCGTCTTTTTAATAAAATATATGTTCATTTTTACAGTTATATATATCTAAGTCTCTTCGCTTTTGCGAAAGACTTTTTTTTGTTTCTCCTTACGACTGTCATTCGTCTGTATTTCTGGTTCCTTTCATCTCCTATGTGATATCTTAGTAGAGTGGTTCTTCTTAAACTAAAGGAGAGGATTCAAACAGATAAGTTGAACAGATATACAACTTTATTCTGTAAGCTCCATACTAAGAGATGCAGTTCGGTCGGGAGACCGATACGTTTGAATGCTGGCACGGAACTGCCATTCTAAAGCATCACGTCGATAGCGGAACATTAGCTATCTCAGCGATTCATATAAAAAACATATGTAGTCCGCCGGCTCGGAAGTTACAAGTTTCCGGCGTAGGTTAACAGGTCAACCGCTTCCCATGGAAGTTGTTGTGCAAAGTTTATCATTAATGCAAAATGATGACAATGTACAGATTTAAACCAGGCTACTGCAGACAGCGCATAGCGTAATCTAGATCTGCATTGGTCACGTAGGACCCTCCTAATGTCATGACCTCAGGTCATGGGTTTTTTTATTTTTTTATTTACAGATACTATAATATTAATAATGTATTTATTACATATAGAGTATTTATGAATTTTTATATCATTTAGAATATAATATATATAATATATACATAGTGTATTATATAATAAATACATATTATATATATATATATATAACTATATATAGATATATGTGTTAGATATATTATATAGATAGATATAATATATATATATAATATATATATATACATATATATCTATATATATGTGTGTGTGTGTGTGTGTATGTATGTGTATAATATATATATACATATATATATAATATATATATATAAATATATATATAATATATATATTTTAAATAATGATTTATTGAAGGTTAAAACAAAATTGCAGAAAGGTTGAAAATTGATATTTGCATAGAAAAAAAGTGTGTACACTAGACAACAGATGGCAGTAGCGCTTGGCGTAGGCGGTAGTCGCCAAGGATAATGTACCGAAACAATGATATTTGGTCCATGGATGTCTAGCGTGAGTCGGGTATATAAAGGCCCAAAACGACGATTTTCGTTGGAGCTGAAACAAACAAGTGATTATAATAGTGTATCAAGTTTTGAGGAATATATGGTAATGTACTGTTTATCCATTTGGACGTTTCTTGTGTGATGTAACGTTGGTTGCCACTAACTTTTTGATGTTACAGTGAATTATATGTTGTGTTGATGTAAAGCTTTGTGACTTGGGTATTATACTGTAAAAAATGCAGTGATTCGTAGTCTTGATGAAGTGCTGTATAGCGAGTCTTTGCTTTTGTGTAAAGCGTCCGTAATTTGTTTAAATGTTATGTTTTGTGACTTTAATTTCCTTACCAGTTGTTATTAAAGTACATTTTAAGTTATAGTGAGTTGTCACTGTTTCCTGATATATTCTCCTCGTAAATCCTTACCGTAGAGAGAGATTTTTTTTTTTATGTTACATGGGGGCCTGTCGAACGAAACCCGAACGGTATCCCTACTCAGTTTTTGCTCATTCTATCGAACGAAACTCGAACATATCCATACTCAGTGTTTACTCATTCTATCGAAACGAAACCCGAACGTATCCTTATTAATTGGTTGCTTTATTCATGTCGAGCGTATTCGACCATAACTTGACGTATCCCTACTGTTAATTTGCTTTTCAGTACTTCCATGTACTTTAGAGAGGGGGGAGAGTTGTGATAGTGTTAGTGCTATAATATTTGTCTTGCTGTGTTATTTTGAGCAGGTTATTAAAGATGTTTGATTTGAAAGATTTCATACGTAGTCCTAGTAGTGAAAAGTTAGAAGGTATAACTAAAATAGACTGGATTGTTCTAGCTAGGTACTATAATGTAGAAGTATCAGAATCTGAAAGGAAGCAAGAAATCTCAAATAAGGTAAGTGAGGCGCTAATGACTTTAGGCATTTTGTCTGATAAGGAGGGTTTGTTGTTTACTAATGAGTTGGGAAGAGGAAGAAACTGATAGCAGCAAAGCGCTAGTGAGAATAATACAGAGGGTAGTGCAAGTGAAGAGGAAGGGGCCAAAGCCGTACGTGAAAAAACCAAGTCACGCAAGGTTAAACCAAAAAAGTCCAAACTTTTTTGTTTTTTTATGAAGGGATGAGTGTTGTTGAGCAGATGCAGATTCATTTGCAAATAGTTAGATTAGAATGAGAAAGCTGTTGAACTAAAGAAGTTAGAAAATGAGAGAGCTGAAAATTGGAAGAATAGAAGCTGAAAGAGGTTGAGCAAAGAAGATTGAGTTAGCAAGAGATAGAAGCTGAGAAAGAGGTTGAGCAAAAGAAGGATTAGGTTGAGCAGAGGATAGAGGCTAGGAGATAAGAAACTTGAAGTAGAAGAAAAGTCCAGAGAAATACCAAAATCTTTTAGAATAGACAATGCAGTAAAAAGTGTACCAATTTTTGTTGAAAAATGAGTGGATGCATTTTTTTTACAATTTGAGAAAGTAGCAGAACAGCGTGAATGGCCGAGAACGTCATGGAGCACGTTGGTTCAAACCTCCTTTCGAGGAAAGGCTAGGGAAGTATTCGCTGCCTTATCTTTAGATGATTCTAAGGATTATGAGAGAGTTAAATCCGAAGTTTTGAAAGCTTATGAATGGGTGCCAGAGAGGTATAGAGAGAAGTTCAGAAAGCTGGATAAAAAGAGACAGTCGTACTCATATGGAGTATGCACGGGAACAACGCCTGTGGTATGATAGGTGGATGAATGCCCGAGAGGTTAATGGTGATTTCGGTAAACTTCAGGAACTTATCTTGCTTGAGCAGTTCAAGGATGGTATTAATCCACTTATTAAAACATATTTGGATGAACGTGATGTAGATAATGTCGATGAAGCCACTAGATTGTCTGATAATTATGCATTGGACCCATAAGCTATATAATACCTGACAGTCACTCCTAAAATTGGAAGGAGCAGAGTTTGGGAAGAGCAGCAAAATTACAAGGCACAAGGTAAGACTACGAGTTCACAGGTATCATCTCGTGGAGTCTATAATAAATCCTTTAATAGAGGTAGTAGAGGGCAAGTCAATATAATTCTGGTCCTAGTGTTAGTGCTGGAAAAAGCAGGATACAGTGTAAATGATCAGTTCACACCTAGTTACCAAAATATAGGCGAAAATTTTAGAGATTTTGTATGTTTCAGTTGTGGCAAACCAGGACACATCAGTAGGAGTTGTCCACATCGCACAATAAACCGTCCAATTCAAGTGGTAAATAAAGTTAAAGATAAAACCTGTACATTTTAAGGATGATCATAAACCTGAAAATACCATTGCATTGTTGAATCAACCACAAGCATGTGGTGACAGAGGTCCTCCTTGTTTGTTTGCTTCTCCCCTTAGGCCAGGTAAGAGGTATTGTAACGATAGCATCGACAGTAATATATATGTAATGTTGATGAGAATATAGGTTACAAAATAGGTAACAATGATGTTCAAAATGTTAGTAATGTTGGTTGTATTGAGGATATTGTAAAAGGAAATGGAGTGAGACTACCTGAAGAGAAGTCCACATCCAAAGGTACTGAATTGTATGACCCTTTTATGGGAGATGGTTGGTTACACCTCCCTTGTGTTGAAAAAAGGAAAGTAAGGTGGTTAAGAGATACCGGAGCGGTACAGTCTGTAATGATAAAAAATATGTATGACCAGTGGAAGGATACTGGAGAGTATGTACTTCTGCGTGGGTTTGGACCTGAGTTTTCAGCTCCATTAGTAGAAGTAAGGTTAGAAACTCCGTTAATGGGTTTCGGGATATGTAAAATTGCTTTGGTGAGAGAAATCCCAGTGTCAGGAGTAGAGTTAATTCTTGGAAATGATGTATGTGGAGACAAAGTTTTTGGTAGCAGTAATCCAATTTTGACAGAAAAACCCTTTAATTCTTCATTTATTACAGAAGTTGAATGTACATTTTCCAAACTTATTTCCTGCTTGTGCAGTTACTACAAGAAGTAAGAGTGCCGCCGAAGAAAGGTAAATGATGACGACGGTTTGGATTTACAAAACTTGTTTAAAGATGGTCCGGAAACACTACAAGTAAGTAAAGTCAGACTCCTCTTTGCGAATGCTGAAAGTTAATAAGGAAGAATTTGTTAAATCTCAAATGAAGATGATAATTTGAAGGTAATTAGAGATAATGCCCTTGTTGATATAAATGATATCGAGAAGGAAGGCAAGTGTTACTTTTTAAAGGATGGAATCCTAATGAGGAAGTTCAAGAGTAGAAAATGTTAATGATGTTGTAGAACAAGTGGTCATTCCAAGTAGTTATAGGAATTTTGTTCTAGGTATTGCTCATGACTGTAGTTATTCTGGTCATTTAGGTATAAACAAAACTTATGAGAAATTATTAAGGTATTTTTTTTGGCCTAAGATGCGGAAAGATTGTAGTGAATATTGTAAAAAATTGTGATTTATGTCAAAAAGTAGGTAAAGCTCAACATAGACCCTAAGGTGATGCCATTGCAACCCATTGAAGTTCCAGGAGAACCTTTGAGAAACTGGTTTTGGATTGTGTAGGACCTCTGCCTAGGTCTAGCAAAGGTAACGAGTATTTGCTAACAATTATGTGTAGTGCTACCAGATTTCCAGAGGCTATTCCTTTAAGAACTGTGAGTGCTGATAAGATATTGAAGCGCTTAACAAGTTCTTCTCACTGGTAGGTTTGCCAAAAGAAGTTCAAACCGACCAAGGAACCAACTTTACGTCTAGAAAGTTTACCTCATTTTTAGCCTGTCAGAATATTAAGCATTGTTTATCGTCTCCTTATCACCCACAGAGCCAAGGAGTGGTCGAACGATTTCATCAAACCTTCAAAACCATGCTTCGCACGTACTGTTGTGAAAATGAAAAGGAATGGGATGTCTACATACCAATGTTGCTATTTGCCGTTCGTGATAGCGTACATTCATCGTTGGGTTATTCTCCTTTTCAGTTAGTATATGTCCATCAGGTAAGGTCACCCATGGAGGTGATAAGAATCAGTTGATTTCAGATGAGAAGGATTCTAGCACGTTACAAGAAATGAAGGAAAAAATAAAGAAAATATGGAAAAGTAGCACATGAGAATCTTAAAGTAGTACAAGAAGAGATGAAAAGAAATTACGACAAAAAGGCTGCAAAACGTGAACTCGACATAGGAGATAAGGTTCTAGTGTATCTCCCTACAGCTGGTAAGGTTTTTAACCAGAAGTATATAGGACCTTGCATGGTGAAGGAAAAAAGTCAAGTGATGTTAATTATCGAATTCAATTTCCTACAGGACGGAGGAAAGTTAAAAACTTTTCATATTAACAATTAAAGAAGTATAACGAATCCAGTGGAGTGTTGTCAATTGCAAAAGAGGATGATGAAAAAGACGTTGAAGAAGAAATTGAACTTCGATTAAAAATACAGATTATTTGAGTGATGATGAAAAATTTAGGAAGTTATGTATTCATTTATCTGATGAACAGCAGCATGATTTTAAAGTGCTAATTCAAAACTTTTCAGATCTATTTTCAGACCATCCTAAAAGGATAAAAGGAGTACAACATAAAATCAGGTTGAGAGAAGAGACTCCAATAAAGTCAGCGTCCATACAGAAGTCGCCGAGGCAACAACAACAGTTAAAGACCGAAGTTGCTTATTTACTGAAACACGGACTAGCAGAGGAAAGCCATAGTGAATGGGCTAGCCCATGTATTCTAGTCGACAAACCTGACGGAAGTGCAAGAATGTGTACAGACTATCGAAAGGTAAATAATGTAACTATAAAAGATTCATAATCCTATGCCCAGAGTAGAAGATATAATTGATAATGTAGCAAAGTTTCCTTTTTTAAGTAAAATTGATTTATTGAAAGGATACTATCAAATTGAGTTAGACAAAAACAGCAGGGATATTGCTGCATTTGTTACACCCCATGGACTTTCATAATTATAAGGTAATGCCATTTGGTTTATGTAATGCACCTTCTGACTTCCCAACGTCAGATGAATTATATCTTGAAGGATCTCGAAGGTGTATTTGTTTATTTAGATGACATTATTATTGTTGGAGAAACCTGGGAAGATCACATTAAAAAAGTATATGAGGTTTTTAAGAGGTTATTAGAATTTAAACGTTACGATAAACCTTGCCAAATGTGAATTTGGAAAAACTACAGTTCAATATTTAGGTCATGAAATAGGAAGTGGCCAAGTGAAACCTGTTGATTGTCATATTGAGGTCATAAAGAAGTTTGGGACCCCTCCCTACATCTCAAACGTGGAGTGATGAAATTTTTGGGAGGGAACAGTGGGGTAGTTACAGAAAAATTTTGTAAGAACTTTTCAGATGTAGCCGACCCATTAACAGAGGTTGCTGAAAAAGGATTGTGAAGTTTGTGTTGGTCAAAGGAATGTGACGATGCCTTCAATAAACTTAAGCTCATGTTAATGTCTATGCCAGTACTGAAATCCCCAGACTTTAATCTACCATTCAAGTTACAGGTAGACTCCAGTGAAGTAGGAGCTGGCAGTGTATTATTACAGGAACATAATGGTGTTTTACACCCTGTATCTTACTTTTCAAAGAAATATAATAGCCACCAGTTAAATTACAGTGTTTGAAAAAGAAGCTTTAAGTTTAATTTTGAGTTTAATGCACTTTGAGATATACTTGCTTAAACAGTTTAACTTTGAAATAGACGTATATACTGATAATAACCCTTTAACCTTTATTAATAAATGTAAGCCACAACAATAAGAGAATTTAAGATGGTCTTTATTTTTGCAACCATTCAAACTAAATATTCACCATATAGCAGGCAAAGAAAATGTCATTGCAGATTCTCTCTCTAGATCTGTTGATTATTTAAAGGAAAGTGCTTGTTACCAACGACGTGGCAGTCTCCGACAGTTGCTAAATGGAAGTAGCTAATGTTTAAGACTGTAAGAGTGAAAATTCAGAATGGACTGAGGAGAGAGCCGCTGAGTTAAACAAAAGGGGGGGAATGTAAAGGAATATTGATTTATTGAATGTAAAATTGCAGAAAAGGTTGAAAATTGATATTTGCATAGAAAAAAAGTGTGTACACTAGACAACAGATGGCAGTAGCGCTTGGCGTAGGCGGTAGTCGCCAAGGATAATGTACCGAAACAATGATATTTGGTCCATGGATGTCTAGCGTGAGTCGGGTATATAAAGGCCCAAAACGACGATTTTCGTTGGAGCTGAAACAAACAAGTGATTATAATAGTGTATCAAGTTTTGAGGAATATATGGTAATGTACTGTTTATTATCCATTTGGACGTTTTCTTGTGTGATGTAACGTTGGTTGCCACTAACTTTTTGATGTTACAGTGAATTATATGTTGTGTTGATGTAAAGCTTTGTGACTTGGGTATTATACTGTAAAATGCAGTGATTAGTGATTAGTAGTCTTGATGAAGTGCTGTATAGCGATTCTTTGCTTTTGTGTAAAGCGTCCGTAATTTGTTTAATGTTATGTTTGTGGACTTTAATTTCCTTACTAGTTGTTATTAAAGTACATTTTAAGTTATAGTGAGTTGTCACTGTTTCCTGATATATTCTCCTCGTAAATCCTTACCGTAGAGAGAGATTTTTTTTTATGTTACAATATATATATATATATATATATATATATATATATATATATATATATATATATATTTGAACTAATTTATTATATATATATATATATATATATATATATATATATATATTTTTTTTTTTTTCTCCCTGAATCTTTCAGGCCAGCCCTGTAAGAGTCGAGATCGACTCATTGGGCTGGATAATCCCCTTTTTTAATCAATCAAGCCACTGCCACAGGCGACTTTGGTTTTGTCTGCCATCGCCGTTATTTGACTGCTGGAAGGTGCAGGGGCTTTCGCATCTCCTGGAGTGACCTTTCGAACTTATTTCTGGTTAGTAGTAGCACCAGGAGTTTTCGCCCCCACTGCAGGTGGGAGGTCTTCTCTGGGTCATGGCGCCGATCTCCTGCATTGGGTCATCTTCTTCTTCTTCACTCTCTGCTGCTAGGCATACGGAAGATCGGGGAGCGGCGAGCTTCCAGCCTTGTTCGACAGCATTAGCTTTTTAGCTTTCTCCACGAGTTTGTCATCGGGGAGGGTATATGCATCGGTTAGCTGTCCTCGGACATCAGGCTCAATCAAGTTGCCGAAGGAATATCGCGGCCCAGGCAGATCTCCATCTTCTTCCCGTCGGGACCTACATTAGGCAGGCGGAGGAGGCCCATCACCATGTCCCAAGCATCCTCTGGGTCGTCAGCGCCTCACATCGGGTTTATGACTAGTCGAGGGGTGCAGGCAGCTCTCTCCGTGATGAGAGTGGCGTAGGCTCTCACGAGTTTTTTCTTCAGTTTATCGAGTGGACTGGTTCGGTCTGTGCCCGTCCGGTCAGCCAGGGGGCTATTCAGTTATGTAAGTCTGTTGGTAGGACTGATATGACGAGGTCAGCCTGCAGCACCTTGCCAGAGAGTCCCCACGAACCCAGAGTTGCCCTTCAGCTCGGATGAACCAGGCGCTTGGGTCCTCTGTTGTGAAAGGGTGCAGCTTGACAGCCTGAGCGGCAGCTGTGCGACAAGCTGGCGTTGAGGCAGAGGAGGCCTGGGTTTCTAGTGCGGAACTGTCTGCTTCCATTGTCCACTCTCACAGAACAGTTGACAAAAAGTCGTAAATGGCGGCCAAACCGTTGAGGAACGCCTGGACTGGAACAACCTGGGAAGGTATGCTGTTTTTAGTCCGTTGGAGGCGTTGGCTTTTACCGCGGCAGGAGCTTTCAGAGATCTAAACTGAGGCGCCGTGTGAGTCCGCTAAAGATCTCTGAAGGTGAGCGGCAATAGTTAGTCCCTTAATGGCTTAGCCAAAACAGCTTGGGTCACCGTCCAAACCGGGAGGTCACTAGTTGTGAGGAGGTGGACAAAGAGGCAGGTAGAAGTGTACTGATTTTTATTACAGGTAAAGGAAATTCAAATATACAACGTGTGGGCGGAAATGTGGCATCAGACCAGCGAGAGAGAAAAAATGGTGTCGGCGATTAGCCGATTTGTGTTTCTTGCGAGATATATAACTTAGAGTATGAAAGCATAACAAAAAAAAACATGATCTTATATGATATATACATTGGCGGAAAGCCCACTGAACGCTCTCAAGGAGGGAAGTAAGAACAACATGATTGTAGAAATATGTACAGAGGAATTTGCGGATAAAGCCTTGTCCTTACACTCCTGTACACATCCTTATTCCTCCATGATGAATTGAGTTGAGCATTTTAAGGTTATTTGGCTTCGCAGAAGAGTACACTTTACACCCATAAGTTAATTTTTGAAAAGACCAAGGTTTTATATAATCTCAACATCTGAGTTCAGTCTGCACCCACGAAGTGTGAGACAGGACTTTCAGCTAATTCATTGCTTTCAAGCATTTTGCCTTAATATATTTCAGATAGATGGGGAATCCATTTGGTCAGATTCCTATAAAAAATCGACCCAAGAAACCTTGTTTCATCAAAATGGAATTCTCTACCTGTGAATGAATAGATCTGGATCAGGATGGATTCCCTTTATACAACAAAAGTGCATAGTTACTGTTTTACTGGCAGAAAATCTAAAACCATTAACCTCAGCCCACTTTAGTATATTATCAATGCAGAGCTGAAGGCGGCGTTCAGCCACTGCCATCCTTGTTGCTCCAAGGAAATCGAAAGGTCGTCAACAAAAAGGGTATATGTTATATCTGGGGGAATTATTTTGGAAACCCTATTGATTGCCAAGGTGGGAACAAGGTTACACTTGAAACACTCCCTTGTGGTACTCCTTCTTCTTGACTGAATACATCTGACATTGTTGCTCCAACCTGAACCTGAAATATCTTATTTTTTCAAAATGCCTTAATAAAGAGGTGCAAATTGCCTCTCAGATTACATTCATAAAGGACCCTCAAAATGCCATATCTCCATGTTGTATCATAAGCCTTCTCTAGATCAAAGAAAATAGTGATGTGATGCTGCTTGTTGGCAAAAGCTTCACATATTGAAGATTCCATCTGAATCAATACATCAGTTGTGGAGTGCATACTTCGAAAACCCACTGAGCAGGTGACAGATATTTACCCCGTTTCAAGTACCACATCAAGCGTGTGTTCACCATTTTTTCCATGATCTTAAACAAACATGATGTAAATGCAATAGGACAATAATATTCTGTCTTGCATGGATCTATTCCTGGTTTTGCGAATGGCAGTAATTTTAGCATCTTCCAAAGCTTTGGGAAAATATGTTCTCGGTAAATTCTGTTAATAAGGCTTAATATGAAAAGTCTGGTATTTTCAGGGGTATGCTTAATCACTGAATATGTTAAATCATCCAGTCCAGGAGCTGATTCATTACATTTATTCAAGACTGATACAAATTCTCTCATAGTAAAAGGAACATTGTATTGCTCATGTCTTATTATATTAAAATCAATTTCGACATGTGCCATTAGCCTCCTTTGAACCGAATAGGGTCTAAAACATCATTTTTCATTTGTAACATTAGGAAAATGATTAGCAAACTCATTTGCCACTAATTGGGGTGATTAGCAACTCATTTGCCACTAATTGGGGATCTGGTACCTCACAACCATTGATCTTGATAACTGGAGGTTGACAAGGAGTAAACTTGCCTACTATTTTTCTAACTCTCTTCCAAACTAGAGTCAGAGGAGTTTTCGAATTTAGTTAGTGAAGATATGAAGATCGTCCAAGATTCTTTTCGTGCTTTTTTTATTTCCATGCAAAAAATGAGCTTCTTGCTTTTCGAAATTCAACCCCATAATACTCACATTTTCGTCTGTGGTATCTGGTGAAAGCAGATCTCATAGTTCTATGAGTTTCCTGTCATTTACGAGTCCACCAGAGAACTGGTCGGCCAGTACAAATATGCTGAAGTCCAAGGCATAGATTGAAGACCAGCCAAGAACATTACTGTATTAAAAAAGTCAAGAGCATCATCTACACAGGGAAAGGTCATCAGCATAGTCATCTTTTGAGCTGTGCTCCTGGAATGTTACCCAATCAGCTTTATTAATGTTCCATTTAGGTAGCCTTGAAGATAGAGGATTTGATGCTACACTCACACATGTTGGAAAATGGTCACTGGTAAATCTATCATTTATAGCTCTCCAATTAAAGTCCATTGGGAAGTCATCACGACATATAGGTAATCATTTGCTGATAATGTGCCTGTTTGAACATAAAAATGTGTAGACTCCCTCAGAGTTTTAGGATCCCTACTCTTCATCTTCTATGATAGAACCTAAGCAACTTCCTCTTTGATTGGTGACAATGTCACCCCAAAGAGGGTTTCTGCTTTACATATCTCCCAAAATAACAAAAAGGCGTGGTAACTGTTGAATAAGAGATTTAAAATTTATTGATGGGAAAGGGAAAAACTTCACTAGGTGGTAGATAGAGAGCACATGCTGTATATTTTCATTGCAAATGGATCTGTACACCTATCACTTGCAATGCTGACAGGATATTAATAGGATTTTATGGGGTGTCATTTCGAACATACAAAACGACACCACCATGGCTTCCAATAGTTTAAGTTATATGGTGGAGTGATACGCTGTTTACACTTATGGGCTGGGCACATTATTACCAATCATGGTCTCCTGCAGAGCTATGCATACAGGAGACACTTCTGATATGAACAGCCTTAACTCTTCCCATTTAGCTCTTAATCCCTGACAGTTCCACTGGAGAAAATTAATTAATTCTACTTTCCTTTAGAGGTTGTTAAATTGGAGCCTCTTTTAAGAGCTTTCAACTTACTGCCTTGCTCCGTTTTTCTGGAAAGAGACCGCTTGTTTATAGCTACTGTTAGGACGAGCATAATTAAATACGTGGCCAGATACAGTTTTTATTGTGAATCCTGTTACAACAAGTTGCCGCCAAGGACCAGCATGGCAGGGCCATCACAACAACAACGGGGCCGATAACTCAAAAACGAAAGACAATCACAGCAGGGAATGGAATCAGAATTAACAAAGGATTACCTTTTTTTTTATCTAAAACTCTACAGCTACCTTCCTTTTCAGAGGGTTATTAGTCTCAGGAACACCAGACAAACCTGGTGCTGCCTGGGGAGGGGTATGAGGATCGAACATTGGTGCATCCTCCAAAAAATCAGAAGCACCATTTACTGCTGGTACAGCCTCCAGAGAGGCAGGAGTATCAGAAATCACTGGCTCTGATTCCATAGAAGCAGGAGTGCCAGAAAACACTGGCATCAACCTCCAAAAAGGCAGGATTGCCTGAATCAATTGGTGCCACCTACAAAGAGGCAGGAGTGCCAGAAATCACTGGCGTAGCCTTTGAAGAGGCAGGAATGCCAGCAATCACTGGCGCCGCCTCCAAAGAGGCACGAGTACAGGTCGTCACTGGTTTTCTATTTACATTATCCTTGGTAACACTTATATTTCTTCTTCGGTTGGCAGCAATACTGGAAAAGGATATTCCTGGTCTAACGTACTGATTCAACACTCTCTCTTTTGCTTCTCTAAACGTGATACGTAAGATGATGGATGATTGTCTCCACAATGTATTCATCTGGCTTGTTTATCACATATACCATGCTCTGGTTCACTGCTTGACACAAGAGGCAGGCTTGCCTTGTAGTTTCTGTCTACAGACCCCGAATTCTTGACAATGAAAACATCTCCTCAGTCTTTGGGATATATTGTTTGACCTTGAAACGTAACCAGGCTGCTTTCACTATACTAGGCAATCGGGTGAAATTGAATGTAATAATATAAATTGGGAAGTGGGACAAGGACTCCATTTATCTTCTTCATTCTTTCAATTCTTATCACATCTTGATCTTTTAATTCTTTCTACAAGCTTTTTTCTTCTGAGTACGTCATAAATTTTGGTGCATATATCATTTCCTTGGAGTAATTCCGAAATCATGTACTGTACTGCACACTCTACTTTAACTCCTCCAAGGTATGATAATGTTTTTAGTTTGTCACTTTCTTTTGCTGAGGCAGATTCCACTGTCAGTTTTCCTCGACCCTCAGAAGAAATCTTAGGCTCTCGTCCACAACACTTCACATATTTCTGTATACATTAAAAATGACTGCAACTAGATTCTTCCAGAATAAAAGTCAAATATTTTTCATAAGAGTTTTCAAATATTCTCAGTCCTATTTTAGATACTATATTCTGCTCATGGGGTTTCAGTGTAATTACACTGGAAGGTTTGACTAATTTTTCCAGACAAAGGTTGTCGTGGAGGTTCCGGCAGCCATCAACTGTGCTGATTCACAACCATCAAAGGGCCCAGGGGCACTTGAATCTTTATTTGTATTTATGATAAAGATTGAAGTAAAGGAAAAAATAAATAAACCCGAAAACCTTAAAATGATATCCTCAGCCTTTCACAGAGTTTATTCTTCCACTAGTGGCACAAGTGAGAACCGACACCCAAATGTCTGCGTCCCTACCCATAGGGCATGGCACAACATGATTGGAGTGGCCCAAGTGTAAGCCAAACCAGCTTGATAGGACTGAGAGTATTACAAAAATATAATCATCCCCACCCTAATCACCTTATGAGCAAAACTGGACAGAATGGTCCAGCCCTGCAAAATATCTCTCAGGTCTGAACATTATTGGGCAGTTGATGGTCCTGCCACAGTTTCCCACTATTTTGCTTCAAATATAAACCCAGTCCCAGCTATGATATCTTTTCTGTTATAAGGTCCAATAAATTTCTGCAAAAAAGTGGAAAATTCCACAAAAATACAATTCCAAACTATATATACTACATATAATGTGTAAGACTCTTGGGTTTGAACCCGGGAACAAATTCCTAGGGTTCAAGAGTCCCCTCACCACATCAAGGTGGTCCCAATGCAAGGGGGACGTGAGAGTGAAAGATCTCAATGCTCGTATCAGAAGGTACTACGGGAGTGCGACATCTGCCAGTGAACCCAGTAGCTTATATGGTGGGTAGAAGGCAAGATAAAGTGCACTTTGATGAAAGAGATGTGTTCCATAACCACCTGATAAGATTAATCAATGGTGAGCGGGTGCGCCAAACTGGACAGGAGAACTAATTTGCTAGGCTACCTTCCAGGAAGTTCAATTTTACTAATGTAAAGCGCTAAGAGCAGCCTCATTTCTTTGCAACCACTTGAATTGCTAGTGTTTCACACCAAGTCTTCTCTACAGACTAAAGTAACATAATTGTTCATCAACCTCCCACTGTGCAAAATGGCGGCCACCATTTAAACCCAGATCAAATCCCTTCTTGTTCTCCTCTCAGACACACTGGTCCACTCCCAAGGGAATCTTCTCGAGTCCCATAATGTAATAATGTATGAGGTTTGCTGGATAGGATCCAGGCTGACAAGCAGCAAGCAACTACGCTCGATGTATTTAATGAGCGCAACCGAATTAGAATTATCTGTAGAAAATAGAGTAAGCAAGACACTAGATTAAGCTGGTCAAGCAACCACCATGCTTATTAACTGGAGCAGTATCCTGGCTAGCGCAACACAGCCAAAACGCGTCTATCTTGATTGAAGGAGCTCCCATTGTCCATGTTCAAAGGCAAAAAAAGTGGAATTCACATGATTTAGATGACGTGACCAAGTTCACATATCTTCTTGGATCTCTTGTAGGGGAGCCGTTCAAGATAATGCATGCCTAGAGCATGACTGCAACCACTATATTGTGGCACTCAACTCGTTTAAACAAGTACTATGGGAACCAGCATCAGACGCTGGTCATATTGCATCGGCAGTTAACCAATATTTTCGTCCCTAAATGTAACCACGTAGAGTTGAAGAACTTTCGTATTGAACTTACTGTGCTTATAGAGCAAATTAAGAAAGTGAGTGGATCTGCACTAGATCAGAGGATGTTACTAAGTTTGATAAATCAAAAACTATCGCAAGGTTGGGTGTGGACTTTGTAAGAAAGTGCAATTATGATTATTAAACGAATTGTTTTACTTCTTTATAAGAAATATGGAGGATGATACTTTGGCAGAGAGCTATCATGGCCTCCCTCATGGTGTCATGTCTTTTCTGTAAAGGAGATCACTCCACATTCAATTGTAATAACCATTCAAATGCCTGAGCAAAGAAGCGCCAGTTGATTTCATGTCTTGTAAGTGCTTTAAATGCCTTTGGCCTCTGGGCATAGTAGCAAGCGGTGCAGAAGCAAATGCAACTGCAAACTGTGTAATGGATGGTATCATAGCCTAATTTGTGAAAATGACAGTAGTAAATTGTGGTCGGGTACACCATCAACCTACCATCCAGATGACCTTCTCCTCATGTAGTGGCTCAGCCTATTACAAATCAAAGTCAAGGCCGAACAGATCTAAGTTGTAACGTAAGTCAGGGGAATCAATGAAATGGAAAAGGGAGAGAAAAACCATATGAACACAAAAATGGTAAAGAATAAGCCTTCATATGAGTTACTAGCAACGCTGCTGCCCATGGCTACCGCTATATTGTACGTGCATGGCCAACATTTCAAACTCGTATGTTTCTATACATGGGTAGCCAATGTATTTTCATTTCCAGTTTGGTTGGAGCAGAAATTAAATTTGCCAGTTGTTAAATGTCTTTCACTGAATATCGGACCCTTTGGCTCACAAGTAATCAAGTTGAGTTTGATGTTTCTTGTAGAGTACATATGGGTCAGCAAGTTATTAGATCAAAGTGTGGTGCACGATGGCGTGAACACACCTATTCACAATGTAGGGTTGAATAATGTAAAGAGCCACTTACAAAGTAAGTGGCCAATGACATGAAGATAGAAAGGGATATATTTTGAGAAATGTCAATTTGCTAATTGGGGCCAATTATTTAATTTGTTCATAATTGGAATGGAGAAGGTAGATGGAGTTATTGTGTTTGTTACACATAATGGGGTTGCACCATACAGGAGGGTACCTACCTTAATGGGCACTGGAGTGAATAGATGTCTCCAAAATATGCACTTTACATGCATGTAGAGTAGATACAGATACAGATGTCGATGTATGGTGGAAATGGATGCGATTGGTATCGCGCCACACAAACAGTGTACCACATCTGAGTATGCTGCAATGGAAAAGGTCCAACAGAGTATCACTAAGACTGAACAAGGTTTTGTTCCTACACGATGTACAAACCCTCAGTCCTTTACATTAGGAATTACTTTCAGCGTAGGCTGGAATACGGCCATTAAATTCTTGAACAGGGTGGTTAGGCGTAACTACCGTCAGATAGGTGGCGGTATAGGCCTGCCTACCCGGATGTGAACACTCCACTTTTGCTTTCAGCCGTCTTTTAATGAAGACGTAGGTTTGTGACCTTGCTGACTAGCCGTGATCACAATTTTCCCGGTGGGATCTTTCTTTTGTATTTTGAGTGAATATATATTGTGTTTGATGTTAATAATTAATTAACTTTAATGATTAATATACAAACCCAATTTTTGTGATAGCCATACTAGCTGCCTTTCTATATGTTAAGGGTCGGTGTCAAAGGTGTCTACACCCTTGTTACATACTTTTTTTGCACTTTAACTATCATGGTGAGACAGTGTTTTTCATTTGAAATTTACACTTATGCTTTGGAAATTACCGAGGGAAACTTCGGAGGCTTGTCCTTTGTTTTTCCTCTGGTATTTCCTTTTTCTCTTTCTCTATCGTCCTTTTGCTAGCTTATTGGACGAAGAGAGAGGGGGGTGCGTGTGGTATTGGTGTTTGTGGGGTCTCCTCTCATCTCAGAGGGCAGTGCCCTTGGATTGCAAGAGGAATATTCTTATTTTTTAAATCATATTTCCTTTCTTTTACAGGCTAACAGTGGTGATAGTTGACAACAGCAGTAAATGGTTGGAGATCAAGTTATGGCAGGATCACACGCTAAGCAACAAAGCAAGCAAGCTCCCCACAGTTATGTTAATTGTATCGGCTGACAAATTTCCCACAGCCACACTTTAACCCTTTACGTTACTTTTTACACGCAGGATAATTGGCTTACTGAAACACAGACACACAAGACAACCACATGCACTCACCTCAGACTCCAGATACTCAGGCCAAGGCACTGTGCTGTTCGCTGGATGCGTCCATTGTAACACAACACACAAAAAAAACAAACAAACAAGGCACTGCACAAACAATCACTTCTTCTTCCAGCTTTAACCATTTTTATATGGGGTCACTGTTGTGAATGAGTCGTCTCCATCGATTCTGTCCTGTGCATTGTTCTTGTTAATACCTTTTAATACCATATCTTCCCCTGCACAGTCACACGATCTCTTTCTTGGTCTTCCCTTCTTCCTTCTACCCTGCACTTCTATTCCCATCGTATGTCTTCCAACATGATGTTCTTCTCTTTGTAACAGGTGTCTATACCATCGAAGCCTTCCCTCCTGTATGTTCTTCGATATTTCAACTACCTTTGTCGATCCTCTTATTTACTCATTTCTAATCCTATCTTCCCTTGTTACTCCCGACATCCATCTCAACATTCTCATTTCTGCTACATCCATCTTCTTCTCTGTTTTCCTCATACTTTCTTGTTTCTGTTCCATATAACATTGCTGGTCTGACCACCGTCCTATGAAACTTTCCTGTCATTTCTGAGGGACTTTCTTGTCACAGAGGACCCCTGATGCAGACCTCTAGTTATTCCATCCTGCCTGAATTTGATGTCTCACCCTCTTGTCATGCTTCACTATCTTCTAATATAGACCCCAAGTACTTGAATTTCTGTACTCTCTTTATTTCTTCCCCACCCAATCTTATGCTATTTCCACCATCCTCAGTAATACTGGAACACATATATTAAGTTTTTTATCTGCTTATTTTTGTTCCTCTCTCCTCAAGGGTTGCTTTTCACTTCTCCAACCTCCCCTCCCCTCTGAACACAACACAATGTCATCCTCATATAATATGCACCATGGCACAG
>NC_061105.1:50008071-50010190 GCF_015104395.2 Macrobrachium nipponense | reverse complement strand
AAAATTTCAGCAAAATTTAGAAGAGAAGCTATTAAAGGGAAGATTATGTCCTGGCAAAAGTATGTCTCAAGCTTATCAAACACAACATCGATAAGCAAAGTATGGGAGAAATTTAGAAAAATTAATGGATCCTATAATAGATCACCCAGACATGCACTTTTGCACAATGGATTACCAGTACATGATCCTAAATCAATTTCAAATATTTTAGGTTGCAATATAGAAGCAATAAGTAGTATTGATAACATGGATGCCCATTTTCGATCCATCAAAACTAGAGAAGAATCAGTTTCTCTGAATTTTGAATGTGTAGAAGACATTTATTATAATAAGAAATTTACTGAAAAAGAATTTGAATATGCTTTAAGTAATTGTAACTCCTCTGCTCCTGGTAAAGATAGTTTAACTTTGATATGATCAAACACTTGGCTCCTATGGCTAAGAATTATCTTTTACAATTTTATAACCATCTTTGGAGCAGACATCTTTTTCCAAAAACATGGAAACATGCCATGGTAATACCCATAGCTAAACCAGGTAAAGATCCTAGCAATCCCAATAATTATAGACCAATTTCACTGACCAGTTGCTTGTGTAAACTTTTAGAAAAAATGGTAAATTTTAGGCTCACCTGGTGTTTGTGTCGTAACATTGTCCTATCACAAACGCAGTTTGGATCACAAAAAGAGAGATCAACTCTAGATTCTCTTTCCCATTTAGGAAACCATATAAGGAGAGGTTTTGAAAGAAAACAAATTACAGTAGCAGTGTTCTTCGATATTCAAAAAGCGTATGACACTACATGGAGACATTCAATACTTAAATGTTTACATCAGCATGGATTTAGAGGCCACCTCCCTTTATTTATTAAAAATTTTATAAATAATAGAACATTCCAAACCCGAATAGATAATATTTATTCAGATATATATCAGCTAGAAAGTGGGGTACCACAAGGTAGTGTCTTAAGTGGTACTCTCTTTGCTTTAGCTATAAATGACATAGTAACTCAGTTACCACAAGGAGTCCAAAATAATCTTTATGTAGATGACTTTACAATATATTATTCATCAAGTAACCTTCGTCATATCCAACGAATACTTAATTCAGCAATACAGAAAATATATTCATGGACTGCATCAGTTGGATTTAAACTGTCTGTCGAAAAAACACAAGCAATAATGTTCTATAAGAATAGTAAATGGAAACAAAATCAGGACATTACTCTCAATATGGGCAACAATCAGATTCATTTTCAAGACACTGTCAAGTTTCTGGGACTAGTTTTTGACACTCATCCTAACTGGAAGGCACATATTTTTCATGTTAAATCAAAATGTAACAGTGCTCTGAATTTGATGATGAAACTATCCCACACCACCTGGGGTGCAAAGCTGTCAACTTTGTTGACGATGTATAAAGCACTGGTTTTATCTAGAATTGATTATGGGAGTCCAATCTATGGATCAGCATCACAATATGCTTTAAGATTTTTAGACCCAATACATACTCAGGGCCTAAGGATATGCAGTGGAGCATTTAAATCCTCTCCAATCTTGTCAGTACTAAGTGAAAGTGGAGAACCTCCTCTCTCTCTACATCGTGATTTAGTGACAATGCGCAGTGCCTTAAATATTCTTTCTATTGATTCTCCAACCAAAAAGCTGTTTGATATGCGTGATATATTTATTAATAATCATGTACCACATTTTCTAGTTAGAGCTAATAGGCTCTTAGAAGCAACAAACATCAGAATACTTCTTCCAAATCATTGTAACTTTCCACCACCTTGGATTATGGAAAAGATAAAAGTATGTACCCACCTAACATTTTTACTAAAAAGCAGCAATTTGACTTCTTATCAGTATAAACAATACGCTTTAGAACATATTCACCAAAAGGGTCCTCATTTTCCTATATATACTGATGGTTCCAAAGCATCCATGGGAGTGGGATGTGCAGCTGTCTCCCCCAACTTCACCAGACAGTTCTCTTTACCCAATGAAGCATCAGTGTTTACAGCTGAATTAGTAGGAATTTTAATGGCAATTAACATTATAAAAACTACTGAAAATAACCTCTCTATGAAATTCGTAATTTTTTCCGACTCTAAAAGTGC
>NC_061105.1:49985571-50005571 GCF_015104395.2 Macrobrachium nipponense | reverse complement strand
CAGGCTCAAGTTACCGAAGGAATATCGCGGCCCAGGCAGATCTCCATCTTCTTCCCTTCGGGACCTACATTAGGCAGGCGGAGGAGGCCCATCACCATGTCCCAAGCATCCTCTGGGTCAGCGCCTCACATCGGGTTTATGACTAGGTCGAGGGTGCAGGCAGCTCTCTCCGTGAAGAGAGTGGCGTAGGCTCTCACGAGTTTTTTCTTCAGTTCATCGAGTGGGACTGGTTCGGTCTGTGCCCGTCCGGTCAGCCAGGGGGTTATTCGGTTATGTACGTCTGTCGGCAGGACTGATATGACGAGGTCAGCCTGCAGCACCTTGCCAGAGAGTCCCACGACCCAGAGTTGCCCTTCAACTCGGATGAACCAGGCACTTGGGTCCTCTGTTGTGAAAGGGTGCAGCTTGACAGCCTGAGCGGCAGCTGTGCGCAAAGCTGGCGTTGAGGCAGAGGAGGCCTGGGTTTCTCATGCGGAACTGTCTGCTTCCATTGTCCACTCTCACAGAACAGTTGACAAAAGTCGTAAATGGCGGGCCAAACCGTTTGAGGAACGCCTGGACACACCTGGGGAGGGTATGCTGTTTTTAGTCCGTTGGAGGCGTTGGCTTTTACCGCGGTAGGAGCTTTCAGAGATCTAAACTGAGGCGCTGTGTGAGTCCGCTAAAGATCTCTGAAGGTAAGCGGCAATAGTTAGTCCCTTAATGGCTTAGCCAAAACAGCTTGGGTCACCGTCCAAACCGGGAGGTCACCAGTTGTGAGGAGTGGACAAAGAGGCAGGTAGAAGTGTACTGATTTTTATTACAGGTAAAGGAAATTCAAATATACAGCGTGCGGGCGGAAATGTGGCATCAGACCAGCGAGAGAGAAAAAATGGGTCGGCGATAGCCGATTTGTGTTTCTTGCGAGACATATAACTTAGAGTATGAAAGCATACAAAACATGATCTTATATGATATATACATTGGCGGAAAGCCCACTGAACGCTCTCAAGGAAGGAAGTAAGAACAACATGATTGTAGAAATATGTACAGAGGAATTTGCTGATAAAGCCTTGTCCTTACACTCCTGTACACAACCGTATTCCTCCATGATGAATTGAGTTGAGCATTTTAAGGCTATTTGGCTTCGCAGAAGAGTACACTTTACACCCATAAGTTAATTTTGAAAAGACCAAGGTTTTATATAATCTCAACATCTGAGTTCAGTCTGCACCCCACGAAGTGTGAGACAGGACTTTCAGCTAATTCATTGCTTTCAAGCATTTTGCCTTAATATATTTCAGATGGGGAATCCAGGTCGGATTCCTAAAAAAAATCGACCCAAGAAACCTTGTTTCATCAACATGGAATTCTCTACCTGTGAATGAATAGATCTGGATCAGGATGAATTCCCCTTATACAACTAAAGTGCATAGTTACTGTTTTACTGGCAGAAAATCTAAAACCATTAACCTCAGCCCACTTTAGTATATTATCAATGCAGAGCTGAAGGCGGCGTTCAGCCACTGCCATCCTTGTTGCTCCAAAGGAAATCGAAAGGTCGTCAACAAAAAGGGTATATGTTATATCTGGGGGAATTATTTTGGAAACCCTATTGATTGCCAAGGTGAACAAGGTTACACTTGAAACACTCCCTTGTGGTACTCCTTCTTCTTGACTGAATACATCTGACATTGTTGCTCCAACCTGAACCTGAAATATCTTATTTTTTAAAAATGCCTTAATAAAGAGGTGCAAATTGCCTCTCAGATTACATTCATAAAGGACCCTCAAAATGCCATATCTCCATGTTGTATCATAAGCCTTCTCTAGATCAAAGAAAATAGTGATGTGATGCTGCTTGTTGGCAAAAGCTTCACATATTGAAGATTCCATCCGAATCAATACATCAGTTGTGGAGTGCATACTTCGAAAACCACACTGAGCAGGTGACAGATATTTACCCCGTTTCAAGTACCACATCAAGCGTGTGTTCACCATTTTTTCCATGATCTTAAACAAACATGATGTAAATGCAATAGGACAATAATATTCTGTCTTGCATATTCTGTCTTGCAAACATGATGTAAATGCAATAGGACAATAATATTCTGTCCTGGTTTTGCGAATGGCAGTAATTTTAGCATCTTCCAAAGCTTTGGGAAAATATGTTCTCGGTAAATTCTGTTAATAAGGCTTAATATGAAAAGTCTGGTATTTTCAGGGGTATGCTTAATCACTGAATATGTTAAATCATCCAGTCCAGGAGCTGATTCATTACATTTATTCAAGACTGATACAAATTCTCTCATAGTAAAAGGAACATTGTATTGCTCATGTCTTAATATATTAAAATCAATTTCGACATGTGCCATTAGCCTCCTTTGAACCGAATAGGGTCTATCATCATTTTCCTTTGTAACATTAGGAAAATGATTAGCAAACTCATTTGCCACTAATTGGGGATCTGGTACCTCACAACCATTGATCTTGATAACTGGAGGTTGACAAGGAGTAAACTTGCCTACTATTTTTCTAACTCTCTTCCAAACTAGAGTCAGAGGAGTTTTCGAATTTAGTTAGTGAAGATATGAAGATCGTCCAAGATTCTTTTCGTGCTTTTTTTATTTCCATGCAAAAATGAGCTCTTGCTTTTCGAAATTCAACCCCATAATACTCACATTTTCGTCTGTGGTATCTGGTGAAAGCAGATCTCATAGTTCTATGAGTTTCCTGGCATTTACGAGTCCACCAGGGAACTGGTCGGCCGGTAAATATGCCTGAAGTCCAAGGCATAGATTGAAGACCAGCCAAGAACATTACTGTATTAAAAAAGTCAAGAGCATCATCTACACAGGGAAAGTCATCAGCATAGTCATCTTTTGAGCTGTGCTCCTGGAATGTTGCCCAATCAGCTTTATTAATGTTCCATTTAGGTAGCCTTGAAGATAGAGGATTTGATGCTACACTCACCACTGTTGGAAAATGGTCACTGGTAAATCTATCATTTATAGCTCTCCAATTAAAGTCCACTGGGAAATCACTACATATAGGTAAATCATTTGCTGATAATGTGCCTGTTTGAACATAAAAATGTGTAGACTCCTCAGAGTTGAGGATCCCCACATCTTCATCTTCTATGATAGAACCTAAGCAACTTCCTCTTTGATTGGTGACAATGTCACCCCAAAGAGGGCTTCTGCTTTACATATCTCCCAAAATAACAAAAGGACGTGGTAACTGTTGAATAAGAGATTTAAATTTATTGATGGGAAAGGGAAAAACTTCACTAGGTGGTAGATAGAGAGCACATGCTGTATATTTTCATTGCAAATGGATCTGTACACCTATCACTTGCAATGCTGACAGGATATTAATAGGATTTTATGGGGTGTCATTTCGAACATACAAAACGACACCACTATGGCTTCCAATATTTAAGTTATAGGTGGAGTGATACGCTGTTTACACTTATAGGCTGGGGCACATTATTACCAATCATGGTCTCCTGCAGAGCTATGCATACAGGAGACACTTCTGATATGAACAGCCTTAACTCTTCCCATTTAGCTCTTAATCCCTGACAGTTCCACTGGAGAAAATTAATTAATTCTACTTTCCTTTAGAGGTTGTTAAATTGGAGCCTCTTTTAAGAGCTTTCAACTTACTGCCTTGCTCCGTTTTTCTGGAAAGAGACCGCTTGTTTATAGCTACTGTTAGGACGAGCATAATTAAATACGTGGCCAGATACAGTTTTTGTGAATCCTGTTACAACAAGTTGCCGCCAAGGACCAGCATGGCAGGGCCATCACAACAACAACGGGGCCGATAACTCAAAAACGAAAGACAATCACAGCAGGGAATGGAATCAGAATTAACAAAGGATTACCTTTTTTTTTTTTATCTAAAACTCTACAGCTACCTTCCTTTTCAAAGGGTTATCAGTCTCAGGAACACCAGACAAACCTGGTGCTGCCTGGGGAGGGGTATGAGGATCGAACATTGGTGCATCCTCCAAAAAATCAGAAGCACCATTTACTGCTGATACAGCCTCCAGGGAGGCAGGAGTGCCAGGTACACCTGGCACAGCCTCCAGAGAGGCAGGAGTATCAGAAATCACTGGCTCTGATTCCATAGAAGCAGGAGTGCCAGAAACCACTGGCATCACCTCCAAAGAGGCAGAAATGCCAGAATCAATTGGTGCCACCTACAAAGAGGCAGGAGTGCCAGAAATCACTGGCGTAGCCTTTGAAGAGGCAGGAATGCCAGCAATCACTGGCGCCGCCTCCAAAGAGGAACGAGTACAGGTCATCACTGGTTTTCTATTTACATTATCCTTGGTAACACTTATATTTCTTCTTCGGTTGGCAGCAATACTGGAAAAGGATATTCCTGGTCTAACGTACTGATTCAACACTCTCTCTTTTGCTTCTCTAAACGTGATACGTAAGATGATGGATGATTGTCTCCACAATGTATACATCTGGCTTGTTTATCACATATACCATGATCTGGTTCACTGCATTTGACACAAGTGGCAGGCTTGCCTTGTAGTTTCTGTCTACAAGACCCTAACATATGTCCGAATTCTTGACAATGAAAACATCTCCTCAGTCTTGGGATATATTGTTTGACCTTGAAACGTAACCAGGCTGCTTTCACTCTACTAGGCAATCGGGTGGAATTGAATGTAATAATATAAATTGGGAAGTGGGACAAGGACTCCATTTATCTTCTTCATTCTTTCAATTCTTATCACATCTTGATCTTTTAATTCTTCTACAAGCTTTTCTTCTGAGTACGTCATAAATTTTGGTGCAAATATAATTTCCTTGGAGTAATTCCGAAAAGCATGTACTGTACTGCACATTCTACTTTAACTCCTCCAAGGTGTGCTAATGTTTTTAGTTTGTCACTTTCTTTTGCTGAGGCAGATTCCACTGTCAGTTTTCCTCGACCCTCAGAAGAAATCTTAGGCTCTCAGCCACAACACTTGACAATATCTCTTTATACATTAAAAATATTGCAACTAGATTCTTCCAGATTAAAAGTTCAAGTATTTTTCATAAGAGTTTTCAAATATTCCCAGTCCTATTTCAGATACTATATTTCTGCTCATGGGGTTTCAGTGTAATTACACTGGAAGGTTTGATTAATTTTTCCAGACAAAGGTTGTCAGTGGAGGTTCCGGCAGCCATCAACTGTGCCGATTCACAACCATCAAAGGGCCCAGGGGCACTTATCTTTATTTGTATTTATCATAAAGATTGAAGTAAAGGAAAAAAAATAAATAAACCTGAAAACCTTAAAATGATATCCTCAGCCTTTCACGGAGTTTATTCTTCCACTAGTGGCACAAGTGAGAACCGACACCCAAATGTCTTCGTCCCTACCCATAGGGCATGGCACAACATGATTGGAGTGGCCCAAGTGTAAGCCAAACCAGCTTGATAGGACTGAGAGTATTACAAAAATATAATCATCCCCACCCTAATCACATTATGAGCAAACTGGACAGAATGCTGAGAGTCCTATCTACATAACGAGACCCCCCTGGAATCTATGGTCCAGCCCTGCAAAATATCTCTCAGGTCTGAACATTATTGGGCAGTTGATGGTCCTGCCACAGTTCCCGCTATTTTGCTTCAAATATAAACCCAGTCCCAGCTATGATATCTTTTCTGTTTATAAGGTCCAATAAATTTCTGCAAAAGTGAAAAATTCCATAAAAATGAATCCAAATACATATACTACATATAATGTATAAGACTCTTGGGTAACCCGGGAACAAATTCCTAGGGTTCAAGAGCCCCCTCACTACATCAAGGTGGTCCAATGCAAGGGGGACGTGAGAGTGAAAGATCTCAATGCTCGTATCAGAAGGTACTACGGAGTGCGACATCTACCAGTGAACCCAGTAGCTTATATGGTGGGTAGAACGCAAGATAAAGTGCACTTTGATCAAAGAGATGTGTTCCGTAACCACCTGATAAGATTAATCAATGGTGAGCGGGTGCGCCAAACTGGACAGGAGAACTGATTTGCTAGGATACCTTCCAGGAAGTTCAATTTTACTAATGTAAAGCTAAGAGCAGCCTCATTTCTTTGCAACCACTTGAATTGCTAGTGTTTCACACTAAGTCTTCTCTACAGACTAAAGTAACATAATTGTTCATCAACCTCCCACTGTACAAAACGGCGGCCACCATTTAAACCCAGATCAAATCCCTTCTTGTTTTCCTCTCAGACACTCTGGTCCACGCCCAAGGGAATCTTCTCGAGTCCCATAATGTAATAGTACTACGATCTCGACTCTCGAGATCGACAGGTTCTTAATAATAATAAGAAATTGGGCTGAAATGACTGACGACAGGTGACAAACAAAGGAGGGAGGGCCACAAAACCAAAAAGTTACCTTAAAATTAATTTATTTACAAAGAGTTAAATACATAATATACAGTGAGTCAAGGTTCTGGGTGGCAAAAACACAAAAAATTATCAACTATCAATAATAATATGTAAAACCAGTCGAAGAATAAATAAAATCCACCCTGCAATAACAAAGCCATGAAAAATCACACAATCTGTAAATGTAATCAATAGAAATAGGCAGCATAATACATAATTAAAATTAACACTGAAGCGGCATAATGATACACGGAGCAAAACGGGAACACTTCCTCAAACAATGAGGACAACAGTCCAATGCCGGACAATCATGCTCATTAACTGGATCAGTATCCTGGCTAGTGCAACACAGCCAAAAACGCGTCTATCTTGATTGAAGGAGTTCCTGTTGCCCGTGTTCAAAGGCAAAAAAAGTGAATTCGCAAACTTTAAGAAGCTATTTGATATACTCGAACATCAGCGCATGATTTAGATGACGTGACCAAGTTCACATATCTTCTTGGATCTCTTGTAGGGGAGCCGCTCAAGATAATGCATGCCTAGAGCATGACTGCAACCAACTATAGTGTGGCACTCAACTCGTTAAACAAGTACTACGGGAACCAGCATCAGACGCTGGTCATATTGCATCGGCAGTTTGCCAATATTTTCGTCCTTAAATGTAACCACATAGAGTTGAAGAACTTTCATATTGAACTTACTGTGCTTATAGAGCAAATTAAGAAAGTAAGTGGATCCGTGCTAGATCAGGGGATGTTAATAAGTTTGATCAATCAAAAACTATCACAAGGTCAGGTGTACCAAAGAGTTGTGGACTTTCTATGATTATTGAACGAATTGTTGTACTTCTTTATAAGAAATATGGAGGATGATACTTTGCAGAGAACTATCATGGCCTCCCTCATGGTGTCATGTCTTTTCTGTAATAACCATTCAAATGCCTGAGCAAAGAAGTGCCAGTTGATCATGTCTTGTAAGTGCTTTAAATGCCTTGCCTCTGGGCATAGTAGCAAGCAGTGCAGAGGCAAATGCAACTGCAAACTGTGTAATGGATGGTATCATAGCCTAATTTGTGAAAATGACAGTAGTAAATCGTGGTCGGGTACACCTTCAGCAACCTACCATCCAGATGACCTTCTCCTCATGTAGTGGCTCAGCCTATTACAAATCAAAGTCAAGGCCGAACAGATCTAAGTTGTAACGTAAGTCAGGGGAATCAAACGAAAGGGAAAAGAGAAAAACCATATGTGAACACAAAAACGGTAAAGAATAAGCCTTCATATGAGTTACTAGCAATGCTGCTGCCCATGGCTACCGCTATATTGTACGTGCATGGCCAACCATTTCAAACTCGCATGTTTCTATACATGGGTAGCCAATGTATTTTCATTTCCAGTTGGTTGGAGCGGAAATTAAATTTGCCAGTTGTTAAATGTCTTTCACTGAATATCGCACCCTTTGGCTCACAAGTAATCAAGTTGAGTTTGATGTTTCTTGTAGAGTACATATGGGTCAGCAAGTTATTAGATCAAAGTGTGGTGCACGATGGCGTGAACACACCTATTCACAATGTAGGGTTGAATAATGTAAAGAGCCACTTACAAAGTAAGTGGCCGATGACATGAAGATAGAAAGGGATATATTTTGAGAAATGTCAATTTGCTAATTGGGGCCAATTATTTAATTTGTTCATAATTGGAATGGAGAAGGTAGATGGAGTTAGTGTGTTTGTTACACATAATGGGGCTGCACCATATGGGAGGGTACCTTAATGGGCACTGGAGTGAATAGATGTCTCCAAAATATGCACTTTACATGTATGTAGAGTAGATACAGATACAGATGTCGATGTATGGTGGAAATGGATGCGATTGGTATCACGCCACACAAACAGTGTACCACATCTGAGTATGCTGCAATGGAAAAGGTCCAACAGAGTATCACTAAGATTGAACAAGGTTTTGTTCCTACACGATGTACAAACCCTCAGTCCTTTACATTAGGAATTACTTTCAGCGTAGGCTGGAATACGGCCGTTAAATTCTTGAACAGGGTGGTTAGGCAGTAACTACCGTCAGATAGGCGGATAGGCCTGCCTACCCGGATGTGAACACTCCACTTTTGCTTCTAGCCGTCTTCCAATGAAGACGTAGGTTTGTGAACCTTGCTGACTAGCCGTTAATCACAATTTTCCCGGTGGGATCTTTCTTTTGTATTTTGAGTGAATATATATTGTGTTTGATGTTAATAATTAATTAACTTTAATGATTAATATACAAACCCAATTTTTGTGATAGCCATACTAGCTGCCTTTCTATATGTTAAGGGTCAGTGTCAAGGGTGTCTACACCCTTCTTACATATTTTTGCACTTTAACTATCACGGTGAGACAGTGTTTTCATTTGAAATTTACACTTACGCTTTGGAAATTACCGAGGAAAACTTCGGAGGTTTGTCCTTTGTTTTTCCTCTGGTATTTCCTCTTCTCTTTCTCTATCGTCCTTTTGCTAGCTTATTGGACGAAGAGAGAGGGGGTGCGTGTGGTATTGGTGTTTGTGGGGTCTCCTCTCATCTCAGAGGGCAGTGCCCTTGGATGCAAGAGGAGTATTCTTATTTTTTAAATCATATTTCCTTTCTTTTACAGGCTAACAGTGGTGATAGTTGATAACAGCAGTAAATGGTTGGAGATCAAGTTATGGCAGGATCACACGCTAGGCAACAAAGCAAGCAAGCTCCCCACAGTTATGTTAATTGTATTGGATGACAAATTTCCCACAGCCACACTTTGCCCTTTACGTTACTTTTTACACGCAGGATAATTGGCTTACTGAAACACAGAACACACCTCAGACTCCAGATACTCAGGCCAAGGCACTGTGCTGTTCGCTGGATGTGTCCATCGTAACACAATACACAAACAACCAAACAAGGACAACAACCACACAATAGTTCAATAAATATACAACAAAAGGCCACTGCACAAACAATCACTTCTTCTTCTTACCAGCATTAACCCATTTTTATATGGGGTCACTGTTGTGAATGAGTCGTCTCCATCGATTTCTGTCCTGTGCATCGTTCTTGTTAATACCTTTTAATACCATATCTTCCCCTGCACAATCACACAATCTCTTTCTTGGTCTTCCCTTCTTCCTTCTACCCCACACTTCTACTCCCATTGTATGACTTCCAACATGATGTTCTTCTCTTTGTAACAGGTGTCTATACCATTGAAGCCTTCCCTCCTGTATGTTCTTCGATATTTCAACTACCTTTGTCGATCCGCTTATTTACTCATTTCGAATCCTATCTTCCCTTGCTACTCCCGACATCCATCTCAACATTCTCATTTCTGCTACATCCATCTTCTTCTCCTCTGTTTTCCTCATACTTGCTGTTTCTGTTCCATATAACATTGCTGGTCCGACCACCATCCTATGAAACTTTCCTGTCAATTTCTGAGGGACTTTCTTGTCACAGAGGACCCCTGATGCAGACCTCTAGTTATTCCATCCTGCCTGAATTTGATGTCTCACCTCTTGTCCATGCTTCCACTATCTTCTAATATAGACCCCAAGTACTTGAATTTCTGTACTCTCTTTATTTCTTCCCCACCCAATCTTATGCTATTTCCACCATCCTCAGTAATACTGGAACACATATATTAAGTTTTTTATCTGCTTATTTTTGTTCCTCTCTCCTCAAGTGTTGCTTTCCACTTCTCCAACCTCCCCTCCCCTCTGAACACAACACAATGTCATCCGCATATAATATGTGTAATAAATACATTTTTAGAATTACATTATCTGTAAATAAAAACCAATGACCTGAGGTCATGGCATTAGGAGGGTCCTACGTGACCAATGCAGATCTAGATTACGCTATGCGCTGTCTGCAGTAGCCTGGTTTAAATCTAGCCTAATGTAATAAATACATTTTTAGAATTACATTATCTGTAAATAAAAACCCATGACCTGAGGTCATGGCATTAGGAGGGTCCTACGTGACCAATGCAGATCTAGATTACGCTATGCGCTGTCTGCAGTAGCCTGGTTTAAATCTAGCCTAATGTAATAAATACATTTTTAGAATTACATTATCTGTAAATAAAAACCCATGACCTGAGGTCATGGGCATTAGGGAGGGTCCTACGAGACCAATGGCAGATTTAGATTACGCTATGCGCTTGTCTGCAGTAGCCTGGTTTAAATCTGTTTAGATATGTCATCGTTTTGCATTACTGATAACTTTGCACAACAACTTCCATGGGAAGCGGTTGACCTGTTAACCTACGCCGGAAACTTGTAACTTCCGAGCCGGCGGACTACGTATGTTTTTTTTATATGATCGCTGAGATAGCTAATGTTTCGCTATCGACGTGATGCTCTAGAAGTGCAGTTCTTTACCAGCAATCAAACATATCGGTCTCCCGACCGAACTGTCTCTCTTATTATGGAGTTACAGAATAAAGTTGTTATACCTTTTTCAACTTATCTGTTTGAATCCTCTCCTTTAGTTTAAGAAGAACCACTCTACTAAGATATCACATAGGAGACGGAAGGAACCAGAAATACTTACGAATGACAGTCGTAAGGAGAAACAAACAGTCTTTCGCAAAAGCGAAGAGACTAAAATTGGTGCAGCTTTAGACGAAGAATAAGATTAACAAGACCCATATCAGCCGACCGAAGAACTACAATAACCAACTTCCACCTACAAAATCAATACTAAACAGAGGAAACGGGATCTTCAATCAACGCAACATTTTATGAAGACGAAGATATGTTCCTTCATCGAGAAGAATACAAGCATCAACATCGACGCTTGAGTGACTGTTGTCACTTATCTCCGAGAATCACGGACGAGAGCAGCATCGAACATCACAGAAAGAAGAAAACACATAAAGGAAACACAAAGGAAACAACCGCGCGATCACTAGCAAGGACGCAAAGAGTAGGGCAACAGAGAAGCAATGCAAGGAAGGAGCTGTGACGTCATCAATCTTGGACTTCTTCATGCAACGTGAGCCAGAGAGGAGACCGTGACGTCATCACGACTTCCGATGCGAAGACGACAGGAACTGTTAACGTCATCCCATGTCAACAATCCCTTCAGCATATAATCCCTGAGCTAAGTAAACCATTTTATCTATTCAGGTTTTTTTCCTCAGGTGAAGTGTTGTTCATCAGGATTTTGATCGTCCGTATTCTGGGGTGAGTTGTTCGCCATCTTAATCTTCCTTCATTACAGAACAATCTTCAACTACGAGTTCTCGCCCGCAGATTATTTTTTTTTTTTCTCGTTGTTGCTAATCGTTTCTTGCAGGAATTCTCCGTGATAAAATATTTTTATCAAATTATCTGTATTTTTTGTATCTTTTGGGGGATTTTCCTATTACTATAACACATTTATACAGTATATTGCATATGGCGTTTACGTAGTGTCGAGTGTACTCTTATAGATATTTTGTTATAGGACTGCAAGGAATAGAAAGTGATAAGAAAAAAGTAAAGTGAACATGGCAACTACTCCGGCTGGCAACCCAATGTGGTGACTCTCGTGAGCGCGAGGTCAGCAATTGTCCTTTTCAAGGTCGGGTCAATGGGTTCCTGCCTCAAAATGTTGAGGCATGGATCTCATCTGTAGACGCTCATTTAAATGCAAAAAGCATCACAGACCCAGCAGTACAATTCAGGAGGCCAAAAGCTTCATAGACTTTGCTAAATAAAGAGACAAGTGCTTATCTAAGGGGTGTTTCTTTCCAAGAGGCGACTACATGGGACGAGTTCAAAATCAGATTACGTGCCGTGTATGGGGGTGAAGAGGCTTTAGATGTAGTATTGGCCTTGAGAAATATCCTTAACCAAAAGCCTCCATGACTCAGCTTAATGTTGTCGAGCGGGCGGCGCTAATTGCCGACGGCTAAATGAATATCAAGTTAGTTTAAGTAACTCCGGGTGGGTTACTAGTGCCAGGATCGCCGTGAAAGATTTTATCCGTCTAATTTATCTTACGAGCATTACCGCAATGTTGCCTGAAGCTTTAGTGCGGTGTTTTGACAAAAAATTGCAGCCCAGCAGTACGGAATTAGATGTTGTATAAAACAAATAAAAAAACATATGTCTAAATGTACGACCTAGATCCTTCGCTCATTCAAGTTTTTGCAAAATGAGAATAAGCCACAACAAGTAAATGTGGCACATAATAATAATCAAGTTGTCAGGGATGGTTTGTTATAACTGTAAACGACCAGGTCACATGATTTCAGACTGTCGGACGCGTTTTTGTTCAATACATAATAGTTCCACTCATTCATATAATCGTTGCTACTCGAGGAATCAACAGCAGAATCCTACAAACACGCAACCAGTTGCCAGTGCAAATAAAAAGAAGGGTCCTCAGTACTATAAAAAGAAACAAGCAAACGGCAATGCTGCACAACAGCAGAAACAAACAAATCGTGCTTTCAGGTACCTCTGTTCCTGGGCCGTCTAGCCAGAACTTGCAAGGTCAAGCGAATTTTCAAGGTGTGCTAAACAAAGCAAATACCACGTAGTTCGCTCCAAGGGGGGAGAGGGCGATGTTGGGTCATCAATATCAACATCTTTTGTATCAAATAATCAGTTTAATCATTTATCAGATCATTGTGAGGCAATTGATTTTCCTATGAAACACACGGCCGAATCCAAAAAATCTGTGCAGGTTCCCGTAGATTTGCAACAAATTCATGCAATTATTAGTCAAGACGAGTTACGACCAACCTTACATGCAGTAAATTTGGACCATAAGTCATTCACTTTGTTCTTTGATTCTGGTAGTCCATGTAATATCATGGATTTAAGGACTCATCATTTACTCTTTTCAAACTTCCCTATAGAGAAGTCCGGAATAAGACTCTCAGGCATAGGAAATAATGAATTAAATGTGGTAGGAGTAACTCATGTTCAGTACAAGGTCGGTAAGCGCACGTTTTCCGATACCTTTATCGTTGTACAAACATTAATAGTTATCCCGCAGTAATTATCGGATACCCGTCTATGGCACTCAAAATATTACCTTAGCACCTGCAAAACACGGCGTGTATATCAAAGGAAAATTCTATAAGTCTTCTAATACCCTAAAATCAGTTTTAGATAATAAAGAGACAGACAGAGTAGTCACTTATATTGAAGAACCAATCACCTGTCTCATGAACCAAGAAATAATACATGCAACCCCACAGAATCCGCTCGCCCGTAAATCATGAACCAAGAAATAATACATGCAACCCAACGACTCTCGCTCGCCCGCTATCAGTTGCACGCAAACGCTCGAGCCGAACGTACTTCGAACATATTAGTGCGTGTAAAGAAAACCTTGCCAGGATCTGAAACGTTAATCCTTTCTGAAACTCTGAAAACACACGGATTATCCGTCACACAAGCCATTTATACAGTCGGCTCACAACAACAATGTCACATCGAAGTCTGTAATCATTTGAATACCACTTTAGTAATCCACAAAAATCAACATATCTTGGATGCGGAAGTTTATAAACATCGCATTCTTACCGTAGCTGAGATAAATCACGCTCAATCAGTTGCGGATGAATCCCTTTTGCAATCTATAAAGAACAAAATCAATAAGGACAATTTCAAGAAGAAGAAATTCAGCAGAAATTTTTGAATCTTTTAACTGAATATCATGATGTTTTTTCCACTACGGATGGAACCTTAGGAAAAACGGATGTCATCGAGCACAAATAGGCTCAAAGGACAACAGAAAGTAATCTATGTACCTTCGTACCGACTTCCTATGAAATTTCAGAATGAGATAACAGAGGAAGTAGGTAAAATGCTAAACAAAAAGAAGGAAGTCATTAGGAAATCAAACAGCCCTTATAATTTTCCGTTAATAGTAGTACCGAAAAAAAGATCGAACTTGGCGGATATGCGTCGATTTCGTCGTTTAAATGAAGAAACAATCCCTGACCGATTCCCAGTACCATGTACTGATGATATCCTATCTCTACTAGGTCAGAACAAATACACCAGCTTGGACCTACTAAAAGGATTTCATCAGATTCCGTTGGAACAAGAGAGTATCCCATACACTGCCTTCAGCACAAGCCATGGACATTATGAATTTTTGCGTATGCCTTTTGGTTTACGTTGTGCTCCCATAACTTTTACTAGAATGATAAACATTGTGTTTGGAGACTTGTTAGGAGATATCCTACATGCCTACATGGACGACCTAGTAATCTTTTCCAGTACAATTAGAAGAACATCTACGTAAATTAGAGTTAGTGCTACAAAGACTAAGGCAGCATAATTTAAGGGTGAGATAAGTAAGTGTGAATTTTTTAAAACAGAACTAGTCTATTTAGGTTCCCGGTTTTCTAGTGAAGGTCTTAAAGTAGTCCATGATAAGGTATCGGCTATCCGTAACTTCCGATACCTACTAACGTCAAGGGAATACAGCAATTTTTAGGGTGTAGCGATACTATGGAGGTTCATTAGGAACTACTCCATCATAGCCGCTCCCCTAACCGTCTTATAAAATAGGGCGTAGATTTCATATGGTCTGAAATTCATCAACAGGCGTAGATAAATTGAAAGATGAACTGTGTAGTTCTCCTATCTTGAAATTTCCTGACTTCGGTAAGGAATTCTTCATAGCAACAGACGCCTCAGACCTAGGAGGAGTGGTATTGCTTCAACAATATGATAAACAGTTTTTCCCTATAGCTTTTTATTCACGTAAACTGAGACCTTCCGAAAGTAAATATGCAGTAATAGACAAGGAAGGGCTCGCTATTGTTATTCACTCGTGCATTTTAAATTTATAATATACGGTTATCCGTCAAGGTTCTCACTGATCATAAGCCCCTAACCGACTTCTTTAAAGGCTTTATTCACAGCCCTAAGCGAACTCGGTGGCACACGATCATCCAGGACTTTGGCGCGAGGATCGGGTATTTACCTGGGAAAGCAAATATCATTGCTGACGCATTATCATGCAACCCCTCTTCATCTTGTACCGAGCCATTAGCTGATTAATAGATATCTCAACCTCCACGCCCATTGTTAAAACTGTATCTGAACAGGAAGATCTGGGCTGGAGTGCTGAACTATTACAGACGGAACAAAGAAAAGATCCGCAAATAGAAAAAATCATCATTGCGTTAACGGAAATCCGAAGGAAAAGGAATACATAAAGTATAAGCAGCAGAATTATATCATCAAAGATAATACCTCCTGTAGATCCGTGACAGGTAAAACCAGCAACACACCACAGTTGAATAACAACCAGGTGGTGGTACCTATCTCACTCATACCCACTGTCTTAAAATGGTTGCATGAAAATCCACTGCATGGACACCCATCCCGGTTATTCCCTAATGTCACAGAAAGCCAAATCCTTATTTTATTGGCATACGATGCTTACAGATATAAAAAGCACATAGCAAATTGTCGCACTTGTCAAGAATACAAAGGGCACACGAAGACACCTGTCAGCCTAGGGGCTTACCCCGTGCCAAATCAACCCTTTGAAAGAGTACACTTAGATTTATTAACAGGATTTTTACGAGTCAGACAGAGGAAATAAGCACCTCCTAGTAATCATAGATGCTTTGACTCGATATACAGAACTGATAGCGCTTAAAACAAAAAACCGCAGTCGAGTGCGCTAGAAAGTTTTACGAGTGCTACATTTGTAAACATGGAATTCCACCACACCATTATATCAGACTCGGGCGGGGAGTTCAATAATCATTTCCTTAACTCCTTGTGCGAATTCCTTTGCATAAAGAAAATCAATACCATGATCTATCACCCGAGTCTAATGGGCTAGTGGAAAGGACACAAATCGTAAGGTTTTAAACATTTTAAGGGTCCACCTTAGGGGGGGCAGACCCCAACTGGGACATTGCCATACCTGCGGTACTAAGCACACTTAATCACTCGTAATCATGTATCTATTAAAATGACTCCGCACGAGGCACTGTACGGTATCCCAGCTAGAACACCTTTCCATGTACTAACGCCTACAACTAATTTATCAAATCCTCTAAAGGATGTTATGGATGCAAGCATAAGTCGATATAATATCTTCATAAGAATCTAGAAGAAGCACAAATAATAATGAAAAGAAATCATGATAAAATAGCTAAGCCAACTAGAACATATGCCGTGGGCGATCAGGTATACATACAAGTATACGTCGTACGTAAAGGTTTAAATTTATAAACTGACACCTAAGTTTTGAAGACCCGTTTAACATTTTAGAAATATTACGGCCAATAGATTTAGGGTTCAAAATGTATCCAAACCCACTGATGTGAGAATAGTTCCATTGGCACATATCAGAATCTAAAGAAAGGTAGATGGAGTGAGGGAAAAATGGTTGTATATATGAAACTTGTATACTAATATATATATATATATATATATATATATATATATATATATATATATATATATATATATATATTAATCATATTTGTATGTAAACCTATTCTTTTACACGAGTTATTCATATATTTTACTCATTTGCAGGTTTTCAAAAATGAATCTGTTATTGTTAGGAGTGATTTGTGGTGTTCAGACATCTTGTTGTATGGAAAGAGCGCTAAGACGAAAGAAATAGAATTTAATCATGGCTCGATTATCGAGAGAACGGACGACAATAGTGTCAAGTAATATAGTCATAGAAAGTGAATATGCAGGCCATATTTTTGCCTGAAGATGACGTCCTTAACTTAAAGAATGACCTGATGAGGTTTGCCATTTCGCTCAAGGAATGCACCAACGTAATTTTCATGCTAAACTCAGAGATTTCGCTAGCTCAAACTCTAAGCGTCGCGGAATGTTGTCTTATGACATACAAATAAAACCGCCGAGGCAGAGGAACTTGCTCGTGACTTGCTGATGTGGGTCTGTGCGGCACAATAATCTCGAACGCCGCAACCCGCTTATTCTGGCTGGACTAAAACATCTTAGGGTCTGTTGCGAATCTAGGCTTAGGAATTTCAAATCGCCTTAAGATAAATAATCAAAATAAAAGAATTGAGTTTTTGCAACACAAAACCGAATTAGCTTTGTCTGAACTTCGCAGTCAGTTATCTTCAAATCAATCAAATAATGAGTATAGTAAAACGAACATTCAATAATACGATCAGGTTATGGAAGTTCAACATTTGCTGGCTACGTTAGCTTACTATAATTCGAAAATAGATCATATCGTGAGAAAATATCACATTTTATTGAGAAATCAAGATTATGTAAGAAAGCTATTACTTAGCGACAAAGGGTGTGTTATCTCCACACCTCATGCCTATTAAAGATCTGACGTTAACTTTGGAAAACGGACGGGAGAAACTAGGTTATATTCCTTTATTAGACGCCCATAAAGTAGAGTTCTATTATAGCCTAATATCAGTCAGCGTTGAAAATTACAGGATTATGATCACTATACCTTTTGATTCTTCCGATGCTTGGCAATCATACAAAATAGCACCGTTTCCTACTTTCATGACGATAACTCAAGTCCAGTAATATCCAATTTGACGGGGCATGTTCTGATTTCTTCTGATAGGAAATCATTTACAGTCATTAAAGACTTAGATAAACTCACTCACTGTTCAGAAGCCATGAATAATAAAATTTGTACAGCTGACTCTTTTGAATGTTCTATCCTTTATCAACGGATTCATGTGAGTTAGGCATAGTGCTAAACGGCTCTCTCTCTCATACAAGCGAAGGTTGTCTGGGGAAACTTTATCCCTTTTACAGTAATAAATTCAATTACAGAATGAATAATGGCTCCTGGATCCGTTACGACAAAGCCGGTTTCCACGTCGTATGCCCGGATGGGACCACCGCCCTTTTCCCCAATCTTTGTAGCAGCTGATGGTTGACGGGGACATCTACAAACTACACCGTCAGAGGGGTCAACACGATAATACGTGAGAAGGCGTATTTTGCGACTATACTTGGGCGTCTACAATTATCCCATCACTACCTCTCCCATACAACGCGCGGGTGGCTCATCGTTTGACGCAACTGGCTGAGACGAACCACGCGTCACCGACTTATGCAGGTGGAGAAAATCTTCGTTACTACATTCTGCTGGCCGTGTTCAGCGTGACGGCCATATTGGTTATCGCCGTCAACATCTTTTGCTTGGCGTAGAAGGATCTCCAAGGAAACGTATTGTCCCGTCCAGATGACGTACCCGTTAAACTCAAGTCGTTTGAGTTTAGGGCCGCCTGAAACTGGCCATTTCGTTTTGTGCCTAGGGAAATTGTCTGGAATTGTGTTGTGTGAAAAGCGGTCTGTATGCTGGCAAAATGTAGGACAAGAAAGACACGCCTTTGCATTTGAACAGTTAAAGTATCTCCCGGGCACCTAATAAAATATTATAGCCCCAATCTTATACATTAATATACTCCTAAAGGTATTTTTCGGGCACCTAATAAATATACCAGCCCTATATATTAATCTGTACCATTATATACCATTACAAAGAGACAAGTACTCTTTAACAATTATATCCATGATCATGTTGTAATCTATCAGTAACCACTATCTTAATCAGGTTACCTATTATTCATATTAATCATGTATACATGTTAATCTTTTGATTTTTACCTTTATTATTTTTTGGTACCCTAATCATTATATTAGCAACATGGATCTAGATTTTCCATGCATTTTATCTTTGTTTATGAATATGTCAAAAAAGGGTATGTAACAGAACCTTTTTATGCATTTAATCACTTGTTTATGTTTAATACCTAACATGATGTTACGAGCACGCTCCTAAGGAACAATGTTTTAAAAGGTAACTTTTGTTATTCAAGGCTTGAATGGTAGCTGTCCGAGCCTATGTAATAAATACATTTTTAGAATTACATTATCTGTAAATAAAAACCAATGACCTGAGGTCATGGCATTAGGAGGGTCCTACGTGACCAATGCAGATCTAGATTACGCTATGCGCTGTCTGCAGTAGCCTGGTTTAAATCTAGCCTAATGTAATAAATACATTTTTAGAATTACATTATCTGTAAATAAAAACCCATGACCTGAGGTCATGGCATTAGGAGGGTCCCTACGTGACCAATGCAACGATTTTGCAGATCTAGATCGCTATGCCTGTCTGCATAGCCTCGTTTTAAATCTGTTTAGATATGTCATCGTTTTGCATTACTGATAACTTTGCACAACAACTTCCATGGGAAGCGGTTTGACCTGTTAACCTACGCCGGAAACTTGTAACTTCCGAGCCGGCGGACTACGTATGTTTTTATATGAATCGCTGAGATAGCTAATGTTTCGCTATCGACGTGATGCTCTAGAAGTGCAGTTCTTTACCAGCGATCAAACATATCGGTCTCCCGACCGAACTGTCTCTCTTATTATGGAGTTACAGAATAAAGTTGTTATACCTTTTTCAACTTATCTGTTTGAATCCTCTCCTTTAGTTTAAGAAGAAAAACCACTCTACTAAGATATCACATAGGAGACGGAAGGAACCAGAAATACTTACGAATGACAGTCGTAAGGAGAAACAAACAGTCTTTCACAAAAGATGAAGAAGGACTAAAAATATGTACCATGGCACAG
>NC_061105.1:49942407-49985071 GCF_015104395.2 Macrobrachium nipponense | reverse complement strand
CTTACGTCCGAGTTCCAGCTGGCACTGAAAGTAATTCCTTATGGAAAGGACTTCAGGTTTGTATAGTCAGGAAAAATACAATTTACTTTCAAAAATTGTGATTTTCTTGGTGTTTTTTGCTGGTTAGCTGCTTGGTTAGCTTCCAGTCAGCTTGGAGTGGACTTTAGTTCATCATCTATTAGGTTTTGCAGTGATGGCTGCAAAACAAGATTACCTAAGTTGTGTTATGATCCACAAACTAAGTGTGTTAAGTGTAGGGGGCAAAGTTGCAGTAAGGACTTAACTTGTACCGAATGCCAGGATTTAGATGAGCTGGGGTGGAATACTTTTAAAGCTTACCTAGATAAAATGGAGAAAGATAGAAAGAGGAAAGCAGCCATTAGAGCAGGTAGCAAGCATAATATTGAGTCAGCTCCTTTGACTGTAGAGACTAAGAAGTCTTCTTTGTCTTCACTTCTATGTAATATTTCTCCAATTGATAGCCCTCCTACTTCTTTACTGACTCCAGTCCAGGTAGCCCTTGCTTCCAATCCTAACACCATTGCCATTTTAGAGTCCAAGATGGACAACAGGTTTGAGATTTTGGCAAAATCAGTTATGGATTTAGGTTTGTCGTTCCGCGCTTCCGTGGAGAAGAGTGATAGTGAACAGTGCAGTGTTGTGCAACGTGTCAGTACTGTGTCTGAGGAGGCGGCTGCCCATCCCCCCAGTTTTCCTAGACAAAGGTCACTGTCCCGCTCCGCCACACGTAGGAGAAGACATATGGGAGGTCAAAAGGAGACTGCAGCGGTTTGCCCACGGGTAGTCGTCAACTGCTGAGATTGTTGACTCGTGGTTGTCAACAAAATGCCACTGGAAAGACGTAGAAGTGAGTGATGTGCAGTTGTCATCTGATTCTGACATGCCGTCACCAAATAAGAGGTGACAAGTGCGGAGTGGTGCTGTGTTGCGTCCATTGAAAAGACATGCTGTTTTTGTGGACAGTATGCCTCCGTCTGTGAAGAAGTCGAAAGAGCAGTGGAGCCCCCAGCCATCCTGCAGTTTTGCACCTGCGCAAGAGTTTCAGGAGCTTCATCAGTCATCAGGGAGTGTATCTCCGACTGTCGATGGGTACTCCCGCACTGAGCAGCATCCTCGCTCCCGGGCTTTCGACTCCCCTCGCAATGTGTCAAAGGGAGTTTTGACTCGTTTGCCTCCTAAAACTCGTAGCACTTCTCCTGGAACCAACTCGTCTTCAAAGAAAGCCAATCGACTAAGACGACTTCGACTTCGACTTTGTTGGTCCTGAAGACCAGTGATCTAGGAGATGATTTGCAGTTAGGACCTTTCAAACAGAAGCTACAAGAATTGTCGGGATTCTTCAAGAAAGCGACAACACCTGATGTAGAGGAAGACAGAGTTTCCAAATCTTTATCGGCATATTCCAGCCTTTTAAGGTTCTTACTGGCTACATATCCAGACTGCTTTTAGCTAGCTTCACCTTCGTCTCCACCGTCAATGTTTGCGAAGGACAGAAAGGTGCCGTCTACAGGATTGCTGAAACTGGTCCTCTCTCAGTCAGCAAAGAGAGTTTTCAAGGAAGCAGACCAATGGCCAGCCAAGAAGCAGGATTTAGGCAAAGCCTCTTTTGCCTATCCTTCTTTGAAGTTACAGAGTGAGGCGTAGAAGTTCTATGCGACGGGAGAAGTGCCTTCCTTGGGAGTGTTTGCCTCCTCTCAAGGGGACTTCTCCAGCCTAGTGGATGCAAACAGATTGTTGCTACACTTTATACAAACCCTTGGTCCTTTACATAAGGAATTACTTTTGGCACCAGCTGGAACTCGGTTGTAACATTCTATAACAAGGTAATTAGGCAGTAACTGCTTGTCTGATAGTTGGGAGTCCCGCCCAACTGGATATATACATTTCCCTTTGCTTTCGACTGCTGTTGTGTGCAGACATTCTCTCTCTGCCCACTCCCGTCGTGAGATTAACCATTCTGTCCTGTTTTCCTTTTGCTATTATAATTGTGTTTGTCTATATCTGTTTGTATGTTCAGTATGCAAGCCCACGAATCAGGTAAGCCCTCTCACTCCCCATCTATGCGGCGATTATGCCCTGGAGTAAGGGCAGGAAATGTGGAGCTTTCCGCTCCTGTAATGATGTGGACCCTCATGCCCTCTGTGTGAGATGCCGAGGGCGTGAATGTAATAAATTGGACACCTATAACACTTGTATCTCTTGGTCAGAGGAGCAGTTGTAGAGATACGAGAGTAGGAAGAAGCTGCATAAGTCTGCCAAGGCGTCATCGGAGGGTTCTCCCTCAACGCCTTGGGCGACTGATACGTCGTCATCTTTCCTTCCCCCACGTAAACTCCCCCGTCTTGCTCTTTCCCTTTCGGGAGACACGTCTCTCTCGGCTTTTTTGCTCAATCTGTCGAGTGCAGAAGAGGGAGGGAAACATGCCGACTTAGAGTTGTACACAGGAACTTCTGTTCGCTCAGCTGGGGGAGGAATCCTTTCCCTCTGGGCGAACAGGAACTCCCCCCATTAACCCAACTTTTGCTCCTTCAGGTTTGTCTGACTCTGCGGCTGGGACCTGCGGCAGGTATGGCTGACCCTGAATCTTCGTGGCACTCCTTCAATACGGGGACTGCTTCATCATCTCGCAGCAGCCCCAGTGACCCATGGAGCTGAGTCAAGGACAACGACAACCATTAAAACACCTGGGTATGTGGCACCACCACACCTGGTGTACATTCAGCATGTTACGTCAGTGACCCCATCTGCTGTGGTGCAAACACCATTGCTGCATACCTCGCGGCTGGAATATCTTCCACCTCCTCCTCCTCCAGGTTATGCCGTCCTCGTTCCCCCGCCAGACTTCGAGTGCCCGAAGAGTTCGCCACTGGACTACCCTCCTGTCTCCGTCGCCGTACCTGTTGCCCATGTCCCTGCCTGTGGAAGTGCTGCTGCATCGTCAGTTCCTCCTTTCCAGGCTGTGCTGGAGCCTGCTGCTTCAGCAGCCGCTGCAGTCCTGTCCTGGGTGGCGGGTCTTTCTGCTGTCCTGAAGAAGCTGGTGAAGAGGAGTCTAAGAAGAAGAGGAAGGTTACGTTGTTGTCTTCTTTGTCATTGTCTTCGTCATTGTCTTCTGCTTCCTCCTCCACTTCTCCTTCCGAGGCTACCCAGCCGAAGAAGAAGGTGGTCTCGCCCCCCTTAGAAGTCTTGTTCAGGGACTTCTAAGGCCCTGTCTCATTTTCCCGGTGGGACAGGTGGGCCTTCCGCTGGCCCTGAACTGCCTTGCCTTCCCCAGGGAAGAGCAAGGCGGGGACCGTAGAGGTACCAGCTGTTGCCGGTACCTCTGCTCCCAGTTCTAGAGGTTCCGCGTCTTGACCGGGAACCGTCTCGGGTTCTTGCCAGCGAGTTTCTCCAAGTGTATGGTCACCTGCTGGTGACCGTGCAGCTAGAGTTCGGAGCGGTGAGTATGCTCACTACCAGGACTCTGGCACGGGGCGGAAGGATGGAAAGAGTCACCCAGATGACTCTCGCCTAACCGGTGATCGTTCACGTAATGATCGTCTGGAAAGGAAGGTGCTCATTCTCGCCGCATTGGTGGACGCTACCTGTCACCCGACTGTCTATCACACCACCGTGATCAGACAGTCCGGGCAGCCGGTAGCGGTTCCCCTGACCCAAGGGTTCGACGCTACCGTCCTTGGACCAGCACTTCTCAGGGAGACAGCTTGTCTAGACCTGCAGACCAGACATCACCGCTGGTTGTTGATTGCCTGAAGCCCTCTCCATCCACCGGTTCTGCCAGTAGACCGAGCAGGAGCTTCAGATCTGCCTCACCTGTCTCTTCAACTTCCTTGGGATACACCGGGAGGAGCGAGGCAACTAGGGGGTACCATGAGGTGTGTATGTGCCCGGTTTGGGCCTTGGACCTGAGAGGTCATACGCTCAAGTGGTCAGAAGAGATGACGGGGGCCTGATGAGGTTCTTCCTTCTGAAGGAAGAGTGTCTCGGGAGGGCTCGGCCTGGGTGGACTTGACGGTATGTTGCCTCAGGACACGGTCACTCCAGAGATACAGAGGTCATAGTGCTGATTTCTCAGCACAATGACCTCAGAAGGATCAATGGTTGCCCCCTCTGACTGTCCCTCCCGGTTAGAGTTGTTCTGGGGACCTAAGAAGGAACCCAGAGCTTCCGTAGGGCTTCCATGGTCCTCCCTGGCTGATGGTGTGCTGGACCAGGTGAACGCTCTTGGCTCTTGTTTCTGGACAAGAAGCTTTGGTTAGGGCCAGCAGGTCGGACAAGTTGCTTCCCCCTCCTCTTGTCAGTGGCGCTTCTATGTGCCTTCAGATAACCCTTTGCCAACCAAACAGGTTGACCCAGAGTTAGCTCGTCTAACTCCTGGCTTACCTCCGCAACACCTGCTGTCCAAGAACCTCTGGTTCACACAGCAAGAGGCAGTAGCCTTGGAGTCTTCTACTGCTATGGCAGCCCTCTAGGTCATCGCCTGGCTGGATCTGTACTCCCTCACAGTATCCAGAGTTGCAGTTTCTGGACTGGTAGCTCCTGGAGAAGACTCGGCTTTCGGGAGACTTTGTCAGTCTGGGGGTAGGGCTATCTCCTACCTGGCCCAAATTGCTAACCAGTGGGTCAACCTGGTGCTTAGGAGGACGAACGCTGTTCTGAACCGAGTAACCAGGTCGGCTGCTCTGGAGTTAGCATTGAGTCTGATGAATGGACCGTTGCTGGGTTATTCCTCTCTTCCATAGAGAGATGGTGGATGCTGCAGTGGAAAAATGGAGAGCTGAGGACAGTGACCATTTAGTACACCAGGCAGTTAAGATGTCTGGGCCGTTTCATTCAACTGCAGCTAGGCCTTGGAGCCAAGCTAGCTTTATCCTTGACGGGACGGTGTTCCAATTCAGGGCACTTTGTTTCGGATTCTCAACCGCCCCTCAGGTGTTCACGTGAGTGTTCACTATGGTGTCAGCTTGGGTCCATTCGGTCGGGATATGTCTTTTGAGGTATCTCGATGATTGGCTGGTCCTGGTGAGCTCTCGCTCTCAGTTGCTACAGGACAGGGATCACCTTCTCGACTTTTTTCGGGATCTAGGGATCGTGATGAATTTCAAGAAGTTGGATCTCGAGCCCAATGAGAGGATGAAGTACCTGGGCATGCTGATCAATACGGTAGCAGCATATGTTTTCTCTGCAGACTCGCAGATCAGCAGGTTCAGGGAGGCAGCTTAACGGTTTCTGTCACGACAGGAACAGCCAGCTCAGCTTTGGCAGGTCGTAATCAGTCATCTGTCGTCGTTAGAGAAGCTAGTCCCTCACGGGCATCCTCACCTGCGGTCTCTGCAATGGAGACTGAAGGAGTGTAGGTCACAGGCGCGGGATCCGCAATCCTTCCTTGTTCCTCTCACAGAGGAAGTAAGAGGATTAAGCCTGGTGACTGGAGGACAGGAACCTTTTAATAGGAATGTACAGGCATTCCCCGGCTTGCGACAGGTTTGGCTTAAGACGTTCCGAGGTTACAATGCTTTTCAATTATATTTATCAATAATTATTTCTAGGGTTATGGCGCCTACAACGCTGATCTGGCAGAAGAAATGTGACTCCAAAAATGCAAAATAATCAATATTTGAAGCTTTTTTTTTAGTGAAAAATGCAATAAGAATGCAATTTACATAGTTTTTAATGCACCCAAAGCATTAAAAGTAAGTTTGTTCATGCCACTTACCTGACAGATATATATATAGCTGTATTTTCTGAAGTCCGACAGAATTTCAAAACTCGCGGCACACGCAGTGGGCGGCCAGGTGGTAGTACCCATTCCCGCCGCTGGGAGGCGGATATCAGGAACCATTCCCATTTTCTATTCATATTTTTTTCTGTCACCGGTCGGTAAACAACTGTTTACAGACCTCTGCTCAGGATTTTTTGGAATTTGACTCGCTTTTAAGTATCTGATTGGTTTTTTGGTATTGAATTGGATTGTTGAATTGGCATGCGCGATAGTGGACCGTTTTTTTATTTTGGATTGGCTTTTCTATAAAAGATATGTCTGGATCAAGTGCTGTGAGTTTCAGAGTGTGTGTGAGGACTGATTGTAAGGTGAGGCTACCGAAAGCATCGGTAGACCCCCACACAGTATGTATGAGTTGTAGGGGGCATAATTGTTTGGTTGATAATCGGTGCAATGAATGTGAGAGATTGACCGATGATGATTGGAGAGTATATGAGTCCTATCGCCTTAAATTGGAGCGCGATAGGATCAGGAGGTCTTCCTCCAGGAGTGGTTCTACCAAAGGTAAGGCTAACATCTCTCCTGCATTAACACCTGTAGAGTTTTGTTTAAGCAAACCCCTAAACCTGTGTTGCCTTCGGGCTCTGATTCTGTGTCGGGAGAAGCGAATGCTCTCTCTCTGATTTTGGAGTCTCTTCGCACTCTGGAGACCAAAGTGAAAGCCCTTAGAAACTGGCTCGGTGCAAGTGTGTGAGGTCGCGCCCCTAGTGTTTGTGGAGGGGGCGTCAGATCGGCCCTATAATGCCTCTAGGCCTAGACCTCTATCAGACTCCCAAGACTCAGGGAGTAGGTATGTCGAAAGCCGCAAGAGGGTTACGGGGGCTTCCCACCGATCTGGCGTCCCTATCGGCAGGCCTTGTAGCAAAGTCCCGGCTGCCAAGGAGCGCGCACGAGCGCGCGTCCTGAAAGAGTGCTTTTCGTCCTCCGAAGCGTCCTCCCCGCGCAAGGGGGTGGAGCGCTCGGAGAGACTCTCGTCCTCTGAAAAGGACGTTTCGTGTTGAGGACGCTTCACGTCCTGTATCGCCGCTTTCGTCGGAGGATGCGTATGACGCTTTTCCGCCTCAGAAAAGGGGTAAGATCTCCTCCGATGAGGACGCTGGGTTGCGTGCACAGGCGCGTCTACCTGAGAAGCAGGTAGCTGTACCTGTGAGAAGGAAGGAGCGTCCCGTCTCGCCCCTCGTCTTCTCGCAGGATCAGTCCTGCTTCCTCTGTTCGTTACTTCCCCAACGAAGAACATTTCTTTTGTCCCTTCAGGACCAGCTATCCACGCTTATGGCTCAGAGGACTCGCCCAGCAGCAGTCGAGCCTAAGCGGAGGAGGGACCTTAGACTGCCCGTCAAGAGGACGAAGCAGTCTCCTTCTCCCTCTCCTACTTCGTCTCGTTCGCCGATCGCTTCTCCTTCGGCGATTCGCCGATCTCGTTCGTCCTCTAAAAAGGACGTTTGCGTCAGGACGCTTTTGAGGAGGACGCTCAGCACGACGTTCGACAGGACGCTCGTCAGGACGCTAGCAGGACGCTAGGCGGGACGCTTGGCAGGACGCTTGGCAGGACGTTCGGCAGGACACTCGTCAGGACGCTTGTCAGGACGCTCGGCAGGACGCTTTGCAGGACGCAGGCAGGCGTTCGTTCAGCACGCTCGCCAGGACGCTCCGCCAGGAGCTAAAAAATGGACAGGACGATCGGCAGGACGCTCGCCAGGACGCTCAGCAGGACGCTTGGCAGGAAGCTCGCCAGGACGTTCAGGGCTCTTTTCAAGACGCTTTTGGGGATTCCGACCAAGAAGTCGTACCCCAAGACGCTAGTTTTGCGCGCACAGGCACGTATTCCAGCGAAAAGGTCTTCCCTTTCGTTTGAGAAACGTAAGGACGCTTCTCTGGCAAGTGAAGCTGCCTCGGATGGCGCTAAGGACGCTCGTCCTCGTCAGGACGCTCTACCTTCTTCAAGTAGTAAGCGTCATAGAGAAGACAGCCGAAATAAGGCTTCCTCTAGCAAGGATAGGGGTCCTTTGATTAAGCCAAGACCCGACATTAGGACGCCCTCTCCGGACAGACGGTCTCCTCTTCCGTTTAGAGAAGAAGGAGAGCTGAGTAGTTCGGCGGACTCGGTTGAAGAGGAACCTTCTGCGGCCCCTTCAATCTCGGACTATAAAGTCCTCGTGCGGCTCTTGCGTTCTTCTTTCGAAGACAAGTTTCAGCCTGCAGCTCCCAAGTCTCCTCCTTCGCAGTTTTCTTCATCTAAAACTGGAAAAACCCCGGAGTTTGTGGAGATGAAAACTTCTCTCTCCACTAAACGTGCCTTTAAGAAACTCCAAGATTGGATGGTACGAAGGAGAGATCAAGGCAAGACGACTTTCGCCTTGCCTCCAGCTAGACTCAGCGGAAAAGGGGGCATTTGGTATAGAACCAAAGATGAAGCAGGAGTTCGTATCCCTTCTTCAGCTCAAGGAGATTTCTCCAGCTTAGTGGATTCGCAGAGGAGGTCTCTTTTATCCTCTGCTAAAGTAACCTGGACCTCTACGGAGACTGACCATCATTTGAAGGGTCTGCTCAGGACGCTTGAAGTGTTCAACTTCCTTGACTGGTGTTTGGGAGTTCTGGATCTACAAGCGAGAAGCCCAGAATCTCTCAGTCTGGGGGAGCTGTCCACGTGTTAGCATGTATGGACAAAGCCGTCAGGGATGGTTCGGAGGAGATCGTCTCTCATTTTGGAACGGCTTTATTGAAAAAGAGAGCTTTGCTGTGCAATTTCACAGCTCGTTCGGTAACTCCAGCTCAGAAAGCGGATTTGCTGTTTTCTCCTCTTTCGAACCATCTCTTCCCCAGACTTTAGTAAAGGACCTGACTAACAGTTTGCAAGAGAAGGCAACTCAGGACCTTTTGGCCCACTCTACAAGACGTTCGGTTCGGCCGTACCTTCAACCTCTTCAGCTGCGGTTTCGACCGCCGAAGAAAGTTAAGCCCTTTCGTGGGGGCTCCCCCCTCGAGAGCAGCTCCTCGAGGGAGAGGGTTTTCACGAGGAAGAGCTTCCTTTAAGTCAAAAGCCTTCCAAGTGAGAAGCATGTCCTTCAGACACCAGTCGGAGCCAGACTGAAGTTTTTTGCGGGAGCGTGGAGAGAGAGGGACACGGACTCTTGGTCCCTCAAGATCGTGGAGCAGGGGTACAAGATCCCTTTTTAGATCTTCCTCCTCTTTCTACGACTCCCAGAGACCTTTCTCCATCCTATCAGGGAGAGAAGAAGGAAGTATTATTCGATCTCCTTCAACAAATGATCGACAAAAGAGCGGTGGAACAAGTCGCGGACCTGGGGTTCCCCAGGTTTTTACACAGGATCTTCCTAGTACCGAAGCAGTCGTCAGGTTGGCGTCCAGTTCTAGATGTAAGCAGGCTCAATCTTTTCGTGGAAAAGACCAAATTCACGATGGAGACGCCTCATTCTGTTCTGGGAGCCTTGAGACCGGGAGGGCGACTGGATGGTGTCCTTAGACTTGCAGGAGACGCGTACTTTCACATCCCGATCCACCCCTCTTTCAAGAAAGTATCTAAGGTTTGTCTTAGACAAAAAAGTGTGGCAGTTCAGAGCTATGTCGTTTCGGCCTGACCACGGCTCCAATGGTGTTCACTGTAGTCATGAAGAACGTGGCGAGGTGGCTACACTCTTCGGGGATAAGAGTTTCCCTGTACCTCGACGACTGGCTGATCAGAGCGTCGTCGAGAGAGAAGTGTCTGAAGGACTTGCAGTTCACTTTAGCCCTAGCAAAGTCCCTGGGACTTCTGGTCAACCTCGAAAAGTCGCATCTGACCCCAACACAGTCCATCGTGTATCTGGGGATTCAGAGGCTTTTCGAGCGTTTCCGTCCCAGGAACGTCAGCGGCTAGGCTTAGAAAAGATCTCAGCCTTTCTAAGGAAAAGAGACTTGCTCGGCGAGGGAATGGATGAGTCTCGCTGGGAACCATTTCCTCGCTAGAAAGGTTTGTTTCCTTGGGAAGACTGCACCTCAGGCCTCTCCAATTTTTCCTTGCGGACGAGTGGAAGGCCAAGGACGATCTCAATGCCATATTGAGAATATCGCTTCCGATAAAGAACCATCTAAGATGGTGGTTGGACCCCTCAGAAGCTTCAGGAGGCGTGTCCCTAAGTCTTCTGAGCCCCGACCTAGTGTTGTTCTCCGACGCTTCCATCACGGGCTGGGGAGCAACACTAGGAGGGAAGGAAGTGTCAGGCTCCTGGAGAGGGGAACAGGTAGCCTGGCATATAAATGTCAAAGAACTGGCAGCAGTATTTCTGTCCCTGCAGTTCTTCGAAAGGAGTTTGGAGAACAAGATTGTTCAGGTAAACTCGGACAATACCACAGCACTCGCTTATTTAAAAAATCAGGGAGGAAACACACTCCAGAACGTTGTTGTTTTCCCTAGCGAGAGAGATTCTGCTGTGGGCAAAGATAAGAAATGTGCTATCCTGACGAGATTCATTGCAGAGTGCAAAACTCAGGGCAGATCTTCTCAGTCGTCGGGAACAAGTCCTACCGACGGAATGGACCTTGAACGAAGACGTTTGTCGAGACCTTTGGACGTTGTGGGGACGTCCACTGGTCGACTTATTCGCGACGTCAAGGACCAAGAGACTTCCTCTTTATTGCTCCCGGTCCTGGATCCAGAAGCAATCGCGGTAGACGCGTTGCTTTGGAATTGGACGGGTCTAGACCTGTACGCCTTCCCACCATTCAAGATTTTGGGGAAGTCATGAGGAAGTTTGCGGCCTCAGAGGGACGAGGTTGACCCTGATCGCTCCGATGTGGCCAGCGAGAGAATGGTTCACAGAGGTCATGTCTTTCCTTGTAGACTTTCCAAGGACATTGCCCTGGAGGAAAGATCTACTCAAACAGCCCCACTTCGAAAGGTTTCACCAAAACCTCTCCGCTCTGGGTCTGACTGCGTTCAGACTATCGAAAAGTTGGCCAGAGCGAGAGGTTTTTCGAAAGCAGCTGCGAGAGCAATCTCACAATGCAAGACGTGCTTCCACAAGAGCTGTTTACCAATCGAAGTGGGCTTCCTTCAGGGCATGGTGTAAAAAGGAGGGAGTTTCCTCTTCCTCGACCTCTGTGAACCAGAATAGCTGATTTTCTGCTCTTTCTCAGGAATGTGCAGAAATTAGCGGTCCCTACCATCAAGGGATATAAAAGCATGTTTGTCAGCGGTTTTTTAGGCACAGAGGCCTTGACCTGTCTGACAACAAGGACATTCATGACCTTTTAAAGTCTTTCGAGACTTCGAAGGGTTCCTCAAATGAGACCTCCGTCATGGAACCTTGACGTGGTTCTAAATTCCTTATGTCAAGCCCTTTCGAACCGCTTCAGGCAGCGTCTCTTCGAAAATTGACAAGGAAGGCTCTTTTCCTAACTTCTCTTGCGACGGCAAGAGAGTTAGTGAAATTCAAGCGTTTAGTAAGTTAATGGGATTCAAAGGAGACAATGCTGTCTGCTCGTTGAACCCAACTTTCTTGGCGAAGAATGAAAATCCTTCGAACCCTTGGCCGAAGACTTTCGAGATCAAGGGTATGTCAAGTCTGGTGGGCCAAGAACCAGAGAGAGTCTGTGCCCGGTCAGGCTCTCAAGTTCTATGTACATAGAACAAAAGAGGTAAGAGGTCCCTCAGGAATAATCTCTGGTGCTCTGTGAAGAGACCAGAGTTACCTTTATCGAAGAATGCTGTTTGCTTTCTTTCTAAGGGACGTCATTAAGGAGGCTCATTCATCTTTCCAGAAGACTGATTTGAGCCTCTTACGAGTGAAAGCGCACGAAGTTCGAGCTGTCGCTACCTCTCTTGCCTTCCAAAAGAACATGTCAATCAAGGACATTCTTGATTGCACCTTTTGGAGGAGTAACTCCGTCTTCGCCTCACATTACCTAAGGATGTGAGAACGATTTATGACGATTGTAATGAACAATGGGGCCATACGTTTCTGCGGACACAGTCTTGGGGTCCGGAAGTAGCTCTTTCCCTATCCCTTAGTTAGGATTAGGTTAGTTTTGTTGTTGTGTTTTTAGGTTGTGGTGAGTCTTATGTGAAGATCTCCCATCCTTTAGTTAGTTTTAAGGGGTTTTTTGTGAATAGTTGGTCAGGTGGTGGTCAGTTGCTTCGTTGCCCTCATATGTATGGCCTCGATGGTCTTGTCATGTTGAGGTCTCGTACCCGTTGACAGATCATCCAGAGCGCACCAGCACTACAGGTCTCTACCTGGCTGGCAAACTCTGATTTAAGCAAAAGCAGCCTTAAGTGACAGTAATCACATAGTCTCGTTTGCAAACAGGTGAGGAACCAAGATGTATATCATCTACTTAATTTAAGTTTCCTAAAAAATCCTATTCTGTCTCTTCCCACCATCCGAAGGTGGGATTCAGCTATATATATATCTGTCAGGTAAGTGGCATGAACAAAATGTTATTGTTATTATACAATTAAGTGTTTGTTCAATACTTACCTGGCAGATATATATAATTAAAGTGCCCGCCCTCCTCCCCTCAGGAGACAGAGGCATTAATAAAATATGAATAGAAAATGGGAATGGTTCCTGATATCCGCCTCCGTGCGGCGGGAATGGGTACTACCACCTGGCCGCCCACTGCGTGTGCCGCGAGTTTTGAAATTCTGTCGGACTTCAGAAAATACAGCTATATATATATCTGCCAGGTAAGTATGAACAAACTTAATTGTATAATAACAATAACATGTTTGTTCATGAAACTTACCTGACAGATATATATATAGCTGTATTCTCCGAAGTCCGACAGAATTTCAAAACTCCCGGCACACGCAGTGGGCGGCCAGGTGGTTAGTACCCATTCCCGCCGCTGGGAGGCGGGTATCAGGAACCATTCCCATTTTCTATTCAGATTTTTCTCTGTCGCCGGTGCTGTAAACAACTGTTTCCAGACCTCCGCCTAGGATTTTGAAAACTTCTTATTTGCCTTGAGTATCCTGATTGACTTTTGGTTTTTTGACTGGAATTGGTGGCTTGGCAATACGCGAATAAGTGGTTTGATTTGGATTTTGGCTTTGACTTTTCTTTAATAAGATGTCTGGATCTAGTTCTACTAGTTTCAGGGTGTGTGGTGTGCAAGAATGTAAGGTGAGGCTACCGAAAGCTTCGGTAGACCCTCACTGTGTGCACGAAATGTCGAGGTCATGTTTGTTTGTTGAACGATAGATGCATCGAGTGTGAGGATTTGACTGATCTTGAGTGGAAGGCGTATGATTCTATATACGAAAAACTTGAGCGTGATAGAATCAAGAGGTTCTTCCTCCAGGAGTTGCTTCAATTAATAGAAGTCAGGGTAAATGATTTGTCTCCAGCAAACCCCCCTGTAGATTTTGTTGAACCTAACCCCGTAATATATTGCCTTCGGGAACAATCAGGAGGTGTCTACGAAGGAAAAAAACGTACTCTCTACGATCATGGAGTCTATTCGTGCCCTGGATGGTTCAAATAAAAAGTGCTCCGCAACTACAATTGGATGTGTTGAAGTGCAATGAAAGTGTTGGTGCATCTAGTGTTGTGGAGGGGGCGTCAGATCGGTCCCATAATGCCTCCAGGTCTAGACCTCTGTCGGACTCCCAGGACATAGGGAGTGGGCAAGTCGAAAGCCGAAGGAGGGTTACGGGAACTAAACACCGGTATGACGTCCCTTCGGCAGAACCTGTGGACGCTTCCCAGGCTGCCAAGGATCGTTCGCGTGCACGAATCCTTAGAGAATGTTTCTCCTCCTCCGAGGCGTCCTCCCCTCACCGGGGTTGGAGCACTCGGAGGGCCTCTCACGAGGAGAGCGGCAAGGGCGCAAGATGTCGCACAGGCGGCCGTTGTCCTTGTCGCCCTCTTAAGAGAGGTTTTAGAGAAGAGGACGCTTCACGTCCTCCCTCTCAACCTACTTTTCAATCATCTCCTGAATATTTTGAAGACTTCCCACCACAGAAGAGGACCAGGACTTCATCGGAGGAGGACGCTTTTGAGCGCTCAAGTCGCTCTAAATTTGTCCCTGAGATGAAGGAGAAGGCATCCCCTCGCCCGTCTTCCTCTCACAGGAATAGTCCTCCTCCTGATCAGGAATCTTCTCCGTCAAGGGAGATACTTATGAATATGCAAAAACAGTTGGCGTCCTACTTAGCAAAGAGAGAGGCAGAACCCTGTCGTCGGAGAAAGGATTGGTGGCTGCCTGTCAAGAGAACCAGGCAGTCCCCTGCTCCTTCTCGTTCGTCGACCTCTTCATCGCCTTCTAGATCCAGCCGACTCATTCGAGAACGCGCAAGCGTTCCTTTTGAGAGAGCGTCTAGGAGTATAGACGAACGTGACAAAGACGCAAGTTGTCGCACAGGCGGCTGTCGTCTTTGTCAGGAGGTCGTGAACGTCCAGGAGTCTCCGACTGACGATCATCGATCGAAGTTTGCCACTCACGCATGTCAAGAACAGAGTGAGGCTCACCAAGATCAAGACCCTCGTAAGAACGTCTCTGGATACGCACGACGTTCTATGCACGATAGACGTCCTGTACATCTAGACGATCACCAGGACGTTAACGAGGATAAGGTTAAAGATGCTCGACGTCCTGCTTTTCGATACGTTAATCAGGACGCTTTTGAGGAAGCTTCCAATGACATTCGACGTCCTACTCATCGAGGCGCTCGCCAGGACGCTCGTGAAGACGCTTCAGAGGACGCTCGGCGTCCTATGCATCGGGACGCTCTCCAGGACGCTCGGAAGGATGCCTTTGAAGATCATATAAGTCCTAAGCGTCAGAAAGCTAAGAATGATGGACGCCCTACGCATAAAGACGATACTCTTCAGGACGTTCCCTTCCAGGAACTTGAAGTGTCGAAATTAGCGGTGAGACAGACCCGAATTTCTACTTCTAACCCTTCTTCAGACAGAGGCACCCTCTAGCGAACAGGGCCTCAGGGATTGATTACATCACGGTCTTTTAAGGACGCGTCTGCTATTACTAGAGAAGAAGGAGAATCTTCAAGTGACTCTCGTCCTGCGGACGATGATGAGCCGTTAATGTCATCCACCTCGGATTATAAGACGTTAACTCACCTCCTAAAAAACTTGTTTCCCGATAAGTTTCAGGCACCGGTTCCTTGCTCTCCACCTTCACAGTTGTCCTTATCGAAAACCAGGAAAGCACATGGCTTCGTTAAAATGGCCACTTCGCTCTCTGCGAAGAGAGCATTTAAAAGAATTCAAGATTGGATGGACTCCAGGAAGGCGAAAGGCAACACTTCCTTTGCTCTTCCTCCATCGAGGCTAAGCGGGAGAGCTGGAATCTGGTACAAAACGGGAGAGGAAGCGGGACTGAAAGCTCCGTCTTCCTCCCAAGGGGACTTAGCTAACTTAGTTGATGGTCCGAGGAGGTCGTACCTTTCATCGGCTAAAGTTTCCAGGACCATGTCGGAAATTGATCACCATCTGAAAGGGATCTTCAGGACTTTGGAAGTATTTAACTTCCTGGATTGGTGCTTCTCGAAGTTCACAACGATCCCCAGATCGCGACAGAACTCGAGTAGTCGATCCCTGTCCTGCAGCAACTGCGAGCGGGAGCTCGCCAGGACTAACCAATCGTCGAGATACCTCATCAGACGTATCCCGTGCGAATGGGCCCAAGCAGACACCAGAGTGAACACTCGCGTGAACACCTGTGGGGCGGTTGAGAGACCGAAGCACAGTGTCCTGAATTGGTACACCGTCCCGTCGAGGATGAAGCGGAGGTACTTTCTGGAGGACTGATGAATGGATATTTGGAAATACGCATCCTTCAAGTCCACTGAAAGCATGAAATCGTTCTCCCTGATGGAGTCGAGCACGGAACGTGCCGTCTCCATCGTGAACCGGGTCTGGCGAACAAACTGGTTCAAGGGAGAGAGATCTATCACCGGGCGCCAGCCCCCCGTAGACTTCTCCACCAGGAAAAGTCGACTGTAGAAGCCCGGTGACTAATCCGTGACGATCTCTACAGCTCGTTTGCTCAGCATGGTCTTGATCTCCTGTCTCAATGCTACGTCCTTCGAAGATCCTGGAACGTACGACTGCTGTTGGACCGGGGTTGGAGTATGAGGGGTGGCCGAGATTCGAAGGGTAATAGATATCACCGAAGGACATCTACTATCCAGGTCTCGGCGCCGTAGCGCTGCCAAGTTGCCTAATGGCTGGCCAGGCACCCCCCCACTTCCGGTAGCAGGTGAGGGGGAACGCCGTCCCTAGCGTTTCCCCCCTTTCTTCGACTTCTTCCCAGAGCCTCCTCGCGAGAAGGAGGGCTGGGAGGAGGGCTGGTTACGGCCCCCCTTTGCAGAAGACGAAGAAGACAGAATCTTTCCACGGGGCTTCGACGCGACTACCGTCTTAGCCACCGTGGAAGCGCTAGCCAAGCTCTTTGGCTTGGCCGCAGTTCGAGGCTGCCCAGAAACCTTCGAAACTGCCTGGTGTACCAGACGGTCACTGTCATCAGTGCGCCGTCTGTCCACCGCAGCGTCCACCATCTCTCCTGGGAAGAGAGATGGGGAACTCCGTAACGGTCCATTGCGAAGTCCCAATGCCGCTTCACGCCCAGCCGCCCTGGATACTCGAGTAAGGACAGCGTCCCTACGTCGGAGAACCAGGTTGGCCCACAGGTTTACCGTCTGGTGGGCTAGGAAGGAGATGGCTCTTCCCCCAGACTGGCAAAGCCTCCTGAAGGCCGAGTCTTCTTCGGGAGAAATTCCCCCGGAGTTGGCTGCGACCTTAGACACCGTGAGGGACCACAGGTCTATCCAGGAGACGGCCTGGAAAGCTGCCATGGCAGTGGATTCCAGACCGAGTGCCTCTTGCTGCGAGAACCATAGGTTCTCTGACAGGAGCTGCTGCAGAGACACACCCGGCGTTAGCCTGGCTAACTCCGGGTTCACCTGTTTGGGCGGCATCGGGTCTTCAGACGGCACGTAGAAACGCCGCTGTCGCAGTAGAGGAGGAGGAAGCAGCTTGCTCGACCTGCTGGACTTGAGAGAGCCGTCTTGTCCGGAGACAAGAGACTCTACCTGGTCCAGCACTGAGTCGGCAAGCTCCGATTGCGGCAATCCCACCGTCGGTCTGGGTTCCCTCTTCGGGCCCCAGAACGACTCGAGCCGGGACGTGGGCTCGGAAGGTGGGAGCGGCGATCCTTCCCCGAGGTCGTTGTGCTGACGGATCAGCGCAATTACCTCGGCAAAGTTCCTCTGGATCTCCGGAGTGACTGCATCCTGAGGAGTAGGACCATCCAGTCCCTCGAACAGGAGCAACTCCCGAGACCCTCCCCCCTCGAGGGGGGGAACAGCGACAGACCCCTCTCGGTCTCCTCCAGCCACTTGCGCATACGTCCTGGCCGGTCCGAGAACCGTGCCTGGCACGTAAGGCGTCGTGGTGGGATCATGAGGGGTGCACCTCTCACGATCACTCCTCAATACCTCGCTCCTCCCGGTGTAACCCGAGGAGGTTGAAGGTACGGGAGAGGCAGACCTGACGCTCCCCCCTCGCTCGCTGGCAGAACCAGCAGGCTTGGAGGGCTGCAGGCAATCGCCAACCCGCGGTGGCGATCGAGCTGCAGGCCTGGTCGAGCCGTCTCGCTGTGGAGAACGGCTGGACTGAGCACAGGGGGGGGGGCGCGGCCCGATCTCGTGTGTCAGAAGAGCTGGTGCTGGTTGCCGTACCCGATCGCTCTCTGTGAGAGCGACGGTCAGGCGACCTGCAGGCTCCACTGTCACGGTGAGACCGGTGCTTGTCCTTACAGCACGTCACGTCGCTGGTTCCAGCCGTGGCTGGCACCGGCGAACGGGGGGACCTCTTCCCAGCCTCAGCCCGTGGCCAGTCGTGGACCGTCACGTCAGCCCGGGTAGCCAGCTGGTCGCCGCGAGAGCGAGAGCTGGTCTGGTGAGAGTCGCGTGAGCGCCTGTCACCAGTCTTCCACTCCGTGCCGTGAACCTGACGCTGAGCTGGCTCAGAGGTCTGGTTCCTGGCTGCACGGTCGCTGGTGGGCGACCGTACACTCGGTACGCCCGCGAACGAGAGGCCGAGACGGATCCTGCTGCCGTGGCAGAACCACTAACAGCAGGCGAGGAGGTGCCGGTGTTAGCCGACACCCCTCTGGTCCCCGTAGTCTTCTTCCTTGCGGAAGAAGAGACGGGCCCTGCTCCCGAAGGAGCAGGATGACCAGCGGAAGAACCCCCCGTCTCACCGGAGTGAGACGGGCCCTTAGAAGTTCCCGAAGGAGACTTCTTAGGGGGGGGAGGATGGCGACCTTCTTCTTCTTAGGCTGTGAAGCCTTAGAAGTGAAGGGGAAGGGGGAGAGGCGGCAGAAGAACGACGACGACCTTCCTCCTCTTCTCTTCTTCTTCGTCAGCTTCCTCAGGACCGATGTCAAATCCGTCATCCAGGGCGGAGCCGGGGCTGCTGTTGCCGAAGCAACAGGGCCCGGACGCACCTGTCCGAACAGATCGACATCGGGAGCAGCGGCGCCACGAACAAGGACGACATCAGCAGGTGCAGGCATCACAGGAACAGCAGGAACGGAGACGGCAGGAACAGGTACAGGAACGGCAGCGGTGGTCGGCAACATCACGTCACTCATCAGCGGCTGGGCAGGTACGGCAGGCTGTACAGGCAGGCCAGGTGGACGGACCAGCGGCACCGACATCCTAGGCACTGGCGGGAGGTCCAGGGGCGAGCTCTTCGGGCACACGAAGTCCGGTCGAGGCAGCACAGCAAACCCAGGCGGCGGCGGCATCACACTCCCCCGTGGTACGGCGATCGGCCCCTGCACCGATGAAGTTGGTGTTACAGACACCGCGTGCGGGGAATACACCAGATGAGGGGGTGAAGCATAGCCAGGAGTCGACAGGGTCGTGGTAGTGGTGGTCACCGTGGCATGCGTGACCGCAACAGAGCCAGCTAGATGGTAGAGCAGCCCCTGGACACTCGGCACGCCCTGCAAACCCAACGATGCCCACACCTGTCCAAGGTCGTCCTTCGCAGCAACAGCACCTGAGGAAGCAAAGGTCGGGTGATTAGCAGGATCCTCTACCCGTCCGTGCGATGTAGACGAACGGATAGAGGACCCAGAGTACAACTCAACGTCAGGGTACCTAGCGCCCTCCTCCACACTCGACACATCGGGTGAGGAGAAGGACCTAGAAACCCCCCCCGCAGGAGAAGGCGACAAACGTGGGAGCTGAGCAGGAGGCAGGAAAGAAGACGAAGTGTCCGTAACCAAAGGAGTCGCGGGAGAGCTCTCCGACGACTCCTTTGTCGGCCTTCGCTTCTTCCTACCCTCGTACAAGCCCCACTGCGCCTCCGACCAAGACATACAAACTTCACAGGGCTCGGCACGGGTACACTCACGCCCCCGACACCGAGCACACAATATATGGGGATCGATCTCTGGGAATGAGCGGAATTTTCCGCATTTACGCCCTTCGGTACCGGGGCACAATCTCCGGAGAGTAGCGGGGCGTGGAGAATCCATAATCGATCACTTTATCACTTTCAAAAATGAAAATTAAAGAAATGATTGTACTTACAATGATTCACACAAAGAGAAAACACAACCATACAACCAAGAAAGCAAACGACGAGAAGCGGGCAGAGAGCGTAGAACACACACGTCCACTCGCTGTGAGGCTGAAAGCAAAAGTGATTGTTTACCTCCCAGTCGCGCACGCGCGCCTGTCGGACAAGCAGTTAACTACCGAACCCCTTGTTCGAAAGCTTACGACCTATCCAGCTGCCACTAGTAACCTTCCTATTGTAAAAGGACCGAAGGTTTGTATGCCGTGTCGGAACAAATATTTTTTCCGCTTCCGCGCTCATTCTGAAACACCTCCGGCACACGGGAGACAATTTTTTTTTTACCGCTTCGGCGTAAGAGGGTTAACAGTCCTAGATCCTGAGCTAAAGTCAGGGTTTTCTGAAGGTCCTCCGTGCACCTCTCCTTTGTTTGTGACTGGAGAACCCAATCATCCAAGTAAAGGGATATCCTTATCCCGACTAGATGTAACCATTTCGCAATGGGAGCTAGCACTCGGGTGAACACTTGTGGTGCGGTCGAAAGCCCGAAACACAGCGCTCTGAACTGGTATATTTTGTCCCTGAAGACAAAACGCAGAAACCTCTTTGAGTTTTGGTGTATTGGGATGTGAAAATATGCGTACTTCATATCAATGGAGATCATCCAATCTCCTTGACGGATTAATGAAAGGACAGACTGATTCGTCTCCATCTTGAACTTTGTCTTTTGCACATAAAGGTTCAGAGTGCCTACATCCAATACGGGTCTCCATCCCCCCGATGACTTGGGAACAACGAACAGAAGATTGTAAAACCCTGGTGTTAGTGGCTCCTCTACTAACTCGATTGCTTTCTTTTGCAAGAAAGACGAAACCTCTTCCGAAAGGGCGATGAACTTCTTTGAATTTTCTGAGTAGGCTGTCAAAGCTATCGGAGAGCCTGATAATGGTGGCTTTCTCTTGAACGGAGTATCGTATCCTTCTCTTAAAACCTTTACGATCCAAGGTTCCGCCCCTCTTGCTTCCCATTCTTCCCAAAACTGATGGAGCCTCGCTCCTACTGGCGCACGAAGGACTGATACGCTACTTCTTGGTCGAGGGGTTGGTTGAGGATTTTTTAATAGATTTAAGGGTGAAACGTGCTCTGCCCCTTGATCTTGGGAAATATCTACCAAAATCCCCTGCCCGAAAGGGTTGTCCTCGGCTGCCTGCGAGGGGCGTACACTAGGGATATTTTCTCTAGTCCGTTTAGTGGAATGCGAGAGAAGATCCTGTGTTGATTTCTTCTGCAACTCGGAGGCAACTAGCACTATTGTCTCTTCTGGAAACAGGTGCTTCTCATCCAAGGGCGAATATAACAAGGCAGACTTTTGGGTAAGAGAAACTCCCTTGGATGTAAAAGAACACCATAGAGCTCTCTTCTTAAGGATACCTAACATGAAGAGAGAGGCTAGTTCCACGGAACCGTCTCTAATCCCCTTATCTGAACAGATCACTCCCAAAATGTCTGTAAAAGCTTCCTCACTCAACATTTATTGGCTCTTCAGTTTACATCCCAAGGCTCCTACTGTCCAGTCCAGGAAACTAAAAACTTCGAATACCTTAAAGATATTCTTAATGAGGTGGTCTAATTCTGACGCCGTAAACATTATCTTGGCAGAGTTGAAAGCCGATCTCCTCGCTGAACCAATAAGAGTGGAGAAATCTCCCTGGGCGGAGGCAGACACACCCAAAGAGAGAGCTTCTCCAGTTTCGTAACACAAGTGTCTCCTAGTTGAAAGACGAGAAGGAGGAAGTATAAGTTGACCTTGCCTTGATCCCTCTTATCCTCAAGCCAAAGGTTAATTTCCTTTAACGCTTTTCGAGCCGAAAAAGACAGTACTAGTTTCGGTAATTTCCAGGAGTCTTCCTGGTTGTCCCTCATGTAAGAAGACAATGGAGACGTGGGGGTTACTGGCGATAATGAATCTGAAAAATTGTCTACAAATTAAAAAAGCAAGGCTTTGTAGGCAGTGAGAGAAGACTCTTTAACCTCCTCTTCTCCTTTCTCTTCTTCTTCGGCTGCAGAAATAGGTGGAAAAGTCTCTACAGGTTGGATAGGGGGCGCCGCAGATTGAATAAAGCCCAAAAAGCTGTTTAACTTATTCTGGATGGCTGACAGAGAATGATCGGGGGCAGCCATCACCTGAAGTCCTGTCGGTAGGCCCGAAGCTGAAATTGATAACATAGGCTGTCCGAGCGCTTCAGACTGGTCCCTCTGTGCACTTTATTGCATATATAACTGTGGATGCTCGGGAACTAGCGGACGCTTGGGTGCTCGTGGATTCCCGGGCGCTAGCGGACGCTCGGTTGCAACTGTATTCCTGGGCGCTAATGGACGCTCGGGAGCCAAAGGTTGTTCTAGCGTCGCTGCGGAAGTTCCGGGCGGCAAAGGCTGCTATGGCGAGCGGGCAAACTGTGGCGCCGATGGGCGCTCGGGAGTCTGCAGGTTCTCATGCTCCGAACGCTGGGACTGATGGCAGTCTTACCTGTCCTTCAGTATTACAGGTGCTGAAGACATCTCCAAGAGTCTACTCTTCACCTCTGAACGTCTGCTAGAGGAAGACTTTCTCGACGACGACTTCAACTTAAGAGGATGTGATCCTCTCACTACGACATCCCTCTCCTGCCGTATCCTGAGAGAATCTCCCTGGAGAGTCCCAAAAACTACACGAAGGCTGTTCCTTCTGTAAAGGGCTAGCCTTTTTACAGGGGACTGGAGAGGGAGACAACTTACGAGCCCTCCTTTTCAATGGACGGAACTCGTCATGGAATCGCCACTGGTGCCTGGGAGAGGACTCCCTGGAGCTGGAAGCGCTAGACGACAGCGGTACTCCTTTAGAGATGCCTTTCCAATGGCGCTCTGTTGTGACCTGGGATTTGTCAGCAGACCCCACTGACCTCCCTTGGGCTACCAGTATGCCTCCTCCCAGGTTCTGGGGAGTTTGACAGGGACCTTTGCCTAGGAGAATCAGTGGGCCGAACAGCCACCTCCTCCACAACACTTACACTTGCACTCACTTCACCACTTACCTTGTCCATTAGAGTTTTTACAGATGCTCCTAATTTCTCCATTGCTTGGAGCATGATCGAAAATTTCTGATCGACTCTTGCCTCTAAATTGGTCACAGCATCGGGTACGTGTGTGAGAGAGCCAAGATTAGGACTGGGAATGACAGGTGAAGGGGAAGGTTCAGAAAGAGACAAATTATCATTAGACAATTCCTGACTAATTCAGTTTTTTGCTTTAGCTCTAGAAGCCGCTTTTCTCTTCTTATCTCTAACTTGTTCATGTAACTAGTCAAGATCTTCCAAGTTCTTTGATCCCAATTAATACACTCCCCACAAGTTTGATCTAGCGTACAAGTCTGTTCCCTACAACCTGTGCAAACTGAATGTGGATCATTACCCACTTTAGCAATCCTAGTATTGCAGCCTTTACTACAATACCTAATCCCAGATGAACTAGTGTTTGACATTAGTAGACCTATTCAAAACTAGTGAATTTTGGTGCAAAACTATTTCAATTCCTAAATAGCTATCACCGAAAACAAAACTTCCAATATTCAGAGTACTTCACCAAATAACTCCAACAAAGAGCGATGGCAAAGAATTCCAAAAATTCCGCTGCTACTGAAACTGTGTTGACAGTACCAGCTGGCAAAAACAACTGATTTTTCGGACGGCATTGGTTCCTCACTCCCCCGATGGTGGTGGGGGGTATTACCTGACCAAACTACTAGCGCTTCCGCGAATTTAAAAAATTCTAGCTACCGACGGTTTTAGAAACTATAGCTATGTAACTACTTGGTAAGTTGCATACATAAAATGGACAACAACAGTTTTGCTTGTCGAAAACTTAAATCCATTCATATCAGCCCACCGAATAATTTTGTCAACTGAGAGTTGTAGTTTCTCTCAACCATCAACATTCTAGATCCAGCAAATGATATGGAGAGATCATCTACAAATAATGTTGAGAGAATATCTTGGGGAATGACAGAGGATATCCCATTAATGGCATAGTGAAATAGGGGGGTTACACTTAGCACACTACCCTGGGAACTCCTTCTTCCTGACAATTTCCTCTCTGATAGTTTCCCCCACTCTCACTTGAAAAATCTATGTGAAACAAATGATTGAATGAACAATGGTAACTCTCCCCATAATCCCAATGCATGAATCTTTTTAAGTATACCATATCTCCATGCAGTATATATCATATGCCTTTTCAAGGTCAAAAAAGACTGTTATATGGTGCTGTTTGGAAGCAAAGGCTTCACAAATAGAGGATTCCAGTCATATTAACACATCAGTCGTTGAATGCATTTTTCTGAATCCACACTGGATAGGTGATAAAATACCCTTCTTTTCCAGGTACCATACCAGTCTTACATTGACCAACTTCTCCATGATCTTACATAAACAAGATGTCAATGCAATTGGTTGATAGTTTGCAGCTAAAAACTTATCCTTACCAGGTTTTAAAAAGGCTAAAATAATGGCTAGTTCCCAAACACTTGGATAACAATGATCATGCCATATTCTGTTAATAACGCTTGAAATAAATAACTTGGTATTAACAGGTACATGTTTAATCATTGCATATGGAATTCCATCGGGTCCAGGGGCTCTATCATTACACGTTCCAAGTGTGGAATCAAATTATCTTTCAGTAAAAGAATTGTATGACTCTTCCCTTCCTGTTGCAAAATTTAAAATTTCCTGTTCTTCGATGCTCCTAGACTGGTGACGAGGAGCTGCTTCACACTTGCATGATACATTTGAGACATGACAGACAGGGCATTGCTAACCTAAGTTGCTCCAGTCCACACACTGATCATTCACCTTCAACACTGGTGGTGGGTTGGGGGGTGAATTTGCCTGCTATCTTTTTTACTTTCCTCCACACAGAAGATGGTGGTGTTCTACTGTTAATGGAGGAAACAAAAGACACCCAAGACTGGCACCTAGCTTCTTTCATGACACGACGGAACTGTGCTCTACATTTCTTGTATACAATTAAATTCTCCTCACTACGGCGTCTGCGCAATCGAGTTAAAAGACCTTCCTGTGGCTCTGTGCAGGGCAGTTAGTTCTGAAGACCACCAGGGGACTGGTCGTCGTTTGAATAACCCTGTTGTTTTGGGAACTGAATTGACTCCTGCTGTATGAAGGGTTCCATTCAGCATGTCTATGGCATCATCAATATTTTCAAACTGTTCTTCATTCCCTTCAATTTTGCTTAGCTCACGAAATCTATCCCAGTCCGCCTTGTCAAGATTCCATCGTGGCGATCTCTGTACAGTTGGACCATTGTTGGTGTTTACAATGATTGGTGCATGATCACTAGTATGCCAATCATCTAATGTCCTCCAATCAAAATCGAGAAGACAATTAGAATTTGCAATTGATAGGTCAATGCACGACAAGGTACCTGTCAGGACATGAAAGTGTATGGGCTATCCTGTATTAAGGAGTCCAACATCCTCATTTTCCACAATTGATGATATAATATTGCCCCTTGTGTTTGCTAAAACATCGCCCCATAAAGGATGTCTACCATTCAAATCTCCCAGTAAGAGAAAAGGTTGGGGGAGTTGTTGAATCATCTCTACTAAACTGTCATACAAAATGTTATCATTTGGAGGTAAATACAGAGAGCATATTGTATATTTTCTCCCTATATCAATCTGTACAACCACTGCTTGCAGACGTGTACGAATAGACAAAGATACTTGGGGAACATCTCGACGAACGTACATGAGACTTCCGCCATGGCTCCCCGCTTGTTGATTATATGGTGTTCTATAGCTAACATACTCTCGAGGACAAGGAGTATTAGCATCAAGCTTGCTCTCCTGTAGACATACAATTATGGGGGAAAAAAAAAATGCTCATGAATTAAGAGCTTAAGTTCTTCTATTTATTTAGCCCTCAAACCCTGACAACTCCATTGCAAAATGGAGGAGAAAACTATGGATTATTTCTGGAAGACATCTTGGATGAGGCCTTCACATCAGCAATGTTTAACCTAACATTATTTCCAGTAGGTTTCTTTAGAGATGGTCTTGATATATTGGGTTTCACGTTTGTCCTGTTCATTGTGTCCTTTTGATCTATTTGTTGAGGCAGATGGTGGACCTCAACTTGATTTTCTGATTTATTCAAGTTATTTTCCAGTTGATCAGAAACATCAACAGATAAAACACCAAATTTATTTGACGTCATAGCTTTAATGTTTCTTATGGAAGGGGGTGAGAGAGATGGAGGTCTCTCTCTTTTTTGATTAATAGGTGGTGGACTTCTAGGTTTTTGCACCTTCCCCACTACAGGTGCACCAGGTAAGTTGGTTTAGGTGGAACCTCCATCAAATCAGGCAAGGACATGGCCTGAGAGAGGTTTGTACTACTTATTGTAATGAGGGACGAAGGTTGTACGGGGATGGGCAATGCCCCACTATTAATACACTGTGGCAAAGCCTCAGAAGGCAATATGCTTACCTCGTCATGCAGCATTTTATCATTAGATGGTATATTTCTTTTTCTAGAACTATTGGCAGTACTAGGTGGGTTTGATTTTAATGCCTTTGCATAGCTATTTGATTTATTTAATAATCTTTTGGCATATCCCACACTTATATGTTCTAAATTGGATTTTTTAAGGGCAGCTTCTTCCAACTTATACAGCTCGCAGCTCCTGTCAGTGGATTTATGATTTGAGTTGCAATTTAAACACCTGGCCTCAAGTGCACATTCTCCATGGTAAGACTTGGAGCAAATACCACACATTTTTTCATTTTTGCAAACTTTTGACGGGTGTCCAAATTTAAAACCATTAAAACATTGCAGTGGCTTCTGCTTGAGTGGTCGAACTTTAATAATTTCATTTTCAATAATAATATGGGAAGGTACATTGGCATCCTGGAAAGTAAGGATAATCATTAATGTACCTGGGACTTGTGTACTTTCCATACATTTAGTGGACACGTGGCCAGTATCTCCTCCTCTGTAAATTCATACAGATCTTTGTTAAAAACTACTCCCCTTCCATAGCTAAAAATTAGGTGGGGTGTGACATCTAACTTAATATCATCATCACTTGTTTTAAGGTTGGATAGTATTACGGATTGTGTGGATGATTTGGCATGGATAAGGTAACTATTTTTTCCAAAACGAGATATATCTCCCGGTGCAATAGTTCCTACTTATTTCTAAATTAATCTGCATATTTTGAAATAGTTCCCTGTAACCCCCTGAGATTCAGCTACAAGCCACATAGGTGATTTTGGCTTCCTCTGGGAAGGCATAACTAAATCAGCATCTTTTTCAAACCAGTCCGCAGGTCTATAAACATCCAAATTCTTTGGTACCTTATCGCAAAGAGCAACCATTATATTCAAGTTATTAATTTCGATATTGTTAATATTACATATTTCATTAAATGCTTCATCATGACTATTGTAAGTTATCCATAAATCCTATTTTGTATCTTCAAGTTTCATTCTTATTTCTTTTACACATCCATAACACTCAAATTCTTTATATATATTATCATAATGTCTCTATTAGAATTTGAGTAACATGAAGGATTCGAAGTTTCCTGGTGTTACCCAAATTACTCGATTTTGGAATATCAGTAGAATGGTCCTTCCAAGTTCCCAGGTCATCAACAGAAGGTCGTCAACTGTGTCTGGGGTTCGCCATTCGATCCAGGGGTATAAGAAGCATTAACTTCACTCATTAAATAAGTTTGGGGGAAAGAAAAAAAAAATTAGACTGACATCCCGAAAGAGAACCCATTATCCTTTCATGAAATTAATTCCTCCACCAACGACACCTATGAGAACTGGTTCCCAAATGTCCACTCCTTACCCTACCACGAAGGGATGGTACCACTATGATTAGAGTGGCTCAAGTGTATGCCAAACCCACTTTATGGGACTGAGAACATTGCAAGAATATAATCACCCCCATTCTAATCATAGTGGCAGGCAAACCGGACAGATTGCCGAGAGTCCTATCTCTATGAAACCGGCCAACCCCTGGAATCCGAAGGCCAAGTTTTTGTTCGAGAATAGTCCTGCGTGCCAGTATGGAAATACCGACACTCCTAGGTGTCCAAACATTATCAAGTAGTTGGCAAGACCACCACAGCTCCCACAATTAATTTAGAAAAAAATTCCAAACCCGGATACGATGTCCCCTAAAAAATATCTGGAGTGAAATGGGTAAGAGAGTTTTGACAGCAAGGTTGGAGACAGTTGATAAATATGAAGGAGAATGAAACAATTATAAGTAATAGAAACAGGAAGAGAGAAATTTAGTCAAACTGAGAAAAAAATTCCCCAGTTCGAGAGCCCTCTTGAACGTCACCAGGCTTCAGCACGGGAATGATATGCCATGCAGAAGCCGAATGAATTCATCAAGGCATTCTCTCGTTAAGAGGGTGTTGGTGGTGAGAGGTGCAGCTTGAGACCTCTACTCTCCTTTCGAAGTAAGTATTTTCTCCAAAGTTAGAAATTAAGGCCATATTTTAAGATTAAACAGAGGGTAATGAAAAGTGTGGCCATATGCAGTGCACACTACCTCCATGACGCTTTCGAAATTTTTACTTATAACTATAAATATTTCAAAGATGGACGCCATCTCGATGTTTGCGGAGTCGCTTGTGTCAACAAACTTCCCATTTCCTGTGCTAAATCTGCACACCACTTGTACCCATAGACGCTGAGGCACTTTCATCACAACAATCGTAAAAACAGACTTCCAACCGCTACTTTTTTACGGAAACTACAATTTTTGGTAGAAGAAGAAGAAGCGTGCACTAGATAATTTTTTAAATAAATAGTTAAACGGCATTATAAGGTCATGAATTGCATAAATATTTTTACATATTCATGATTATTAATTTGAAAATATTCGTTGTTCAAAAAGTAACTAGATTCCTGACTCCAATATCAACAGTTTTGCTGTGAACGGCACCTACGACGTTCTTCGCGCTCTTCAATTGTTTATCAGTGTTGCCAATTGGTATGGGTTTACCCTCAAAACTGGGTATAAGACTTACACAAAACCAGAAGAAATAAGTGAAATTAGCGTATCTATTTGTAGTACAACATATACATATTACAGCAATTTTATCATTATTGCATTACTATGACAACTAGAATTCATGGAAACAGTTTGTAAATGCATTGGCGTATGTGTGAAGCTTCACTAGATTGGCAACGATGAGTCATTTTGCCGTCGTCTGCGAGGATGTACTTCAGAAATATCTGTAATTTTTGGGGGGTTAATTTGGTTGCAAAAAAGGGATAATAGACATGAATTAAGTAAACATTTTGAAGTAACAAAGTAAAAAACTAAATAATGAGTAAAGTAAACAATTAAGGGATTAAAGCTTTGCACCTCATAAACAGTGTAGTCGTCTGCTGCTTGTAACTGTGTTTGTGGAGTGAGGGCTTAGGATCCAGGAACAGCAACATGGTTCAAGTGCAATTTGGAGTGAATTAAGAACAAAATGTGTATAATAACAATCAAATAAGCACTGGGGAGTTTCAGTTGTGATGGCAGTAAGGATAAAAACCACCGATTACAAGGTAAAAATGAATTCAGTTCAAATCATGACCCCGGGAATAAAAAGTTTCATACTTTCAGTAATATAGGCAACAAAATGTTGTTTTATTGTGCTGATTACAACTGCAATCTTGAGTAAGATCAATAAACGTTACATACATACGCTAACATTGTTCAAATGATTGCTGGGAAGGCTGGGAAAGATGATTGTCATCACTGATCAGAACCTGTACATCCCACGGTAGCCGCCATATTGGATTTCAAAACTGCCTTGAAAACATATTTTACGAAGTGCGTCACATGCTTATTTTAGTTCGTATGGGGCTTTCATATATCACATTATGTTGACGAAACTTCAATCTTTCGAATGGTATGCTTGGAGTTGTAATTGTATTCTTGTTTCACCATTTAAATATCTAGTGAATAAGACCTGTCCACCATGATAAGGGTTGGTAGTCGCTGGTTTTTCCCCCTATTTATTTAAATAATTATCTATTGCACGCTTCGTCGTCGTCTTCTACCAAAACAGTTGTTTACTTAAAAACGTCCTGGTAAGGGACCGTGTTCCGATTGTTGTGATGAAAGTGCCCCAGCGTCTGTGGGTGCAAGTGGTGTGCGGATTTATCACAGGAAATGGGAAGTTTGTTGACACAAGCGACTCCGTAAACATCGAGATGGCGGCACAATCTTCTAAAAAAGAAGAAGCGTAATTAGAATTTCGAAAAGCGTTTTGGTGAGAGATTTCCACTGGCGTGGAAAACCCTTTTCACTACCCTCTGTTTACATCTTAAAATTTGGCCTTAATTTCTAACTTTGGAGAAAAAAAAGAAAAAAAAAAAAGAAAAAAAAAAAAAAAAAATAAAAAAAAAAAAAGCAAAAATAAAATACTTACTTCGAAAGGAGAGTAGAGGTCTTGAGCTCCTTCTCTCACCACCAACAACTCGTGACTGATGACCATCTCCGGTGTTAGGACGTGTTAAAAGTACTTTTTCGGAGGGTGGCCGAACCGCAGTAGTCGGTGAATTGGCCAGTTCACGCGGTTGTTTACCCTAATTGTATTCTTGTTTCACCAATTAAATATCGAGCAAATAAGGCTGAGCCACAGGATGATGATGGCTCCACAGCGGCGTCTCCCCTTAAGTAAAAAAATTTTGAAAGCGTCATGGAGGTATGTTTGCACTGCGCATGGCTAACTTTCATTAACCTCTGTATAATCTTAAAATATGACCTTAATTTCTAACTTGGAGAACCATACTTACTTCAAAAGGTAGTAGAGGTCTCAAGCATTGGCTCTCACCACCGATGACTCGTGACTGGTGCCCATCTCGGTGTTTCTACAGAAGCAATCCACAGTGGCCTAGACTATGGCAATTGACGTTTTCCTATGTTATTTTACTTACTGAACAAGAATTTAAAGTAATATTTATTCGGATGACTGTAATTAACCCCCAGGGGCCAGTACTAAACACGGCGAAATACATTAGACACCCCAATCCCTAGTGGATGTCGTATCCGCGGTTACTACGTTCCTTACAGGGATTGGGGCGTCCAATGTATTTCGCCGTGGGAGCGCTTACAGTTCAGTTGACCACGGGTTTCGTCTGCTATGGAATCGGCGGAGCAATACAAACAAGATGGCTGACGCTTTGTTTTGGCGCCCGGTTTAAAAACCCCGAAACCTATAAAAACGATAATAAGGGGGACCCTTTTGGGAACCGGGGTTTTTGGGTGGGGGAGTAAATACAGCGAGTAAATGAAAACGGTAAGGGGGGAGCCATTGGCAACCGGGGGGTTTTTGGGTGGGGGGAAACCCAGATGACGACAATGAACACGAAAAACAACAAAACCCTAGCAGACGAAACCCGTTGCCAAGTAAACTGTAGGAGCTCACGTACCAACAAAAATGACGAAGCACTGAACTGGCTGAGAAGCAGGAACAGACTGAAGGGTCGAGGAAGGTCGGGCAAGGGTCCGTTCCAGGTACTATTATCCTAGCGGATAACTAGTACCTGGAAAATATGTATCGAAGAATGTAAAAAAATGTAGGTCATACAGATGAGTTGGGCAAGGAAAGAAATGGGGAAAAAAAAATGTATCTCCTACAGATTATGTTGGCACGGGTAAAACTATCGTGGGCAAGAGTCAAATATCGAATAATGAAAAAAAACAAAAAATGGAACTCCTGGCAAATTTAGTTGGGCAAGCCATGGGAAAAAAAATAGAAATAACCGAAGGGAAAAAAATGGAGCTCTTACAGTTCAGTTGGGCATGGGTGAAAATATAGAATACTGTAAATTAAATTGGAGGTCCTAAAGATTAGTTGGGCAAGATTAAAAATATCGAAGAGAATCGGCTTTCATGTTGATGCATGTTCGGGTTCGGTCCTGTGGGTTGGGTTCGGGTTTGGTCGGCTGGGGTCGGGTTTGGTAGGCTGCGGGTCATCTGCGATAACTACTTACCTTGGCGGAGGAATTACGGACCGGGCAAAATGGTGTTACACGGTCCGGTCAACTGAACTGTAATCTACCCTCGCCGTGTTTAGTACTGGCCCCTGGGGGTTAATTACAGTCGTTCGAATAAATACGACTTAAAATTCTCATTCAGTTGGTAAAACTGCATAGAAAAACCGCAACTGCCTTAGTCTAGGCCGCCGCGGATAGGTACCCTAGATCTACCCCAATCTCCGGTGTCAGGACGTGTTACCTAAAGTACTTTTTCTGAAGGTGGGTCCGAACACGGTTAAGGTGGCCGCAGCTAGGTTGTCCACTCAGTTGTTTACCCTAGGAGAAAACACGGGTAGTTTTCGATAGAGAATCCCACTTGACTCAGTTTTTAATCGACAAATTCAACCTTAATCATGGAGTTAAATTTCAGCGTTATTTGAATGATGGAAATGAGGTTAAATAACACTGGCATTCATATCCTTAGTAGCCGCCTCGAGACCAAAATACTACCTCCTAATTTAATGATAATAAAGTCGATAACTCAAATTTTGCCGAATTTTTTACTCACGAATTCAACTTCAATCATTGATTTACCTGGGTTGTCCTTCAATTCGACCGTACAGCCAATATTTCCGGTCAAAATTGACTGACTTCTGTCGACCGGTTCTCTAGACAAATGTTTACAGTCACTCGACCAGTTTCCACCAAAGATTATTAGGTCGTTTATTTGAGTCTCTTTTAGTTAAAAAAAAATCGCTTTTTTGAACATTTAGATTAATATAAATGTAATAATTATAATTCTTCTACACTATTTTTGGTATAAAATGTAGTTATTTTGCAAAAAGTGTAATATAATGAAGAAATTTGGAGAAATAAACTATTTTTCTACCATGGGTATTAAGAATAATCAGGTAAGTGAGGCATCAAACAAAAATAGTGGTTTACTTAGGATTAGTGGGTTAACAATAACGTCATTCGAATTTTTAATTTAATCCAAATGCTATAAATATGATTATATTATATTATTTTCATATAAAATAGAGTTATTTTATTTACAAATGTAATCAATTAAGCACAGTTGGCAATTTACTTATCATCTACCGTACCTAATAAGTTCACGTAACGGGAGGTGTATTGCAGATATGGTAGCTTATTTTACGCATTTGTGGATCAATAACTACATATTTTAATGTGTGGTTTATTTTGCTTCTCAGAACCTACGGCAAAATGGCAGCCTTAAGTTTACACGACAGAGATGGATGACTCTCATTTCAGTAGGTAGAATAATGTGTCCTTTTTGTGTTCTGTATTGTCTCTGTAAACCTGCCAACTACTATTTTCCTTATTGCATTTCTCTCGAGGAAATGGAGGAGAGAGAGAGAGAGAGAGAGAGGAGATGGAGGAGGGGAGAGGGAGAGAAGGAGAGAGAGAGGAGAGAGAGAGAGAGAGAGAGAGAGAGAGGAATTTTTTAAAATAAGCTCTTGATACTAAGACTTCAATCAGTTGTGAATGATGTTAGAAGTTTCATTTCAATCATTTCTGGTAGAGATATGTATCTATCACTCTACCACTATGCGCTTCAAATGGGATCAGATGACAGCCATAAGGTGATGGAGGATTTAGAGAGGAAGAGATCAGTCGAGAGAGATGCTTTCATTAACGGGAGAGAATGCATCGAGATAACTGGACCCATTAACTTATGGACGCCTCTAGGGATGAGGAGAGAGAGAGAGAGAGAGAAGCAGTGGGACTTAGGAGGGAATATTGGACGATTTGGCCAGACATAGATTTGAGCTTCACTTTAGCCTTAAATTTACGTTCATGTTAACACCCGTCCACACATAGACACATTAATGGAGCTGGGCAGTGGGAAATAAGTGCAAATGGTGATACAAGCAACAGATTTGGCAAGAAAACTCTTATTATCCCCATAAATCATAATCAACCTCCAGCTATTTCCAAGATGGCTGACACATTTCCAAATGGCGGCAAATTTGCTTGTAAGGACAACAATTAAACCAAAGTGTCCGTCCTTCTTTTGTATAGAGTATTGGGTTTGCAATGAGTCGACCTCTTGGTGACAGGACTTTATTGTACGAGACGAGGACCAGGGAGCCAACTGACTCACAAACATGTTGCAGGTTAATGCTGGGCAGTGCCTTACAAAGACATATCACACATCCCTCCCGTCAAGATTATACTTACACATGACAAAAATTAAGGGGGCAAATGTCACTATGAATATGGGATGAGCTAAGGAAAAAATGTTTTAAACTAACTTTTCAGTACAAAAACATGCAGTTACATACACTAAGTGGCATTCAAATACGCGTAATACATATACAGACAGAAAAAAATCAATTCATGATACAATTGTACTACAATTGCATATCATATGAGCAAACAACAAATAATATCAGCATTATATGAAGTCTTGGAGCCACTTGGGTCTACCGGCAGCCCTTTTGAGTCTACTAGCGACGCTGGCTCCTGCATGGGATGTGTTACTGGTTCTGTGGGCGGGTAAGGGATCATGGAGGTGTCGTGCCGAGACGCAGGTGCACTAGGGGGCGGAGCGATGACTCTCAAGTGTCGTCTGTTCCTTTCTGAGAGTCTGCCGCTATCGTTGAGCTTGACTGTGTACTGAATATGGGGCCTAGTTTCCAATATTATGCCTGTTCTGTCCCACTGCTTAGTAGCGTGGTTTGATGGGCGGCAGTCTGCTGGTGGTATCAAGGGTACGCATAGTTTCCTGCAATTTTGCCACTTGTAGTTCGCTTTGACGTATCGTCTGTCTCAAATACCTGTCTACTAACAGATGTCTTTTAGCCATCGGTAACCCATCACACAGCTGGTGACCAGGTGCAAGCTGAGAGAGCAACTTGTTGATCTCCCTCAGAGGCGTGTTGAGATACTGGAGTATCGCCAGAGCCGTCTTGTCTGACTCATGGGCTCCACCTTTTGACGTGTTTTCTCGGAGTGGCCTCTTTGCCAATTTGACAGCTGCTTCTGCCCTGCCATTGGATTGGGTATATTGGGATGACGACAGATGGACCTTGACTCCCCATCTCCTGAAGAAGGCAACCATCTCCTTGCTGGCTAAGTTCGTACCTCCGTCAGTTGATATTTGTTCTGGGGCTCCCCAACATAAAAAAATAGGATTGAAGGTGATTGCTTATTTTGTTGGATGTGGCACCACAAGGGAAAGTGAGCTACTTCTAACCAACCAGTTAGTCTGTCTGTGTATACCATGTATACATTGCCTTCTAATTGGAACATATCTGCAACGACTTCCTGGAAGGGGTATTCTGTTGGCGGCATGTGCATCATTTCCTCGGGAGGCATTGAAGAAGGTGTTCATCACATGAAGTGCATTGGGCATGGCGATGCTGAAGGTCTCCTTCTATTCTGGCCTGTAGACTGACTGCCTGGCCCTTCTAAGCATAGAGATGAGGCCTTGGTGTCCTGCATGTAGGTTAGCAGCTACCTGATGATGTAAATCTTTGGGGATAACCAAACGTTTGCATCCTTGGTCCACCGAGTATGTCACCAGATCCTAGTTAATGGCTAGCCGATCCTATGGAGGAGTTATGAAGTTCCATTTGACAACGTCTGTGTGTGTGAGAGAGAGAGAGAGAGGAGAGAGAGAGAGAGAGAGAGAGAGAGTGTGTAATTGCTGTATGGATGGTTAATGACTGAATTGGTTGTTGGTAGGTTCTGGGCTGTTTGCTGTTAGAGATCTGTGTTTTGAGTGAGAGTTTTCAGTCAGTCTTTAGTCAGAACTGGTGATAGTCGGTGGTATCGGCAGCGATCTAGTGAAGGCGGTGAAATTCGTTGAGTTGTGTGTTGTTGATTATTCTTAAGTTTGATGTTAATTGATTTAGAGCTGTGTTGTTGGATTTGTTGTGCTTGTGAGTTTTTTTTGTTGGGTTATTGTGAGTTGTTATGGGTGAGGGTTGTTGTTGGGAGCTGTTGTGATTTCTTGAAGTTGTTGGTGGGTGTTTGTGTTGCCTTTCTGTGTTGTTGGTTTTTTGTGTTGTTGTTAATTGTTTGTGCGTTGGTCTTTTGTTGTGTTGCTGAGTTTTTGTTATGTGTTGGTTGTGGTTGTGTTTCCTTGTTGTTGTTGTGATTTCTTGAAGTTGTTGTTGGGTTGCAGTCCTTGGTCGTTGTGCTGTTGTGTTATTGGGTTGTGGGTTGTGATTTTTTGTGTTGTTGTGGGTATTTCTGTGACCTCAACCAACGGACAGCACAGGATAGCCCTGGAATATCTGAAGTTGGTAAGTACATGTGTGTTGTTTTTGTTTTTGTTTTGTTTTTGTATAGGTGTAGGTCAATTGTCCTGCGTGTATGTATTTTGTTGTGTAAAGAAGAAAGTGTGACTAGGGTGGGTTGGGTAGCTGGAGTGATTAGGTTAATGTGGGGAGGGTTTTGCAACTTGTTTTTTTCTAGCTTGTGATCCCGCCACAATCCCAAACGCCAAAGAAGAGACGAAGGCAGGAGATTTCTTGTGACTTCTGTTGGGGCCAGTCACCCACTGCGACCCTAGCGAGCAAGAGCTGATACACTGGGTCGTTATTTGCGGCACTCCTGACGCAGTCTTCATCCAACATGATGATGTCCAGTTCCAAGGTGGCAACAGTTGCACATGCCACTGCCACTTGAATGTCGTCCTCCAAATCCAAGTCAGAAGCTTCGTGGGGTGGTTGCAAGGTCGGGTACCTTGAGAGAAAATCCTCGGCAGGAATTGATGTGAAATTTGAACTGGAGTGTCTTCTCTTTCAGGTTGAACAATCTTGGGTTGATGACGTCCTTAGGAGCCCTATCACCCAGCAGCTTAACAAGTGGACGGTGGCCCATGATGATGGTGAGATTTGGGCACCCAAGTAGGAACAACCTGGCTTTCCGCAAGCACCAGGTGACTGCAAGGGCTTCTCCTTCTGGCATACCCTGCTTCAGAGGGGGTGAGGTGTTGACTGCCATATAAGGGCAAGACACCAGCTGCCCTTGCAGCAAAAGGGGCTGTCAACTGACTGATAAGCACAATACTAGGACGACGAAACCAATGCCTTCCTTGCTCCAATCCATCATGATTAACATAGGGCACATCTTGTGATAATAGGCTAAGCTGTCCTTGGCCAATTGACAGATGATCTCCTGTGCCTGCTGGAGTTTGCTACGTAGCTGGCTATCCCAGTAGACATTTTTCCCTGTGGGTTTTCTGAGGAGGTCCCTAAAGGGCTCTATGATGGGCACCATTGCAAAGAAGGGGCTAACTGATTCACGAATCCGAACCATGACCTAATATCAGTGATGTAGGGCTTCTCTGGCATGTTGAAGTTATGAATGGCGTCTAGTCTTCATCTGCAGGCTTGTATGACTCCCGTCCCAAGAGGTACCCAATGAAGGTAATCTTTCTCTCGCAGAATTTGAACTTCTTGGGCTTGAGTGTAATACCTGCAGAGGCACACGTTGATAGGAATTCATATACAGCCCAAAACACCTCTTTGATGCTGATCGTATAGCAAGGTGTCATTGATGCATTCATGCTTTCTGGTGATGTCTTGCAGGGTGTCATCAAACTTTTTTGTGTAGGCGTCGGAAGCTGAACAGTGACCCATGGGTGACCTACAATAACGATACCACCCCCATGGGGTGGCTATCCTTGTCCAATTCCACTTGGTGAAAACCCAATGGGCATCTGCCGTAGTCTTATACATGTGTATGGGGATGCTCGAAATCATGCCAAAGGGTGCCAGTGAATGATGAGTCTCATGAAGACAGTGGGCATTGAGGCACTGGAAGTCTACCACGACTTGCACACCATTCCATTGCATCCTCTGCCGGGACTGGTTCTATCATGCCCTTTCGAACGTCTACGTCAAGCTCGGCCTTGACCTCCTCTTCCCAATGCTTAGGGATTGCCGCCAGCGTGTGACAGGCATAAGGTACGGCATCAGGCAATAAATGCATGTGGTGCTGCTTACCCATTATCACAGGTAAAGGTTCCCTAGTTGTGTTGAAGGTCATGGATGAGAAGTGATGTAACAACCATTCCTCCAGTCTTGGTATGTTCTCCTCCACAGGTGGGATAGGTATGGTGACTGGCTTCGTTGTCTGAGGGAAGTTAGGCTGTGAGACTGCCTCGCTACTTACATCAGCTGATGCAATGAGAGGGGAAGGGTGAGGGAAACTAGGAGGTACTATTCCCAGCTCCTTACAAGCATTCAGCAATATATAGAAGTTCTTGGCCATTGGCACGAATTAAACTTCCTGCTTCGTGAGTTGCCTACCTATTTCAACGGTGCATGCCGTTGAACCGAGGCATCTCAGTCAGAGATTGGCTACGTCCCTCAGACCAGTTCAAGGATGCAATTCCAGGGGGTTTTATGTGCAGGCTTGAAAGAATCGTCGGTCCGACAACACAGATCTGTGCTCCTGTGTCTGCTACGGCAAGTGTGGACACCGACCTTTCGCTCCCATGGGAAACACAAGCCTTGATTGTGGGGTGGGGGGAGAGGTGTGTGTCTGCAACAATTACCAAACTCGAGGCGAGCGGCGCTTTCTTCGTAGTTCTGCAGCATTTCTGGAAGTGCCCTACCTTTTGGCACCCGTGGCACGTCATACCTTTTGCTGGGCACGATGCTCGACCAGGCGAATGATGTTCCCCGCAATTCCCACAATACTTTGCACTTGAGTTACCGCGCAACACAGCGACGTCTGGCTCTATGTCATCACTGCCTGTGACGTCATCACTCGAGGCGCTGGCCGACTCCCTCGTACCGATAGTGACACGTGGGATGCTTTCAACGTCTTGGTGTGCAGCTTCAAAAGTACAACACAAAGCCTGAAGGGCATCTACACTTTTAAACGTTACCGCATGCCTGAAATACATGTCTTTTTAACATAGGATCACTGAGACCTACCATTATTTTCCGTAGCAGCATATATTCAGCCAAGTACTCCCCGCATTTGGGACACTGAAAATCACAGTCGGTGGCCTTTTGAGCACATCTTGAGAAATAATCACTCAATGAGTCCTCGCGCCCTTGTGGGATGGCAAAAAATGCTGACCATTGTGCCCCCTGATTCAACAAAAACATTCTGTGGCAGAAACTTGTTGAGGTGGATCCAACATGTCATCGAACATCTCCAGGACCTGAACTCTGCTGAGGAAATCACATTACTTTTCTCAGGGGCAGCAGAGACAGGGACTTTACTGGCATGTGATCCAAAACCGGGAAGAGCATCCTGAAGGGAACGGATGGCGCGTTGCTGGTCTGCAATTAACGTCTCTGCTTGCATCACAGCCTGGGACAAGGCCCTTGGCATTGCAGGAGGCATGCCTCAGTGTGGCCTGGGCTGATCGACGTATCAGGGGCATGACTTGGTTCGAAAACTCACTGTGCCATATTGGGTTTGCAATGAGATGACGTCTTGGTGACAGGACTTTATTGTACGAGACCAGAGAGCCGACTGACTCACAAACGCATTGCAGGTTAATAATGCTCGGCAGTGCATTACAGAGACATATCGTACAGTATATATCCTTTTATCATATATCAAAATGTAGAGTAATTCACAGCCTTTCTGCCAATATATGTATCACAAAAAAATGTAATCTCCACGCTCAGTTATATGTATATTTATAGGTGCAAGATAGCACAATCTCAGTAGGGGCTCCGTCTCTTTTGTATGTGTGTGTGAGATGGACACTACGTCTCCATCCGCACAGCCTCCTTATATTCAGCCATCTCTAAACAATAAAGTTACTGAGAGTTTCTCCTTGTCTCAGTCCAATCCTCACAACTGGTGACATTCTGGATTAGGACGGTAGCAGGGCAGGCCACCTACCTACCCCAGAAAACCTTTAACAGACTCACTATGGTGCTCAGTCTAGGTTCTCTGGAGCTCCTTTCCGTGGTCGACCAAATGCCATTAGCAGACTTAAAATGGCACATCCCCTACAGCAGTGTTTACACGTTCTTCTTCACAGTTTGGCCCACCATTTACAACAATTGGGAGCTGTCCATAGCCATCCATTCTGGTTCCTCAACACACCAACCTACGGCCCAAGGAATGCTCTCCCCAAGTGGTTCCTTGACACCCCAGCCCACACCTCGATTGATGTCCGTGCACACCACCACCGTACTGTCAGAGCCCCACTCTGTCAAACTGCCGCCCTTCTCCCGACAGAACGTCGCAGCTTGGCTCCACCACGCAGAAATCGTTTTGGCTCCACGGAATCACCAGAGAGGGAACCAAGTTGGACCTGATCGCCTCAGCCTTTCCGGAGGACATCTTCAACCGCCTCGCCCCATGGATGGCCAGCCAACCTAGAACGCTGCCTTATGAGGACCTGAAGATGCAGTTGATCCAGGCCTTCTCCCTCCCGGTTCCCAAGAGAGCCGCCCACTTCTTCGACCTGGTGGTCAACCCCATGATCACTGAGGACCCAAGGCTAGCCTGGCACAAGCTCCAGGTCCTGGTACTGCTGCTGGAGGTGGACTCTCAAGGCTGCAAGAAGGTAAGCATCCTGAAATAGCACTTCCTCTGCCAACTCGTCCCTCAGGTACGCAGCCAGATCCCCGACGCAGACGACCTGGACATGGAGAGTCTGATGGAGCCAGCTTATAGCCTGTACCACCGCTACCCGGGCCGTGAAACTCGCCTCCTCACTGTCAGCCAACAGCTTGCAGCAGGAAGAGCCCGAGGAGGCTGGGATTGATGCAGCCTTCCAGAGGAGGAGAGCCCCGCAGCCCCGCCAGGATATGGAGGAATGATAATGGCAGTTTATATTTGACGTCTCCAAGGGTTGCATGAAAGAGAGAGAGAGAGATTGGTGTGAAGGAATATATGGAAGTGGTTTGATGTGGTCATAGGCGTGTGTCTGTCGTTGCAATCGTTGTGTATATCAGTGGCAAGTGTTGGTAATGAGTGTTGGGAGAAGTGAGTCAGTCAGTTTTGGGAGCAGTATTATTGATGGTCAGTTATTTTGTGTTTTTTACGCTGTTGCGTTGTGCCAGTGTTGTTGAATTTGTTGTGCTTATGAGTTTGTTGTGTTGTAGATGAGTTGTTGGGGTTGTTGGGTGTTGTTGTTGTTGGTTCCGGTTGGTGTTGTGGGCGGTGTGTTGACTTGTCATGTTATTTATGCTGATAGTGATTGTTTATGCAGTGGTCTTTTGTTGTGTGGTTATTGAATTATTGTGTCCTTGTTCAGTTCTTTGTGTGTTGTGTTATGATGGCTAGCCTATCCTAGCTATATATCCAGCAGACAGCGGCACAGCTCCTCACCCTGAGTCTGAGGTGAGTACATGTGTTTGTGTTTTGAGTTTTTTGTTTTTTTAGTGTGTAATCCTGCCACAAGGACATCAGCTCGTGCTACTTCCACCAAAGGTTCGGGATTAAGGCAAGGATTAAGGAAGCGGCACCCAACGCCGGCCCCCCTGGCAAAGGCAGTAGCCAAGTCCCGCCCCAAAGGTTTTTACGTGGAGGACACGATCTCTGGCCACAAGATGTTGGTCGACACTGGTGCCATGCAATTGGTGTTCCCACCATGAACAGAGGACCACAGGCGCACCCCTGATGCCCCAGCTACCCTCGTAGCCACCAACAGGACCCCCATCCACTCCTACGGCACCAAATACCAGACCATCTCCTGGGAGCGGACTTCCTGGCTCACCACGGGCTCCTAGTCAACATAGCCTGCCAATGCTTCCTCGACACAGAACCTGCCTCTCTTGCCCATTCACCACAGGTCCCAGGTCACCCACCATCTGCTCTATCTCCCCCCATAAGTACGCCTCCCTCCTGCAAGAGTTCCCGGATGTCCTCCGACCCAAGCTCTGCCAGGTGGTAGGGGCCGCGCCCGAGCATGGTGTGTACCATCACATCGACACCAAGGGCCCCCGTAACACACAAAGTTCTGTCGCCTCCCACCGAAGCTCCTCCAGGAAGCCAAGAACGCATTCTTGGAGTTGAAGCAGATGGGTATCTGCAAGAATGCTGCAGGCCCTCCACAAGGTGAAGAAGGCAGATGGTACATGGAGGCCCTGCAGCGACTATCACCACCTCAACCTTGTCACCACGCCCAACAGCTACCCCCTGCCGAACATGCAAGACCTCACCAGGTCCCTCCATGGCACCAAGGTCTTCTCCAAAATCGACTTATTAAAGTCATATTTTCAAGTTCCCATCCATCTCGATGACATCCCGAAGACAGCAGTCATTACGCCCTTCGGGTCTTTTGAGCTTGGCTTCCCCACCATTGGCCTGTGGAACGCTGAAGCCACCTTCCAGCGCCTTATGGACAGCATCCTCAGCGACTAATCCTTCTGCGTCTGCTATGTAGACAATATTCTTATATTTTCCAGATCGGCGAAGGAGCACCAGAACCACATCCAGGCCATCCTCAAGCGCCTGCAGAACGGGCTTGTCGCCCAGTTCAATAAATGCCCCTTTGGCGTGGAAAAGGTGGATTTACTAGGCCACATGATCACCCCAGCAGGAGTATGTCACTTGGCACTGAAGGTAGCTGGAGTGAAGTTCCTGACACCAATGACAGTCAAGGCCCTCCAAGAGTTCAACAGGATGGTGAACTATTAAAGAAGGTTCATTCCAGGCATCACCAGCACCATGTGCCCTTTGACATAGGTCCTGAAGGGCAAGCCAAAAATACTGACATGGGCGGCAGCCCAGCAGCGCGCTTTCGACTGCACCAAGTCTTCCCTCAGCAGAGCTACAACCCTAGCTCACCAGGACACTGACGCGCCCCTGACGTTCACGACTGATGCCAGCAACATCGCATTCGGCACCATCTTAGAACAGCTACTCAATAGGGTCCTACGCCGCTAGCTTTCTTCAGCAGGAAACTGAAACCTGCTGAGACCTACTACAGCACCTTCAACCACAAGCTCCTTGCTGTCTACCAAGCTGTCCGCCACTTCAAGTACCTCCTGGAAGGCGTTCCATTCACCATAAGGATGGACCACCAGACAGCAACGACACCTCGTGGTTGTCTCCGAATTCGGGTGCTCCATCGAGTGCGTCCCCGGCAGGAGGAACCCTGTAGCCAACACCCTCTCGAGGATCGAAATAAACTCCCTGCATCTCGGCGTGGACTATGAGGACCTAGCACAAGAGCAAGCCGCCGACCCTGAAGTACCAGCCTACAGCACCACCATCACCGCCCTCCAGTGGGAAGACATTCCCTTCAGTCCTTCCAAGACAACGCTCCTCTGTGACACCA
>NC_061105.1:49860494-49941907 GCF_015104395.2 Macrobrachium nipponense | reverse complement strand
TGGTGTCACAGAGGAGCGTTGTCTTGGAAGGACTGAAGGGAATGTCTTCCCACTGGAGGGCGGTGATGGTGGTGCTGTAGGCTGGTATTTCAGGGTCGGCGGCTTGCTCTTGTGCTAGGTCCTCATAGTCCACGCCGAGATGCAGGGAGTTTTATTTCGATCCTCGAGAGGGTGTTGGCTACAGGGTTCCTCCTGCCGGGGATGTACTCGATGGAGCACCCGAATTCGGAGACAGCCACGAGGTGTCGTTGCTGTCTGGTGGTCCATCCTTATGGTGAATGGAACGCCTTCCAGGAGGTACTTGAAGTGGCGGACAGCTTGGTAGACAGCAAGGAGCTTGTGGTTGAAGGTGCTGTAGTAGGTCTCAGCAGGTTTCAGTTTCCTGCTGAAGAAAGCTAGCGGCGTAGGACCCTATTGATAGCTGTTCCAGGACGGTGCCACATGCGATGTTGCTGGCATCAGTCGTGAACGTCAGGGGTGCGTCAGTGTCCTGGTGAGCTAGGGTTGTAGCTCTGCTGAGGGAAGACTTGGTGCAGTCGAAAGCGCACTGCTGGGCTGCCGCCCATGTCAGTATTTTTGGCTTGCCCTTCAGGACCTATGTCAAAGGGCACATGGTGCTGGTGATGCCTGGAATGAACCTTCTGTAATAGTTCACCATCCTGTTGAACTCTTGGAGGGCCTTGACTGTCATTGGTGTCAGGAACTTCACTCCAGCTACCTTCAGTGCCAAGTGACATACTCCTGCTGGGTGATCATGTGGCCTAGTAAATCCACCTTTTCCACACCAAAGGGGCATTGTCGCCCGTTCTGCATGCGCTTGAGGATGGCCTGGATGGGGTTCGGGTGCTCCTTCGCTGATCTGGAAAATATAAGAATATTGTCTACATAGCAGATGCAGAAGGATTAGTCGCTGAGGATGCTGTTCATAAGGCGCTGGAAGGTGGCTCCAGTGTTCCACAGGCCAATGGTGGAGAAGCCAAGCTCAAAAGACCCGAAGGGCGTAATGACTGCCGTCTTTGGACGTCATCGAGATGGATGGGGACTTGAAAATACGACTTTAATAAGTCGATTTTGGAGAAGACCTTGGTGCCATGGAGGGACCTGGTGAGGTCTTGCATGTTCGGCAGGGGGTAGCTGTTGGGCATGGTGACAAGGTTGAGGCAGTGATAGTCGCTGCAGGGCCTCCATGTACCGTCTGCCTTCTTCACCATGTGGAGGGGAGAAGCCCAAGGGCCTGCAGCATTCTTGCAGATACCCATCTGCAAGAATGCGTTCTTGGCTTCCTGGAGGAGCTTCGGTGGGAGGCGACAGAACTTTGTGTGTTACGGGGGCCATTGGTATCGATGTGATGGTACACACCATGCATGGGCGCGGCCCCTACCACCTGGCAGAGCTTGGGTCAGAGGACATCCGGGAACTCTTGCAGGAGGGAGGCGTACTTGTGGGGGGAGATAGAGCAGATGGTGGGCGACCTGGGGCCTGTGGTGAATGGGCGAGAGAGGCAGGTTTCTGTGTCGAGGAAGCATTGGCGGGCTATGTTGACTAGGAGCCCGTGGTGAGCCAGGAAGTCCGCTCCCAGGAGATGGTCCGGTATTTGGTGCCGTAGGAGTAGATGGGGGTCCCGTTGGCGGCTACGAGGGTGGCTGGGGCATCAGGGGTGCGGCTGTGGTCCTCTGTTCATGGTGGGAACACCAATTGCATGGCACCAGTGTCGACCAACATCTTGTGGCCAGAGATCGTGTCCTCCACGTAAAAACCTTTGGGGCGGGACTTGGCTACTGCCTTTGCCAGGGGGGCCGGCGTTGGGTGCCGCTTCCTTAATTTTTGCAGGCTCAAAGGAGCAGGGGCACTTGCACTTCCTTGCCTTAATCCCGAACCTTTGGTGGAAGTAGCATGAGCTGATGTCCTTATGTCAGGATTACACACTAAAAAAACAAAAAACTCAAAACACAAACACATGTACTCACCTCAGACTCAGGGTGAGGAGCTGTGCCGCTGTCTGCTGGATATATAGCTAGGATAGGCTAGCCATCATAACACAACACACAAAGAACTGAACAAGGACACAATAATTCAATAACCACACAACAAAAGACCACTGCATAAACAATCACTATCAGCATAAATAACATGACAAGTCAACACACCGCCCACAACACCAAGGAACCACAACAGCAGCACCCAACAACCCCAACAACTCATCTACAACACAACAAACTCATAAGCACAACAAATTCAACAACACTGGCACAACGCAACAGCGTAAAAAACACAAAATAACTGACCATCAATAATACTGCTCCCAAACTGACTGACTCACTTCTCCCAACGCTCTTTACCAACACTTGCCACTGATATACACAGTGATTGCAACAACAGACACACGCCTATGACCACATCAAACCACTTCCATATATTCCTTCACACCAATCTCTCTCTCTCTCTCTCTCTCTCTCTCATGCAACCCTTGGAGACGTCAAATATTAACTGCCATTATCATTCCTCCATATCCTGGCGGGGCTGCGGGGTCTCCTCCTCTGGAAGGCTGCATCAATCCCAGCCTCCTCGGGCTCTTCCTGCTGCAGGCTGGGCTGGGCTGGGGTGTCGAGGAACCACTTGGGGAGAGCATTTCTCAGGCCGCAGGTTTGGTGTGTGTTGTTGGAGGAACAGAATGGATGGCTATGGACAGCTCCCAATTGTTGTAAATGGTGGGCCAAACTGTGAAGAAGAACGTGTAAACACTGCTGTAGGGGATGTGCCATTTTAAGTCTGCTAATGGCATTTGGTCGACCACGGAAAGGAGCTCCAGAGAACCTAGACTGAGCGCCATAGTGAGTCTGTTAAAGGTTTTCTGGGGTAGGTAGGTGGCCTGCGCTGCTACCGTCCTAATCCAGAAGGTCACCAGTTGTGAGGATTGGACTGAGACAAGGAGAAACTCTTAGTAACTTTATTGTTTAGAGATGGCTGAATATAAGGAGGCTGTGCGGATGGAGACGTAGTGTCCATCTCACACACACATACAAAAGGGACGGAGCCCCTACTGAGATTGTGCTATCTCGCACTTATAAATATACATATAACTGAGCGTGGAGATTACATTTTTTGTGATACATATATTGGCAGAAAGGCTGTGAATTACTCTACATTTTGATATATGATAAAAGGATATATACTGTACGATATGTCTCTGTAATGCACTGCCGAGCATTATTAACCTGCAATGAGTTTGCGAGTCAGTCGGCTCTCTGGTCTCGTACAATAAAGTCATGTCACCAAGACGTCATCTCATTGCAAACCCAATATGGTGCAGTGAGTTTTTGAACCAAGTCATGCCCCTGATACGTCGATCAGCCCAGGCCACACTGAGGCGTGCCTCTCCTGCAATGCCAAGGGCCTTGTCCCAGGCTGTGATGCAAGCAGAGACGTTAATTGCAGACCAGCAACGCGCCATCCGTTCCCTTCAGGATGCTCTTCCCGGTTTTGGATCACATGCCAGTAAAGTCCCTGTCTCTGCTGCCCCTGAGAAAAGTAATGTGATTTCCTCAGCAGAGTTCAGGTCCTGGAGACGTTCAATGACATGTTGGATCCACCTCAACAAGTTTCTGCCACAGAATGTTGTTGTTGAATCAGGGGGCGCAATGGTCAGCATTTTTTGCCATCTCACAAGGGCGCGAGGACTCATTGAGTGATTATTTCTCAAGGTGTGCTCAAAAGGCCACCGACTGTGATTTTCAGTGTCCCAAATGCGGGGAGTGCTTGGCTGAATATATGCTGCTACGGAAAATAATGGTAGGTCTCAGTGATCCTATGTTAAAAAGGCATGTATTTCAGGCATGCGGTAACGTTTTAAAAGTGTAGTATGCCCTTCAGGCTTTGATGGTTTGTACTTTTGAAGCTGCACACCAAGACGTTGAAAGTGTCCCGTGTGTCACTATCGGTACGAGAGAGTCGGCCAGCGCCTCGAGTGATAACGTCACAGGCAGTGATGACAGAGCCAGACGTCGCTGTGTTGCGCGGTAACTCAAGTGCAAAGTATTGCGTGAATTGCGGGGGACATCATTCGCCTGGTCGAGCATCGTGCCCAGCAAAAGGTATGACGTGCCACGGGTGCCAAAAGGTAGGGCACTTCCAGAAATGCTGCAGAACTACGAAGAAAGCGCCACTCGCCTCGAGTTTGGTAAGTGTTGCAGACACACACCTCTCCCCCCACCCCACAATCAAGGCTTGTGTTTCCCATGGGAGCGAAAGGTTGGTGTCCACACTTGCCGTAGCAGACACAGGAGCACAGATCTGCGTTGTCGGACCAACGATTCTTTCAAGCCTGCACATAAAACCCCTGGAATTGCAACTTTGAATGGGTCTGAGGGACGTAGCCAATCTCCGACTGAGATGCCTCGGTTCAACGGCATGCACCGTTGAAATAGGTAGGCAACTCACGAAGCAGGAAGTTTAATTCGTGCCAATGGCCAAGAACTTCTATATATCGCCGAATGCTTGTAAGGAGCTGGGAATAGTACCTCCTAGTTTCCCTCACCCTTCCCCTCTCATTGCATCAGCTGATGTAAGTAGCAAGGCAGTCTCACAGCCTAACTCCCCTTAGACAACGAAGCCAGTCATCATACCTATCCCACCTGTGGAGGAGAATACCAAGACTGGAGGAATGGTTGTTACATCACTTCTCATCCATGACCTTCAACACAACTAGGGAACCTTACCCGGTGATAATTTGTAAGCAGCACCACATGCATTTATTGCCTGATGCCATACCTTATGCCTGTCACACGCTGGCAGCAATCCCTAAGCATTGGGAAGAGGAGGTCAAGGCCGAGCTTGACGAAGACATTCGAAAGGGCATGATAGAACCAGTCCCGGCAGAGGATGCAATGGAATGGTGTGCAAGTCGTGGTAGACTTCCAGTGCCTCAATGCCCACTGTCTTCATGAGACTCATCATCTACTGGCACCCTTCGGCATGATTTCGAGCATCCTCATACACATGTATAAGACTTCGGCGGATGCCCATTGGGTTTTCACCAAGTGGAATTGGACAAGGATAGCCACCCCATAGGGGTGGTATCGTTATTGTAGGACACCCATGGGTCACTGTTCGGCTTCCGATGCCTACACAAAAAAGTTTGATGACACCCTGCAAGACATCACCAGAAAGCATGAATGCATCAATGACACCTTGCTATACGATCAGCATCGAAGAGGCGTTTTGGGCTGTATATGAATTCCTATCAACGTGTGCCTCTGCAGGTATTACACTCAAGCCCAAGAAGTTCAAATTCTGCGAGAGAGAGATGACCTTCATTGGGTACCTCTTGGGATGGGGGTCATACAAGCCTGCAGATGAAGACTGGACGCCATTCATAACTTCAACATGCCAGAGAAGCCCTCCATCACTGATATTAGGTCATGGTTCAGATTCGTGAATCAGTTAGCCCCTTCTTTGCAATGGTGCCCATCATAGAGCCCTTTAGGGACCTCCTCAGAAAACCCACAGGGAAAAATGTCTACTGGGATAGCCAGCTACGTAGCAAACTCCAGCAGGCACGGGAGGTCATCTGTCAATTGGCCAAGGACAGCTTAGCCTATTACGACAAGATGTGCCCTATGTTAATCATGATGGATTGGAGCAAGGAAGGCATTGGTTTTGTCGTCCTCGTATTGTGCTTGTCAGTCAGTTGACAGCCCCTTTTGCTGCAAGGGCAGCTGGAGTCTTGCCCTATATGGCAGTCGACACTTCACCCCCTCTGAAGCAGGTTATGCCAGAAGGAGAAGCCCTTGCAGTCACCTGGTGCTTGGGGAAAGCCAGGTTGTTCCTACTTGGGTGCCCAAATCTCACCATCATCATGGGCCACCGTCCACTTGTTAAGCTGCTGAGTGATAGGGCTCTTAAGGACGTCATCAACCCAAGATTGTTCAACCTGAAAGAGAAGACACTCCAGTTCAAGTTTCACATCAATTCCTGCCGAGGATTTTCTCTCAAGGTACCCAACCTTGCAACCGCCCCACGAAGCTTCTGACATGGATTTGGAGGACGACATTCAAGTGGCAGTGGCATGTGCAACTGTTGCCACCTTGGAACTGGACATCATCATGTTGGATGAAGACTGAGTCAGGAGTGCCACAAATAACGACCCAGTGTATCAGCTCTTGCTTGCTAGGGTCGCAGTGGGCGATTGGCCCAACGACGAAGTCACAAGAAATCTCCTGCCTTCGTCTCTTCTTTGGCGTTTGGGATTGTGGCGGGATCACAAGCTAGAAAAAAACAAGTTGCAAAACCCTCCCCACATTAACCTAATCACTCCAGCTACCCAACCCACCCTAGTCACACTTTCTTCTTTACACAACAAAATACATGCAGGACAATTGACCTACACCTATACAAAAACAAAACAAAAACAACACACATGTACTTACCAACTTCAGATATTCCAGGGCTATCCTGTGGCTGTCCCATTGGTTGAGGTCACAGAAATACCCACAACAACACAAAAATCACAACCCACAACCCAATAACACAACAGCACAACGACCAAGGACTGCAACCCAACAACAACTTCAAGAAATCACAACAACAACAAGGAACACAACCACAACCTCACACATAACAAAAACTCAGCAACACAACAAAAGACCAACGCACAAACAATTAACAACAACACAAAAAACCAACAACACAGAAAGGCAACACAAACACCCACCAACAACTTCAAGAAATCACAACAGCTCCCAACAACAACCCTCACCCATAACAACTCACAATAACCCAACAAAAAAAACTCACAAGCACAACAAATCCAACAACACAGCTCTAAATCAATTAACATCAAACTTAAGAATAATCAACAACACACAACTCAACGAATTTCACCGCCTTCACTAGATCGCTGCCGATACCACCGACTATCACCAGTTCTGACTAAAGACTGACTGAAAGCTCTCACTCAAAACACAGATCTCTAACAGCAAACAGCCCAGAACCTACCAACAACCAATTCAGTCATTAACCATCCATACAGCAATTACACACTCTCTCTCTCTTCTCTCTCTCGTCACCTCTCTCTCTCTCTCTCCACACACACGGACGTTGGTCAAATGGAACTTCATAACTCCTCCATAGGATCGGCTAGCCATTAACTAGGATCTGGTGACATACTCGGTGGACCAAGGATGCAAACGTTTGGTTATCCCCAAAGATTTACATCATCAGGTAGCCGCTAACCTACACGCAGGACACCAAGGCCTCATCTCTATGCTTAGAAGGGCCAGGCAGTCAGTCTACAGGCCAGAATAGAAGGAGACCTTCAGCATCGCCATGCCCAATGCACTTCATGTGATGAACACCTTCTTCAATGCCTCCCGAGGAAATTATGCACATGCCGCAACAGAATACCCCTTCCAGGAAGTCGTTGCAGATATGTTCAATTAGAAGGCAATGTATACATGGTATACAAAAGACAGACTAACTGTTTGGTTAGAAGTAGCTCACTTTCCTTTGTGGTGTGGGCCACATCCAACAAAATAAGCAATCACCTTCAATCCTATTTTTTTATGTTGGGGAGCCCCAGAACAAATATCAACTGACGGAGGTACGAACTTAGCCAGCAAGGAGATGGTTGCCTTCTTCAGGAGATGGGGAGTCAAGGTCCATCTGTCGTCATCCCAATATACCCAATCCAATGGCAGGGCAGAAGCAGCTGTCAATTGGCAAAGAGGCCACTCCGAGAAAACACGTCAAAAGGTGGAGCCCATGAGTCAGACAAGACGGCTCTGGCGATACTCCAGTATCTCAACCGCCTCTGAGGGAGATCAACAAGTTGCTTTCTCAGCTTGCCCTGGTCACCAGCTGTGTGATGGGTTACCGATGGCTAAAAGACATCTGTTAGTAGACAGGTATTTGAGACAGACCATATGTCAAAGGGAACTACAAGTGGCAAAATTGCAGGAAACTATGCGTACCCTTGATACCACCAGCAGACTGCCGCCCATCAAACCAGGCTACTAAGCAGTGGGACAGAACAGGCATAATATTGGAAACTAGGCCCCATATTCAGTACACAGTCAAGCTCAACGATAGCGGCAGACTCTCAGAAAGGAACAGACGACACTTGAGAGTCATCGCTCCGCCCCCTAGTGCACCTGCGTCTCGGCACGACACCTCCATGATCCCTACGCCCACAGAACCAGTAACACATCCCATGCAGGAGCCCAGCGTCGCTAGTAGACTCAAAAGGGCTGCCGGTAGACCCAAGTGGCTCCAAGACTTCATATAATGCTGATATTATTTGTTGTTTGCTCATATGATATGCAATTGTAGTACAATTGTATCATGAATTGATTTTTTTCTGTCTGTATATGTATTACGCGTATTTGAATGCCACTTAGTGTATGTAACTGCATGTTTTTGTACTGAAAAGTTAGTTTAAAACATTTTTTCCTTAGCTCATCCCATATTCATCGTGACATTTGCCCCCTTAATTTTTGTCATGTGTAAGTATAATCTTGACGGGAGGGATGTGTGATATGTCTTTGTAAGGCACTGCCCAGCATTAACCTGCAACATGTTTGTGAGTCAGTTGGCTCCCTGGTCCTCGTCTCGTACAATAAAGTCCTGTCACCAAGAGGTCGACTCATTGCAAACCCAATACTCTATACAAAAGAAGGACGGACACTTTGGTTAATTGTTGTCCTTACAAGCAAATTTGCCGCCATTTTGGAAATGTGTCAGCCATCTTGGAAATAGCTGGAGGTTGATTATGATTTATGGGGATAATAAGAGTTTTCTTGCCAAATCTGTTGCTTGTATCACCATTTGCACTTATTTCCCACTGCCCAGCTCCATTAATGTGTCTATGTGTGGACGGGTGTTAACATGAACGTAAATTTAAGGCTAAAGTGAAGCTCAAATCTATGTCTGGCCAAATCGTCCAATATTCCCTCCTAAGTCCCACTGCTTCTCTCTCTCTCTCTCTCCTCATCCCTAGAGGCGTCCATAAGTTAATGGGTCCAGTTATCTCGATGCATTCTCTCCCGTTAATGAAAGCATCTCTCTCGACTGATCTCTTCCTCTCTAAATCCTCCATCACCTTATGGCTGTCATCTGATCCCATTTGAAGCGCATAGTGGTAGAGTGATAGATACATATCTCTACCAGAAATGATTGAAATGAAACTTCTAACATCATTCACACCTGATTGAAGTCTTAGTATCAAGAGCTTATTTTAAAAAATTCCTCTCTCTCTCTCTCTCTCTCTCTCTCTCTCTCTCTCTCTCTCTCTCTCTCTCTCTCTCTCTCTCTCTCTCTCCTCCATTTCCTCGAGAGAAATGCAATAAGGAAAATAGTAGTTGGCAGGTTTACAGAGACAATACAGAACACAAAAAGGACACATTATTCTACCTACTGAAATGAGAGTCATCCATCTCTGTCGTGTAAACTTAAGGCTGCCATTTTGCCGTAGGTTCTGAGAAGCAAAATAAACCACACATTAAAATATGTAGTTATTGATCCACAAATGCGTAAAATAAGCTACCATATCTGCAATACACCTCCCGTTACGTGAACTTATTAGGTACGGTAGATGATAAGTAAATTGCCAACTGTGCTTAATTGATTACATTTGTAAGTAAAATAACTCTATTTTATATGAAAATAATATAATATAATCATATTTATAGCATTTGGATTAAATTAAAAATTCGAATGACGTTATTGTTAACCCACTAATCCTAAGTAAACCACTATTTTTGTGATGCTCACTTACCTGATTAATCTTAATACCCATGGTAGAAAATAGTTATTTCTCCAAATTTCTTCATTATATTACACGTATTTGCAAAATAACTACATTTTATACCAAAATAGTGTAGAAGAATTATAATTATTACATTTATATTAATCTAAATGTTCAAAAAAGCGATTTTTTTAACTAAAAGAGACTCAAATAAACGACCTAATAATCTTGGGTGGAAACTGGTCGAGTGACTGTAAACATTTGTCTAGAGAACCGGTCGACAGAAGTCAGTCAATTTTGACCGGAAATATTGGCTGTACGGTCGAATTGAAGGACAACCCAGGTAAATCAATGATTGAAGTTGAATTCGTGAGTAAAAAATTCGGCAAAATTTGAGTTATCGACTTTATTATCATTAAATTAGGAGGTAGTATTTTGGTCTCGAGGCGGCTAAGGATATGAATGCCAGTGTTATTTAACCTCATTTAAACCGTTATTTCCGTGTTGTTGTTATTTCCATCATTCAAATAACGCTGAAATTTAACTCCATGATTAAGGTTGAATTTGTCGATTAAAAACTGAGTCAAATGGGATTCTCTATCGAAAACTACCCGTGTTTTCTCCTAGGGTAAACAACTGAGTGGACAACCTAGCTGCGGCCACCTTAACCGTGTTCGGACCCACCTTCAGAAAAAGTACTTTAGGTAACACGTCCTGACACCGGAGATTGGGGTAGATCTAGGGTACCTATCCGCGGCGGCCTAGACTAAGGCAGTTGCGGTTTTTCTATGCAGTTTTACCAACTGAACGAGAATTTTAAGTCATATTTATTCGAACGACTGTAATTAACCCCCAGGGGCCAGTACTAAACACGGCGAAATACATTGGACGCCCCAATCCCTGTAAGGAACGTAGTAACCGCGGATACGACATCCACTAGGGATTGGGGTGTCTAATGTATTTCGCCGTGTTTAGTACTGGCCCCTGGGGGTTAATTACAGTCATCTGAATAAATATTAGGGTAGATTACCACGGCAGGCCAACCAGGCCACCTACAATCAATGTTTGCCACCCTCCGAAAAAGTACATTATAACGCGTCCTGACACCCGAGATGGCATCAGTCGCGACTTGTTGTTGGTGAGAAACGGAGCTAAAGACCTCTACTCTCCTTTCGAAGTAAGTATTTTCTCCAAAGTTAGAAATTAAGGCCAAATTTTAAGATTTAAACAGAGGGTACTGAAAATGGCGCCCCCACGGCAGTGGAATCTCACCAAAACGCTTTAGAAAGTTTTTACTTACAACTAAAAATGTTTCTAAGATTGACGCCATCTCGATGTTTACGGAGTCGCTTGTGTCAACAAACTTTCCATTTCCTGTGATAAATCCGCACACCACTTGTACCCACAGACGCTGGAGCCAACTTTTATCACAACAAATCGAAACACGATTTCTCACCAACAACAAGCCAGGAGTAAACAGCTGTTTTGGTAGATGACGACGAGAAGCGTGCTCTTAGCTAATTTTTAAATAAATAGTAAAACATCAATATTTTACATATTTATGATGATTAATTTGAAAATATTCGTTATTGAAAAAGTAACTCGACTCTGACTCAAATTTAAGTAATTATTTTTCTGAATTAGAACGTTCTTTTAAGTTCTGTATTATGACGTCACGACATCTTGACTTTCGTACCTATTGTAAATAATTGCTATACTCAACTGTCATTGCAGAACAGTTTACCAGTTATTCATGCAGATTGTTATCAGCTATACATGTAATTGTTATAATCGTAATGCGCATATATATCTTTATTATTTACTTTTTGGATATATGAAGATGTTTTACTGCTGGATTATCGCCGTAGTGTGACGCAATCGTTTTCCGGTCCATGGGGCCTCTGTCTGTTTTCGCACCTTAAGAAATTATGGGGCCGAATTTGCAGTGACCAGAAAGTCGTTAAAAGAGAAAGTTAGCATTGAGGGGCATATGTTTTGACTGAGAAAAATACAAATTTATTCAATAGCTAGCTTGTAAAAAATACTTGGTTATAAAAACTTGATTGACAACTAAGCAGCATGTCTACTATGGGTTTCAGAGACAGTGCAAGCACGTTTTTGGGCAATACCTATTTCTGTAACGAACACTCGTAACAGAACGAGATTTTGCTATAGTGCATTACACCCAGTGCCGTAATTTATAAGGGTATCGTGAATCACTAATCGTAAAGAATAACGATACTTGTCCTTGTACCAAGAGACAAAAACTCCATTATGCAGAAATGGATACGAACACGTGTATAAAGCTCCACCTACCCTCTCCCCACCCCCCCACCCCCCCTCCACCGCCATCCCTTTTCTTCTTCGTTCCTCCGCCTTCCTTTCTCCCTCTCTCTCTCTCTGTTGCCATTCGGTATGTGTTGACCCTCCAAACTGGGTATAAGACTTCACACAAAACTCTGAAATTGGTGAAATTAGGCTATGTATTGGAAGTATATATACATAAATATTAAAGCAATTTTATCATTATTGCATTACTATGACAACTAGAATTCATGGAAACAGTTTATAATAATGAAACGGCGTATGTGTGAAGCCTCCACTAATGTGGCAACGATGATTTTGCCATTCTTAGCATGCAAACATTAAAGCATGCAAACATTAAAGGTTACATTTATTTCTGGCATACGATTATTAAAGAAATTCAAAATACTAATAAAGACTGAAATCAATGAAAAGTGCTAGCAAAAACAAAAAAGCAAAAAAAAAAAATAGTCGTTCCTCTGCACTTTTCCGTATTCGTTCTTCTATGGTTTTCGGCAGCCAGATGTACGAAAACGTTAGAAACATTTGATTTTATCTACTTTAGAAATATCTGTAATTTTTCGGGGTAATTTGGTTGCAAAAAAGGGATTTTGACGTAAGGAAAAATCTATTTCTGGGCGATTGGCTCGTCGCCAGCGAAATATCCTTTAATCTATTATTTCTAGGGTAAATGTACTAACACATACAAGAGAATAAATAAATAAAGAAAAAGGTCAGTACAACTGACTCGCTCACCCTCCAAGAGGGTGTCGGTATGAACACTATGGCGAGTGAGACCACTACCACGAGCCGAATACCAATAGAAATCTCCCACTACAAAATCCCCACAAGAGGAGAGCCGACCCACAGAGTGGGCAGCAACTACTACTACTCCATCCCATGCTGCCGACTGCTGCGCCTCTGGTGGCCATCCTGAAGTTATTGGCAGACAATCTTGAGCGATGGGAAGGGGTGGGTGGGATTTCGCTGGCGACACGAGCCAATCGCCCAGAAATAGATTTTTCCTTACGTCAAATCCCTTTTCTGGCTCAGCTCGTGTCGCTGCGCGAAATCGTACCAGAGAAATAGCACAAGATTGTAAATAAACATGTAACAAAACAAAAAAGAAAAAGAGGTCTCAAATAAAAGATAAAATAAAATAAAAGAATATAATTGTTAATAAAGATACATATACCACAATGATACAAAGATAGAAATATTGCTTAAATTAAACTTAATACTAATAATATTTCTTAACTTAAGGCAATTTACATATATACAGGGCTTACATGGCATATATGTTCCGAAATAGTATCTGTGTATTGACATGTATCAAGAACTCTAGAGCAATTAAGACAATAAGTTGAGCAGAACAAACTTCAATAACAATAATATATAAAGGAATGTATATAACTTAATATACAAAACCCGTAACCATTACAATTAAGATGTATCCCCTAGCATAAAAATAAGGGGATCACATCTAAGAGATCAAAATATACAATCGATTGTGAGTGTCCCTAGCAAAAAAAATAAGGGACACCCACCATATCATCATAAAAGCAGCTAAGACACAAGGTAACCGTAGATGAACAAGGCAGGAATAGACGAACCGTTGGGTGAGACAGGTAGAAAGGAGGACTGGATCTTCTACTAAAGATTAGGCCGAGTCGGGGGAAACTATGTTACCCGCCGCCACTGCTGAAAATTTCAGAGCTTCCAAGGACTTTAAGTAATGACGTTTAAATACTGTCGGCGATTTCCATCCAGTATATTTTTTCAACTCATCGAAGTTCATATGTTGGAAATAGTTAATTGAGGTGGCTACTGCCCTGACATCATGTGCTTTTGGAAAAGAGTCAGGATTGGCTTGTTTAATAAAGTACAGGATCTGCTGCTGATGCCTTTAATAGATAAACAGTACCACCTTTTTTTCTATTCTCTTTAACCCCTTCGCCACTGGCCTGCTACATTGCTGCTAATGCTGCATACCGCATGAGACCCCCTGTCGACCGCGAGTATCAATCATTACTTGCTCCCACTAAATTTATGTTATTCATATTTTTCCTTCATATTCTTATGTGAAAACATTGTGTGTATGGATATCAATGAATATTTTTTACCCCATTGTCAAAAAATTACAAAAAAATATAGTAAGAATATCGGAAAAATAGGAATATTTAGTAGAAAAAGTAATTGCAGAAGTAGGAACTGTTATAAAGTAGTAGAGTAGCAGTAAAGTACATAATAGAAATAAAGTAGCAGAAAAAGTAGTAAAGTAGTAGTAAAATAGTAGTAGTGGTTAATAGCAGTACTAGTTTTCTTACTGAAACAGTTATTCCTAGGTTTTCATACAGAAACAGCATATACATCAATGAATGTTTAGGCAGCTGGTAATAATAATAATAATAATAAAACAGTAATAATAGTAATAATAATAATAATAATGATAAAAAAGCAACAGCATCTCGTGACCAATACGTATATACATATGGGGCAGTTTATTCACCCCATTATCATCTGCAAGCTATAAAAAAACACATCTCATCACAAGTAACAGGCCTCCATAGAAGTCCTTTCACCTTACGCTCTCCTGTTGAATGAAAGTACTACTCTGCCCGAGCATTCATCCATTCACACAATTTGTCAATTACATCACCACAAAAAAGGAAAAAAAAATGCATCACGTAAGCAGATGAAATCTGGTGTATAAGCAGGAATCCCATTGCCACCCTCCGTGAATCAGGGGGGGGGGGGGGTGGGTCTGGGCGCAAGTCACAAGATGGATCAGTTATGAACTGCCAGCCTTCATCGACAAGAGGTTCAATGTCTTCCAAACACTCGTTGTCACTGTCAACCTCTAAAAAATTATCACTATAATCATCATCTGATAGATTTGGCAGGTACTCAGACCCTGACTCTGAAACACTATCATCTGACATGATACTGGAAAAAAAAAAAACACATAAAATAACTGCAATCAAAAGGGGAAAAAGATTTGGAATTCAAACATCTTACATGGTTTACGGACAAATCGTAATCATCCTTCTCAGATAATAGCCTGAGGCGCACTGGTATATGTTGGCCAGTACCCCTCCTAATATCCCATATGAAATGACGTCACGACGTCCATCAGACGCTCATTGGTTAGAATGAATTGTGGGTGGAGCTTCAGCACCTCTCTCGTACACAATACTGTGTCTGGAAACCATCCAAGCTAAAGAAAACGCTTTGCTTTTCGAGGAGGGATGAAAGACGTACACGCGTACGTCCCGGTCTTTTATTACTGTACCGTAAAAGACGTACATGTGTACGTCCCAGTGCTGGAAGGGGTTAAAGAGAGGACCCGATGAGGATGAGGAGGTCCTAGACAGAAAGGCTCGTAAGGTCGATACTGGGCAAAGAGATATATCTTGTGGAAGGGGTACTACCTTCCATGGTTCCCACCTCATCAAAGGATCTTCATTCTTTGCTATAAAACTACGTTCCGGAGAAAGAGCACTTCCCCTGTGGGAAGAAATTGAATATGATCCGGGTCTCTGGATAAAGCCGACAGTTCTGAAATTCTAGCTCCCGAGGCCAAGCTTAATAAAAATAGAGTTTTTTCTTAAGAGCTTTATAAATGAGCATGTGTCATTATCAGTTTCTGAAGCCAGCTTTAGAACATCATTTAAGAACCATGATACTGACGTAGGCCTTACAGAAGGTCTAAGTCTAGCCACAAGCCTTGGGAACCTAGACGTGAAGTAGGAGTCTGTCAAGTCTATGTTGAAACCAAATTGAAAAATCTTTTTCAAGGCTGACTTGTTTGTCGTAATGGTGCTAGCTGCTAAGCCTTTTTCAAATAAAGATCTGAAAAAGGATATAGCTGAATTGATTGTCATGATTCTAATATCTGAATCTCTCAGGAAGGTTGCTAACTTTTTGACAGCAGCATCATACTGTCTCAAAGTTGAATCTCTTTTATCGGATTCCAAGAAGAGAATGTTTTGAGGGTCAATATTCGCATCTCTTTTCGCTGCAAACTTCATGAAAATCCATAAAGTTAGGGTTTTTAGGGTTTTTAAGAATCCCTGAGGAAGCGAACACAGTCTTCGTTTTGTACTGACTGGGAGAGCCTGGGACTGGGAATCCGAAGAGGGCGAAGCCCCAGTTCCAGAATTAGAGGGTACCAATTGCTCTTCGGCCAGTCTGGGGCTACTAGAGCCACTTGACCCCTGAATGTCCTGAGTTTGGTTCAAGTACCTTCATGAAAGAGATTCACTGGAGGAAAGACATAAATCTTCTCCCAGTTGTTCCAGTCTAGGGCTAGGGGCCGTCCGTGGCATAGGCCAGAGGGTCCAGGTTGGGGGCCACATAACATGGCAGTTTGTGGTTCGCTTGGGATGCGAAGAGATCCACTTGTAGGCCTGGAACTCTCTGAAGAATCCATTGGAACGAACTGTGCCAGTGACATTCCGACTCTAGAGGTACTGATCTGGGATAGAGCATCTGCTATGACGTTTCTCACTCCAGCTATATGGGTGGAGGAGAGGTGCCAACTGAACTTGTCCGCCAGGGAGAAGATGGCTACCATGACATGATTTAGATGACGTGATTTGGAGCCTCCCCTGTTTATACAATGTACTACCACTGCGCTGTCCAAGACTAGCTTTACGTGGGAGTACTTTGACGGACGTAACCTTTTTAGAGTCAAGAACACTGCCATTGCTTCCAGTACGTTTATATGGAACTGACGGAACTGAGGTGACCAAGTTCCCTGAACTTTCTTGAACTGGGAATATCCTCCCCAACCGCTTAATGAAGCGTCCGTGTGGATGGTAATCCCCGGAGGAGGAAACTGAAGGGGCACTGATATCGATAAGTTCTTGACTTTCGCCCACGGGCGAAGTCGATTCCGTAGAATCTGAGGGACTGAGGATAACTTGTCCCTGGACCTGACATTTGCTCGTGAGCGCCAGATTCTGGTTAGGTCTTTCAGTTTGGCTTTCATCAAGATGTTTGTCACTGATGCAAACTGGAGTGAACCCAGGATCCTTTCCTGAGTTCTTCTTGACGCAAGTTTGTGACTCAGAAATTGCTTTACTGACTTCGCTATTTCCTTCCTCTTGGCTGATGGAATCGACAGAGTATGGGAGGATAGATTCCATTGGATACCCAGCCACTGAAAGTTTGACTCCGGAGTGAGTCTTGACTTGGTCCTGTTTATCTTGAAGCCTAGATATTCCAGGAACTGAATCACTTTCAGTGTTGCTACGTGGCATTCCTCGACTGTTGGAGCCCAGATCAACCAATCGTCGAGATACGCTACTACCATAACCCCTTGCGATCTTAGTTGTTGAACTACTACTTCCGCCAACTTCGTGAACACCCTGGTGCTACGTTGAGCCCGAAAGGAACTACCTTGAAGGAGAATGTCTGGTCTCCTATTTTGAAGCCCAGATACGGACGGAAGTGTCTTGCAATAGGGATATGATAGTAAGCGTCTGTAAGATCGATAGAGGTGGTGACGGCCCCACGGGGAAGTAAGGTCCGTACCTGCGAGATCGTGAGCATCTTGAACTTGTCGCAGCGAATGGCTAAGTTTAAGCGGGACAAGTCTAAGATTACCCTTCTTTTTTGTGAGCCTTTCTTTGGAACGCTGAACAAGCGCCCTTGAAACTTTAATCTGTTGACTCTCGCTATAGCTCCTTTCTGAAGGAGGTCCTCTGCATACTCCGTCAATTCTTTGGATGGAAGTTGGCGGAAAGGCTGGAGGTGGCGGGTCCGCTATCCATCTCCAACCCAGACCTTTTGACACAATGCTCTGCGCCCACTTGCTGAAGTTCCACCGGTGGCGGAAGTGAAACAGCCTCCCTCCTACCTGAACATCCTCATTGGCTTTGATAGCCTCCTCGGCCTCCCCTGAAATGCTTCCCTCTGTTGAAGGGCCCTCCCGATCCTCTCCCACGAAAGGATCGTTTACCTCTGCCCCCCTTACCCGAGCGGTCATACTTCTGGGAAGCCTGACCCTCGAAGACTTGATTGTAGGCTGGAGAGAGGGCGTAAGAGGTGGAGGGTTGAGGCTGGGGGGAAATAACATATATTGGCTGCGACTGAGCCTTGGAGGTAGAGGTTGGGCTGCTTGCACCAACGGAACAGCTGGAACCTGCTGTGTAAAGCGTGGCTGCTTCTTCTGGTAGGGCTGGAAACGTCTGGGTTTCCTTTGAGCCTTACCCTTGATCACTTGATCTTGACGTCTCTTGGCCGTAAGACCCCAACGATCTTTAAGGCTTTGGTTTAATCTCGTAGCCTCTGCCTGGACCTCCTTCACCATCGCCTCTGGGAAGAGGTCTGCTCCCCAGATGCTCGATGTGAGCAACTTATTCGGCTCATGCCGAATTGTTGCTTCTTGTAGGACATGTTTCCTACAATTCGTCCTAGCCGTGGCGAACTCAAACATATCAGACTGTACCGTTTGAGTCAGAGACTTGGTGAGAAGCTTAAAGAGTGGCTCCGAACCATAGGAAATGGTAGCCACCTCGGTCATGGCCATGGTATTAATAGACCTGGCTAACCGCGATTTGGAATCGAATTCCGCCTGAATAAGGCTATCCGGAAGCCTAGGTAGCTTCTCACCAAACTGCTCCATAGCACAGTCTGGTTTGAGTTTGCCCGCTGAAAAGGTGTTGGGCAAATCTTCCCACAACTCACCGGCTGAGGGGAGTAAAGGAGACGTAGGGTCCGCTTCCTTCAGCTGAGGCATCGAATCCCCCTTCTGGGCTGCTGGAATGGTGGTTGTAGCGATCTTTGTCAAGAAAGGGAGCGGGGTACTCTCTTCCATTGTAAAGATCGTAAACGGACTCTTAAACGATTGAATCTTGGTATTGGAACAATCCATGTCCTCTAGACACCTGAGCCATTCTCTCTGAGCCTGGTCTCGTGAATAGAGGACTGTCTCTTTTGGTACCTTATCGTCCCGAGTCATAGCCGAGGCGGTGAGCCTGGCATAGCCGATGAAGGGAGGCTGAAGGTCTTCCGGGTAGAACTCGAAGTCTTCAATCCTCCGAGTTCCACATTCCGGGATAGAGATAAGCCCGTCTTGGAAGGGGGCGTATGATGCTACTCTCCAAGGATTGTTCATTGAGAACGGAGGTAGAGAGTCATACGGGGGTAATTGGCCTCCCCCTGTGCTGAAAGTTGGGGAAGAAGCTAGTGGAGCTTGGCTCAGTCGGCTATAATGTTGTCCATGAGAGGTGATCCTATCAGACAACCGGGAGATCATTTGTTCCATACTGGATTTCAGAGACCCAACCAGATCGCCACTTGTTGCAACAGGCCAGCGTTGGAATCCAAAGCCGGAGCTGCTGCGGAGGTGGAAGGGTGGCTCTGAACCGGAACCAAGGGCAGTGGAACTGTCGACTCCGCTGGAGTGTGTGATCTCTCCCTGGAGGATCTACTCTTAGAGGATTTAGAGCCGGACCCAGAAGCTTTAGACCTCTCTGCTCCGGGATTTCTAGCCGGAGACTTACGAGAAGAGGATGACGCCGACGACGTCTTGGTCAAGGTTTTAACAGCTTGACCTTTGACCTTGGGTCTAACGGAAGCGTCAGGAGAGTATAATTCAGCACCTGTAAAGCCTTGGAAGGATGGAGAGGTTGCAGGGGCGGGTAGAAGATCCAGTAGCACCCAAGGGTATCCCTTGGGCGTCCAACGTACCTACCTCGACCAACAGGTCGTCTACACCTACCATAGGTTCAATATTAATATCCAATGTTGCGACTTCCGAGGAGATATCCTGGCCTTGATCTGTTAACGAGGCAGCCAGCTGTTGCTGGATGAAGGCGATAGTCGGGGGCAGCCTCTGCTGGGTCGACGTAGCCTGTTGACTTTCCTCCGGGGAAGATCAGTACGCCAACTTCTTTTCAAGAATGTAGGGCATACCCTTGGCGGCGTTCTTCCCAAAACCGCCGACCCAGGCCCGCAGGGATGCCAGTGCGGTATCCTTCACAGCCGGAGCCTGAAAGAGAGGGTATTGATTAGATTTTAAGATTAAACTTAAAACTAAAACAAAATTAAAAGCTTAACTTAAATTATAGGGGCTGCAAAAAAAACCCCATGAATTTTATCTTAAGTTGGAGGATTGAATTTTAGAAAACTTAAGAATTATAACCCAATGGGGACTGGCTAACGGAGTTGGAATACTTACCCCGTCTAAAAGCTGGCTCACCAGATCATAACAAATGGTGCACGTCTCGTGATACCAGACCTGGATGTCCCCGTGCGGAGTCGCGCAGGAGGCATGGGACCGGCAAACTTCGTGTCCACATGGGTCCTGAAGTGTGGCGGCGCATCCCGGATGCTCACAGTTGGTGGTCTGTAAGTGAAAAGACACATGAGTATCTTAAAGGTAGTCACTTACAGGCTAAAGGATAGAAGAACTCCGTTGCATGCCGGAGCTCGGAAAAAATTTGGGCATAACCCTCCCTTACCGCCGCCTGAATAGGCTATAACCCCGGAGAGATCCGGTGAGACAGGTGAGGGAGGGGGGGGATGGTTTAAGGTAGCTTAAGATAAACTTACTAGTTTAACATAACAGAACTTAAAACCTATAAAATACGAACGTACCGGACTAAATCCAGTGCATGGCGGAGTGTCGTGACTCAGCGAGCCGGAGTGGTTAGTAGAGACCAACTGTGTATCCCGGTCCACCCTGTTGGGTGGACTAGCACCTTTCCGCTGGATGCTGGGGCTCCGGTGGCAAAGGAGCCCCAGTAAGGTGGGAAAGGGCGAGAGGACAAACAGACTCGGGCTAGCGACGGAGTAGTGCGGAGGGGGGAAAGGCCCGTCCCCCCACCTTACCATCCGGCCGGACCGAGAAGCTGGAGAGGTCGAGTCCAGTTGGGTCTGTCCCGTCCCTCTACTCCCTCCGCCTGGGGGGAGAGGGAGGGCAGGCTCGGGTATGCGGAGCGAGCATGGGTAGACCAACCACCCCCCCGACTCTATGGAAGAGCGGGATGGGGGGAAGAAGACTGGACAGGCGTCTGGCTGCTCCGTGATCACGTAGTGACCACGGGGCGGCGGTAACTACAAAACAATGAGACACTAAGGCCTAGAAAAAACCACCGGCTGAACAGAGAGATGCTATCGGGAAGCAACCGAACTGAGGAGCGGTAGCATATGGGCCCTATGGGCCCTAACCTAGGCTAAATGAAGCCAGACGCCTACACTAACCTAAATACAATATAATATAAAATGAATAAAACATGAAAGGAAGAAAACAAAATAGTAGGAGAAAAAATCCAGGAGTGTACGACTAACCCGAAGGAAAGTCTACCACTCAAAGCTAGCCGGGGCCGATACTAAGAGCCGTGGCTAGGGTCTGGATAGAAGGAGCCTACATAAGGTAAAAGGCATGCATGCATGACAAAAAACCGTGTAGACTGTACCCTAAACAAAATGGATGATTAAAATAGAGCGTATTAAAGTAAGGGAATGTTCTGGTATGGGAGACCAAGAACGAACCCGCCACGAGGCAGAACAATGCTGCCATGCTTCCGACCTAGAGTTCGTATTTATACCTAAAAAAACGGCAAATACGGGCTCAGGGCCGGAAAAAACAACCAATTAGCAAATAAATACTGAGTACTTAACTTAGCTGCTGCGATGGCTGCACGCTCCATGGTAAATAAATCCAAGAAAAGGGCACAAAAAAACACAGAGCAAAAAAGGGCACGTGTATACCGTGTGCGCTAACTGAAAAGGATGTCCACCAGAGGCGCAGCAGTCGGCAGCATGGGATGGAGTAGTAGTAGTTGCTGCCCACTCTGTGGGTCGGCTCTCCTCTTGTGGGGATTTTGTAGTGGGAGATTTCTATTGGTATTCGGCTCGTGGTAGTGGTCTCACTCGCCATAGTGTTCATACCGACACCCTCTTGGAGGTGAGCGAGTCAGTTGTACTGACCTTTTTCTTTATTTATTTATTCTCTGGTATGTGTTAGTACATTTACCCTAGAAATAATAGATTAAAGGATATTTCGCGCAGCGACACGAGCTGAGCCCAGAAAAGGGATAATATACATGAATTAAATCAAAATTTTTAAATAACAAAGTAAATTTAAACTAAATAACGAGTAAAGTAAACAGTTTAGGGAATAAAACTTTGCAGTTTCGTCGTCTGTCGTCGTCTGCTGTTCGTAATTGTGTTTATGGCGCGCGCGCTTAGAAACCAGGAACAGCAACGGGTTTAAAGTGCAATGTGGAGTGAACTGAGACCAAAATGTGTATAATAACAATCAAACATAAGCACTGTGGAGTTTCAGTTGTGATGGCAGTAAGGATAAAAACCGCCGCGGTTACAAGGTAAGAATGAATTCAGTTCCAACCATAACCCCCCCGGGAATAACAAGTTTCATACTTTCACATAATATCAGGCAACAAAATGTTGTTTTATTGTGCTGATTACAACTGCAATCTTGAGTAAGATCAATAAACGTTACATACATACGCTAACATTGTTCAAATGAGTGCTGGGGAAAGATGGTGGCCGTCACTGATGAGAACCGTCCATGCAAAACGTAGCCGCCATATTGGATTTCAAAACTGCCTTGAAAACATATTTTACGAAGAGCTCACATGCTTATTTTAGTTCGTATGGGGCTTTCATATATCACAATATGTTGACGAAACTTCAGTCTTTTAAATGGTATGCTTAGAGTTGCAATTGTATTCATGTTTCACCAATTAAATACGAGTGAATAAGACCCGTCTACCGTGATGAGGGTTGGCCTGTCGTAATATTCTACCCTACTTTAAATTCTTGTTCAGTAAGTAAAATAACATAGGAAAACGTCAATTGCCATAGTCTAGGCCACTGTGGATTGCTTCTGTAGAAACACCGAGATGGGCACCAGTCACGAGTCATCGGTGGTGAGAGCCAACTGCTTGAGACCTCTACTATCCTTTTGAAGTAAGTATTTTCTCCAAGTTAGAAATTAAGGTCATATTTTAAGATTATACAGAGGTTAATGAAAGTTAGCCATGCGCAGTGCAAACATACCTCCATGACGCTTTCAAAATTTTTTTACTTAAGGGGAGACGCCGCTGTGGAGCCATCATCATCCTGTGGCTCAGCCTTATTTGCTCGATATTTAATTGGTGAAACAAGAATACATTAGGGTAAACAACCGCGTGAACTGGCCAAACTCACCGACTACTGTGGTTCTGCCACCCTCCGAAAAAGTACTTTTAACACGTCCTAACACCGGAGATGGTCATCAGTCACGAGTTGTTGGTGGTGAGAGAAGGAGCTCAAGACCTCTACTCTCCTTTCGAAGTAAGTATTTTCTCCAAAGTTAGAAATTAAGGCCAAATTTTAAGATGTAAACAGAGGGTAGTGAAAAGGGTTTCCACGCCAGTGGAAATCTCACCAAAACGCTTTTCGAAATTTCTAATTACGCTTCTTTTTTTTTAGAAGATTGCCGCCATCTCGATGTTTACGGAGTCGCTTGTGTCAACAAACTTCCCATTTCCTGTGATAAATCCGCACACCACTTGCACCCAACAGACGCTGGGGCACTTTCATCACAACAATCGGAAACACGGTCCCTTACCGGAGGACTTTTTTAAGTAAACAACTGTTTTGTAGAAGACGACGACGAAGCATGCAATAGATAATTATTTAAATAAATGGGGAAAAACCAGCGACTACCAACCCTTATCATGGTGGACAGGTCTTATTCACTAGATATAAATGGTGAAACAAGAATACAATTACAACTCCAAGCATACCATTCGAAGATTGAAGTTTCGTCAACGTAATGTGATATATGAAAAGCCCCATACTAACTAAAATAAGCCATGTGACGCACTTCGTAAAATATGTTTTCAAGGCAGTTTGAAATCCAATATGGCGGCTACCGTGGGATGTACAGGTTCTGATCAGTGATGACATCATCTTTTCCCAGCTTCCCAGCAATCATTTGAACAATGTTAGCGTATGTATGTAACTTTGTTTATTGATCTTACTCAAGATTGCAGTTGTAATCAGCACAATAAAACAACATTTTGTTGCCTATATTACTGAAAGTATGAAACTTTTTATTCCCGGGGTCATGATTTGAACTGAATTCATTTTTACTTGTAATCGGTGGTTTTTATCCTTACTGCCATCACAACTGAAACTCCCCAGTGCTTATTTGATTGTTATTATACACATTTGTTTCTTAATTCACTCCAAATTGCACTTGAACCATGTTGCTGTTCCTGGATCCTAAGCCCTCACTCCACAAACACAGTTACAAGCAGCAGACGACTACACTGTTTATGAGGTGCAAAAGCTTTATTCCCTTAATGTTACTTTACTTCATTATTTAGTTTTTTACTTTGTTACTTCAAAATGTTTACTTAATTCATGTCATTATCCCTTTTTGCAACCAAATTAACCCCCCCAAAAATTACAGATATTTCTGAAGTACATCCTCGCAGACGACGGCAAAATGACTCATCGTTGCCAATCTAGTGAAGCTTCACACATACGCCAATGCATTTACAAACTGTTTCCATGAATTCTAGTTGTCATAGTAATGCAATAATGATAAAATTTGCTGTAATATGTATATGTTGTACTACAAATAGATACGCTAATTTCACTTATTTCTCTGGTTTTGTGTAAGTCTTTTATTACCCTTTTTGAGGGTAAACCATACCAATTGGCAACACTGATAAACAATTGAAGAGCGCGAAGAACGTCGTAGGTGCCGTTCACAGCAAAACTGTTGATATTGGAGTCAGGAATCTAGTTACTTTTTGAACAACGAATATTTTCAAATTAATAATCATGAATATGTAAAAATATTTATGCAATTCATGACCTTATAATGCCGTTTAACTATTTATTTAAATAATTATCTAGTGCACGCTTCTTCTTCTTCTACCTAAAAACCAAAAATTGTAGTTTCCGTAAAAAAGTAGCGGTTGGAAGTCTGTTTTTACGATTGTTGTGATGAAAGTGCCTCAGTGTCTATGGGTACAAGTGTGTGTGCAGATTTAGCACAGGAAATGGGAAGTTTGTTGACACAAGCGACTCTGCAAACACTCGAGATGGCGTCCATCTTTGAAATATTTATAGTTATAAGTAAAAATTTCGAAAGCTCATGGAGGTAGTGTGCACTGCATATGGCCACACTGTTCATTACCCTCTGTTTAATCTTAAAATATGGCCTTAATTTCTATCTTTGGAGAAAATACTTACTTCGAAAGGAGAGTTGAGTAGGAGGTCCTCGAAAGCTGCACCTCTCACACCACCAACACCCTCTTAACGAAGAGAATGCCTTGATGAATTCATTCGGCTTCTGCATGGCATATCATTCCCGTGCTGAAGCCTGGTGACGTTCAAGAGGGCTCTCGAACTGGGGAATTTTTTTCTCAGTTTGACTAAATTTCTCTCTTCCTGTTTCTATTACTTATAATTGTTTCATTCTCCTTCATATTTATCAACTGTCTCCAACCTTGCTGTCAAAACTCTCTTACCCATTTCACTCCAGATATTTTTTAGGGGACATCGTATCCGGGTTTGGAATTTTTTTCTAAATTAATTGTGGGAGCTGTGGTGGTCTTGCCAACTACTTGATAATGTTTGGACACCTAGGAGTGTCGGTATTTCCATACTGGCACGCAGGACTATTCTCGAACAAAAACTTGGCCTTCGGATTCAAGGGGTTGGCCGGTTTCATAGAGATAGGACTCTCGGCAATCTGTCCGGTTTGCCTGCCACTATGATTAGAATGGGGGTGATTATATTCTTGCAATGCGCTCAGTCCATAAAGTGGGTTTGGCATACACTTGAGCCACTCTAATCTATAGTGGTACATCCCTTCGTGGTAGGGTAAGGAGTGGACATTTGGGAACCAGTTCTCATAGGTGTCATTGGTGGAGGAATTAATTTCATGAAAGGATAATGGGTTCTCTTTCGGGATGTCAGTCTAATTTTTTTTTTCTTTCCCCCAAACTTATTTAATGAGTGAAGTTAATGCTTCTTATACCCCTGGATCGAATGGCGAACCCCAGACACAGTTGACGACCTTCTGTGATGACCTGGGAACTTGGAAGGACCATTCTACTGATATTCCACCAATCGGAGTAACTTTGGGTAACACACAGGAAACTTCGAATCCTTCATGTTACTCAAATTCCAATAGAGACATTATGATATATATATAAAGAATTTGAGTGTTATGGATGTGTAAAAGAAATAAGAATGAAACTTGAAGATACAAAATAGGATTTATGGATAACTTACAATAGTCATGATGAAGCATTTAATGAAATATGTAATATTAACAATATCGAAATTAATAACTTGAATATAATGGTTGCTCTTTGCGATAAGGTACCAAAGAATTTGGATGTTTATAGACCTGCGGACTGGTTTGAAAAAGATGCTGATTTAGTTATGCCTTCCCAGAAGAAGCCAAAAATCACCGATGTGGCTTGTAGCTGAATCTCAGGGGGTTACAGGAACTATTTCAAAAATAGCAGATTAATTTAGAAATAAGTAGGAACTATTGCACCGGGAGATATATCTCGTTTTGGAAAAAATAGTTACCTTATCCATGCCAAATCATCCACACAATCCGTAATACTATCCAACCTTAAAACAAGTGATGATGATATTAAGTTAGATGTCACACCCCACCTAATTTTTAGCTATGGAAGGGGAGTAGTTTTTAACAAAGATCTGTATGAATTTACAGAGGAGGAGATACTGGCCACGTGTCCACTAAATGTATGGAAAGTACACAAGTCCCAGGTACATTAATGATTATCCTTACTTTCCAGGATGCCAATGTACCTTCCCATATTATTATGAAAATGAAATGATTAAAGTCGACACTCAAGCAGAAGCCACTGCAATGTTTTAATGGTTTTAAATTTGGAAAACCCGTCAAAAGTTTGCAAAAATGAAAAAATGTGTGGTATTTGCTCCAAGTCTACCATGGAGAATGTGCACTTGATGCCAGGTGTTTAAATTGCAACTCAAATCATAAATCCACTGACAGGAGCTGCGAGCTGTATAAGTTGGAAGCAGCTGCCCTTAAAAAATCCAATTTAGAACATATAAGTGTGGGATATGCCAAAAGATTATTAAATAAATCAAATAGCTATGCAAAGGCATTAAAATCAAACCCACCTAGTACTGCCAATAGTTCTAGAAAAAGAAATATACCATCTAATGATAAAATGCTGCATGACGAGGTAAGCATATTGCCTTCTGAGGCTTTGCCACAGTGTATTAATAGTGGGGCATTGCCCATCCCCGTACAACCTTCGTCCCTCATTACAATAAGTAGTACAAACCTCTCTCAGGCCATGTCCTTGCCTGATTTGATGGAGGTTCCACCTAAACCAACTTACCTGGTGCACCTGTAGTGGGAAGGTGCAAAAAACCTAGAAGTCCACCACCTATTAATCGAAAAAAGAGAGAGACCACCCATCTCTCTCACCCCCTTTCATAAGAAACATTAAAGCTATGACGTCAAATAAATTTGGTGTTTTATCTGTTGATGTTTCTGATCAACTGGAAGATAACTTGAATAAATCAGAAAATCAAGTTGAGGTCCACCATCTGCCTCAACAAATAGATCAAAAGGACACAATGAACAGGACAAACGTGAAACCCAATATATCAAGACCATCTCTAAAGAAACCTACTGGAAATAATGTTAGGTTAAACATTGCTGATGTGAAGGCCTCATCCAAGATGTCTTCCAGAAATAATCCATAGTTTTCTCCTCCATTTTGCAATGGAGTTGTCAGGGTTTGAGGGCTAAATATGAAGAACTTAAGCTCTTAATTCATGAGCATTCCCCCATAATTGTATGTCTACAGGAGAGCAAGCTTGATGCTAATACTCCTTGTCCTCGAGAGTATGTTAGCTATAGAACACCATATAATCAACAAGCAGGGAGCCATGGCGGAAGTCTCATGTACGTTCGTCGAGATGTTCCCCAAGTATCTTTGTCTATGCGTACACGTTCTGCAAGCACGTGGTTGTACAGATTGATATAGGGGATGAAAATATACAATATGCTCTCTGTATTTACCTCCAAATGATAACATTTTGTATGACAGTTTAGTAGAGATGATTCAACAACTCCCCCAACCTTTTCTCTTACTGGGAGATTTGAATGGTAGACATCCTTTATGGGGCGATGTTTTAGCAAACACAAGGGGCAATATTATATCATCAATTGTGGAAAATGAGGATGTCGGACTCCTTAATACAGGATAGCCCATACACTTTCATGTCCTGACAGGTACCTTGTCGTGCATTGACCTATCAATTGCAAATTCTAATTGTCTTCTCGATTTTGATTGGAGGACATTAGATGATTGGCATACTAGTGATCATGCACCAATCATTGTAAACACCAACAATGGTCCAACTGTACAGAGATCGCCACGATGGAATCTTGACAAGGCGGACTGGGATAGATTTCGTGAGCTAAGCAAAATTGAAGGGAATGAAGAACAGTTTGAAAATATTGATGATGCCATAGACATGCTGAATGGAACCCTTCATACAGCAGGAGTCAATTCAGTTCCCAAAACAACAGGGTTATTCAAACGACGACCAGTCCCCTGGTGGTCTTCAGAACTAACTGCCTGCACAGAGCCACAGGAAGGTCTTTTAACTCGATTGCGCAGACGCCGTAGTGAGGAGAATTTAATTGTATACAAGAAATTTGTAGGAGCAACAGTTCCGTCGTTGTCATGAAAGAAGCTAGGTGCCAGTCTTGGGTGTCTTTTGTTTCCTCCATTAACAGTAGAACACCACCATCTTCTGTGTGGAGGAAAGTAAAAAAGATAGCAGGCAAATTCACCCCCCAACCCACCACCAGTGTTGAAGGTGAATGATCAGTGTGTGGACTGGAGCAACTTAGGTTAGCAATGCCCTGTCTGTCATGTCTCAAATGTATCATGCAAGTGTGAAGCAGCTCCTCGTCACCAGTCTAGGAGCATCGAAGAAACAGGAAATTTTAAAATTTTGCAACAGGCAAGGGAAGAGTCATACAATCTTTTACTGAAAGATAATTTGATTCCACACTTGGAACGTGTAATGATAGAGCCCCTGGACCCGATGGAATTCCATATGCAATGATTAAACATGTACCTGTTAATACCAAGTTATTTATTTCAAGCGTTATTAACAGAATATGGCATGATCATTGTTATCCAAGTGTTTGGGAACTAGCCATTATTTTAGCCTTTTTAAAACCTGGTAAGGATAAGTTTTTAGCTGCAAACTATCAACCAATTGCATTGACATCTTGTTTATGTAAGATCATGGAGAAGTTGGTCAATGTAAGACTGGTATGGTACCTGGAAAAGAAGGGTATTTTATCACCTATCCAGTGTGGATTCAGAAAAATGCATTCAACGACTGATGTGTTAATATGACTGGAATCCTCTATTTGTGAAGCCTTTGCTTCCAAACAGCACCATATAACAGTCTTTTTGACATTGAAAAAGGCATGATATATACTGCATGGAGATATGGTATACTTAAAAAGATTCATGCATTGGGATTATGGGGAGAGTTACCATTGTTCATTCAATCATTTGTTTCACATAGATTTTTTCAAGTGAGAGTGGGGGAAACTATCAGAGAGGAAATGTCAGGAAGAAGGAGTTCCCCAGGGTAGTGTGCTAAGTGTAACCCTATTTTCACTAGCCATTAATGGGATATCCTCTGTCATTCCCCAAGATATTCTCTCAACATTATTTGTAGATGATCTCTCCATATCATTTGCTGGATCTAGAATGTTGATGGTTGATGAAGAAATACAACTCACAGTTTGTTACAAAATTATTCAGTGGTCCTGATATGAATGGATTTAACGTTTTTCGACAAGCAAAACTGTTGTTGTCCATTTTATGTATGCAACTTACCAAGTAGTTACATAGCTATAGTTTCTAAAACCGTCGGTAGCTAGAATTTTTTAAATTCGCGGAAGCGCTAGTTTGTTTTGGTCAGGTAATACCCCCCACCCACCATCGGGGGAGTGAGGAACCAATGCCGTCCGAAAATCAGTTGTTTTTGCCAGCTGGTACTGTCAACACAGTTTCAGTAGCAGCGGAATTTTTGGAATTCTTTGCCATCGCTCTTTGTTGGAGTTATTTGGTGAAGTACTCTGAATATTGGAAGTTTTGTTTTCGGTGATAGCTATTTAGGAATTGAAATAGTTTTGCACCGAAATTCACTAGTTTTGAATAGGTCTACTAATGTCAAACACTAGTTCATCTGGGATTAGGTATTGTAGTAAAGGCTGCAATACTAGGATTGCTAAAGTGGGTAATGATCCACATTCAGTTTGCACAGGTTGTAGGGAACAGACTTGTACGCTAGATCAAACTTGTGGGGAGTGTATTAATTGGGATCAAAGAACTTGGAAGATCTTGACTAGTTACATGAACAAGTTAGAGATAAGAAGAGAAAAGCGGCTTCTAGAGCTAAAGCAAAAAACTGAATTAGTTCAGGAATCGTCTAATGATAATTTGTCTCTTTCTGAACCTTCCCCTTTCACCTGTCATTCCCAGTCCTAATCTTGCTCTCTCACACACGTACCCGATGCTGTGGACCAATTTGAGGCAAGAGTCGATCAAGAAATTTTCGAATTCATGCTCCAAGCAATGGAGAAATTAGGAGCATCGTAAAAACTCTAATGGACAAGGTAAGTGGTGAAAGTCGATGGCAAGTGTAAGTGTTGGTGGAGGAGGTGGCTGTTCGGCCCACTGATTCTCCTAGGCAAAGGTCCCTGTCAAACTCCCCAGAACCTGGGAGGAGGCATACTGGTAGCCCAAGGGAGGTCAGTGGGGTCTGCCCACGAGCAGTTGCCCCCTCAGGCGATTCTGTTGACAAATCCCAGGTCACAACAGAGCGCCATTGGAAAGGCATCTCTAAAGGAGTACCGCTGTCGTCTAGCGCTTCAGCTCCAGGGAGTCCTCTCCCAGCACCAGTGGCGATTCCATGACGAGTTCCGTCCATTGAAAAGGAGGAGGGCTCGTAAGTTTGTCTCCCTCTCCAGTCCCCGTGGAAAAAGGCTAGCCCTTTACAGAAGGAACAGCCTTCGTGTAGTTTTTGGGACTCTCCAGGGAGATTCTCTCAGGATACGGCAGGAGAGGGATGTCGTAGTGAGAGGATCACATCCTCTTAAGTTGAAGTCGTCGTCGAGAAAGTCTTCCTCTAGCAGACGTTCAGAGGTGAAGAGTACGGGGAAGAGTAGACTCTTGGAGATGTCTTCAGCACCTGTAATACTGAAGGACAGGTAAGACTGCCATCAGTCCCAGCGTTCGGAGCATGAGAACCTGCAGACTCCCGAGCGCCCATCGGCGCCACAGTTTGCCCGCTCGCCATAGCAGCCTTTGGCGCCCGGAACTTCCGCAGCGACGCTAGAACAACCTTTGGCTCCCGAGCGTCCATTAGCGCCCAGGAATACAGTGCAACCGAGCGTCCGCTAGCGCCCGGGAATCCACGAGCACCAAGCGTCCGCTAGTGCCCGGAGCATCCACAGTTATATATGCAATAAAGTGCGGACAGAGGGACCAGTCTGAAGCGCTCGGACAGCCTATGTTATCAATTTCAGCTTCGGCCTACCGACAGGACTTCAGGTGATGGCTGCCCGATCATTCTCTGTCAGCCATCCAGAATAAGTTAAACAGCTTTTTGGGCTTTATTCAATCTGCGGCGCCCCCTATCCAACCTGTAGAGACTTTTCCACCTATTTCTGCAGCCGAAGAAGAAGAGAAAGGAGAAGAGGAGGTTAAAGAGTCTTCTCTCACTGCCTACAAAGCCTTGCTTTTTTAATTTGTAGACAATTTTTCAGATTCATTATCGCCAGTAACCCCCACGTCTCCATTGTCTTCTTACATGAGGGACAACCAGGAAGACTCCTGGAAATTACCGAAACTAGTACTGTCTTTTTCGGCTCGAAAAGCGTTAAAGGAAATTAACCTTTGGCTTGAGGATAAGAGGGATCAAGGCAAGGTCAACTTATACTTCCTCCTTCTCGTCTTTCAACTAGGAGACACTTGTGTTACGAAACTGGAGAAGCTCTCTTTTGGGTGTGTCTGCCTCCGCCCAGGGAGATTTCTCCGCTCTTATTAGTTCAGCGAGGAGTCGGCTTTCAACTCTGCCAAGATAATGTTTACGGCGTCAGAATTATACCACCTCATTAAGAATATCTCTAAGGTATTCGAAGTTTTTAGTTTCCTGGACTGGACAGTAGGAGCCTTGGGATGTAAACTGAAGAGCCAATAAATGTTGAGTGAGGAAGCTTTTACAGACATTTTGGGAGTGATCTGTTCAGATAAGGGGATTAGAGACGGTTCCGTGGAACTAGCCTCTCTCTTCATGTTAGGTATCCTTAAGAAGAGAGCTCTATGGTGTTCTTTTACATCCAAGGGAGTTTCTCTTACCCAAAAGTCTGCCTTGTTATATTCGCCCTTGGATGAGAAGCACCTGTTTCCAGAAGAGACAATAGTGCTAGTTGCCTCCGAGTTGCAGAAGAAATCAACACAGGATCTTCTCTCGCATTCCACTAAACGGACTAGAGAAAATATCCCTAGTGTACGCCCCTCGCCAGGCAGCCGAGGACAACCCTTTCGGGGCAGGGGATTTGGTAGATATTTCCCAAGATCAAGGGGCAGAGCACGTTTCACCCTTAAATCTATTAAAAAATCCTCAACCAACCCCTCGACCAAGAAGTAGCGTATCAGTCCTTCGTGCGCCAGTAGGAGCGAGGCTCCATCAGTTTTGGGAAGAATGGGAAGCAAGAGGGGCGGAACCTTGGATCGTAAAGGTTTTAAGAGAAGGATACGATATTCCGTTCAAGAGAAAGCCACCATTATCAGGCTCTCCGATAGCTTTGGCAGCCTACTCAGAAAATTCAAAGAAGTTCATCGCCCTTTCGGAAGAGGTTTCGTCTTTCTTGCAAAAGAAAGCAATCGAGTTAGTAGAGGAGCCACTAACACCAGGGTTTTACAATCTTCTGTTCGTTGTTCCCAAGTCATCGGGGGGATGGAGACCCGTATTGGATGTAGGCACTCTGAACCTTTATGTGCAAAAGACAAAGTTCAAGATGGAGACGAATCAGTCTGTCCTTTCATTAATCCGTCAAGGAGATTGGATGATCTCCATTGATATGAGTACGCATATTTTCACATCCCAATACACCAAAACTCAAAGAGGTTTCTGCGTTTTGTCTTCAGGACAAAATATACCGTTCAGAGCGCGTGTTTCGGGCTTTCGACCGCACCACAAGTGTTCACCCGAGTGCTAGCTCCCATTGCGAAATGGTTACATCTAGTCGGGATAAGGATATCCCTTTACTTGGATGATTGGGTTCTCCAGTCACAAACAAAGGAGAGGTGCACGGAGGACCTTCAGAAAACCCTGACTTTAGCTCAGGATCTAGACTGTTTAACCCTCTTACGCCGAAGCGGTAAAAAAAAAATTGTCTTCCCGTGTGCCGGAGGTGTTTCAGATGTGAGCGCGGAAGCGGAAAAAAAATATTTGTTCCGACACGGCATACAAACCTTCGGTCCTTTTACAATAGGAAGGTTACTAGCGGCAGCTGGATAGGTCGTAAGCTTTCGAACAAGGGGTTCGGTAGTTAACTGTTGTCCGACAGGCGCGCGCGCGCGACGGGGAGGTAAACAATCACTTTTGCTTTCAGCCTCACAGCGAAGTGGACGTGTGTGTTCTACGCTCTCTGCCCGCTTCTCGTCGTTTGCTTTCTTGGTTGTATGGTTGTGTCTCTTTGTGAATCATTGTAAGTACAATCATTTCTTTATTTTTCATTTTTGAAAGTGATAAAGTGATCGATTATGGATTCTCACGCCCCGCATACTCTCGGAGATTGTGCCCGGGTACCGAAGGGCGTAAATGCGGAAAATTCCGCTCATTCCCAGAGATCGATCCCCCTTTTCCCATATATTGTGTGCTCGGTGTCGGGGGGCGTGAGTGTACCCGTGCCGAGCCCTGTGAAGTTTGTATGTCTTGGTCGGAGGCGCAGTGGGGCTTGTATGAGGGTAGGAAGAAGCGAAGGCCGACACAGGAGTCGTCGGAGAGCTCTACCCGCGACTCCTTTGGTTACGGACACTTCGTCTCTTTCCTGCCTCCTGCTCAGCTCCCACGTTTGTCGCCTTCCCCTGCGGGGGGGTTTCTAGGTCCTTCTCCTCACCCGATGTGTTGAGTGTGGAGGAGGGCGCTAGGTACCCTGACGTTGAGTTGTACTCTGGGTCCTCTATCCGTTCGTCTACATCGCACGGACGGGTAGAGGATCCTGCTAATCACCCGACCTTTGCTTCCTCAGGTGCTGTTGCTGCGAAGGACGACCTTGGACAGGTGTGGGCATCGTTGGGTTTGCAGGGCGTGCCGAGTGTCCAGGGGCTGCTCTACCATCTAGCTGGCTCTGTTGCGGTCACGCATGCCACGGTGACCACCACTACCACGACCCTGTCGACTCCTGGCTATGCTTCACCCCCTCATCTGGTGTAGTCCCCCCCGCACGCGGTGTCTGTAACACCAACTTCATCGGTGCAGGGGCCGATCGCCGTACCACGGGGGAGTGTGATGCCGCCGCCAGCCTGGGTTTGCTGTGCTGCCTCGACCGGACTTCAAGTGCCCGAAGAGCTCGCCCCACCCTGGACCTCCCGCCAGTGCCTAGGATGTCGGTGCCGCTGGTCCGTCCACCTGGCCTGCCTGTACAGCCTGCCGTACCTGCCGTACCTGCCCAGCCGCTGATGAGTGACGTGATGTTGCCGACCACCGCTGCCGTTCCTGTACCTGTTCCTGCCGTCTCCGTTCCTGCTGTTCCTGTGATGCCTGCACCTGCTGATGTCGTTCCTGTTCGTGGCGCCGCTGCTCCCGATGTCGATCTGTTCGGACAGGTGCGTCCGGGCCCTGTTGCTTCGGCAACAGCAGCCCCGGCTCCGCCCTGGATGACGGATTTGACATCGGTCCTGAGGAAGCTGACGAAGAAGAAGAGGAAGAGGAGGAAGGTGTCGTCGTCTTCTTCGTCGTCGTCGTCTTCTGCCGCCTCTCCCCCTTCATCTTCTAAGGCTTCACAGCCTAAGAAGAAGAAGGTCGCCTCCTCCCCCCCTAAGAAGTCTCCTTCGGGAACTTCTAAGGGCCCGTCTCGCTCCGGTGAGACGGGGGGTTCTTCCGCTGGTCATCCTGCTCCTTCGGGAGCAGGGCCCGTCTCTTCTTCCGCAAGGAAGAAGACTACGGGGACCAGAGGGGTGTCGGCTAACAACTGGCACATCCTCGCCTGCTGTTAGTGGTTCTGCCCACGGCAGCAGGATCCGTCTCGCCTCTCGTTCGCGGGAGGTACCGACCGATGTACGGTCGCCCACCACGCGACCGTGCAGCCAGGAACCAGACCTCTGAGCCAGCTCAGCGTCAGGTTCACGGCACGGAGTGGAAGACTGGTGACAGGCGCTCACGCGACTCTCACCAAGACCAGCTCTGCTCTCGCGGTGACCAGCTGGCTACCCGGGCTGACGTGACGGTCCACGACTGGCCACGGGCTGAGGCTGGGAAGAGGTCCCCCGTTCGCGGTGCAGCCACGGCTTGAACCAGCGACGTGACGTGCCGTGAGGGCAAGCACCGGTCTCACCGTGACAGTGGAGCCTGCAGGTCGTCGCCTGACCGTCGCTCTCACAGAGAGCGATCGGGTACGGCAACCAGCACCAGCTCTTCTGACACACGAGATCGGGGCCGCTGTGCTCAGTCCAGCCGTTCTCCACAGCGAGACGGCTCGACCAGGCCTGCAGCTCGATCGCCACCGCGGCGTTGGGTTGGCGATCGCCTGCAGCCCTCCAAGCCTGCTGGTTCTGCAGCGAGCGAGGGAGGGGAGCGTCAGGTCTGCCTCTCCCGTACCTTCAACCTCCTCGGGTTACACCAGGAGGAGCGAGGTATTGAGGAGTGATCGTGAGAGGTGCACCCCTCATGATCCCACCACGACGCCTTACGTGCCAGGCACGGTTCTCGGACCGGCCAGGACGTATGCGCAAGTGGCTGGAGGAGACCGAGAGGGGTCTGTCGCTGTTCCCCCCTCGAGGGGGGAGGGTGTCTCGGGAGTTGCTCCTGTTTCGAGGGACTGGATGGTCCTACTCCTCAGGATGCAGTCACTCCGAGATCCAGAGGAACTTTGCCGAGGTAATTGCGCTGATCCGTCAGCACAACGACGTGGGGAAGGATCGCCGCTCCCACCTTCTGAGCCCCACGTTCCGGCTCGAGTCGTTCTGGGGCCCGAAGAGGGAACCCAGACCAACGGTGGATTGCCGCGATCGGAGCTTGCCGACTCAGTGCTGGACCAGGTAGAGTCTCTTGTCTCCGGACAAGACGGCTCTCTCAAGTCCAGCAGGTCGAGCAAGCTGCTTCCGCCTCCTCTACTGCGACAGCGGCGTTTCTACGTGCCGTCTGAAGACCCGATGCCGCCCAAACAGGTGAAACCGGAGTTAGCCAGGCTAACGCAGGGTGTGTCTCTGCAGCAGCTCCTGTCAGAGAACCTATGGTTTGTTCATGAAACTTGCCTGTCAGATATATATATAGCTGTATTTCTGAAGTCCGACAGAATTTAAAAAAACTTCCGACACACGCAGTGGTCGGCCAGGTGGTTAGTACCCATTCCGCCGCTGGGAGGCGGGTATCAGGAACCATTCCCATTTTCTATTCATAATTTTTCTGTCGCCGGTGCTGAAAACACCTGTTTTCAGTACCTCCGTCTTAGGATTTTGGAAACTTCATTACCGCTAAGTATCCTATTTGTCTTTGATTTATTTACTTGGATTTGTGGCTAGGCATACGCTATCTTAAATTGATTTGAATTTGATTCATTTTTGCATAAGATATCTGAATCTAGTTAGGCTAGTTTCAGAGGGGGTGTCTGCAAAGATAGGGTGTGGCTACCGAAAGCTTCGGTAGATCCGCACTTGGTATGCACGAGGGGTTTGGGTCTTGCTTCTTTGTTGAGATTTGTCATATAAGGAGTGTGAGACTTTGTCTAATTCCGTAAGGAAGACGTATGATTCGTATGTACGCAATTAATCAGTAAACATGTCTAATTCCGTAAGGAAAAAGTATGATTCGTATGTACGCAATTAATCAGTAAACAAAAGTCAGGGTAGTGAACCTGCTAACCTTCCTGTAGACTTTATTTTGCCTAACCCTATAGTATGGCCTACGGGTTATGAATATGTCTGCGAGAGGTGATCGCTCTCCTTCATTGTTGTGAAGAGTGCTACTTTCTGTTATTGTTACTCCTAAGCCTGTAATGTTGCCTTCGGGCCCACCTAAAACAGTGTCTGTAGAGGTTATTGCCCTTTTCTTCTTATACTCTTTTGATTCGTAACTTAGAATCGAAAGTGCTTGCTTTAGAGAGCAATAGTGAAGTGGCTAAGTGCAGTGACATTAGCCCTTGTGTAGTGGAGGGTGCGTCAGATCGGCCTTATAACGCCTCTAGGTCTAGACCTCTGTCGGACTCCCAGGACCACAGGGAGAGGGCATGTCGAAAGCCGAAGGAGGGTTACGAGGAACCCCCACCGATCTGGCGTGCCTTCGGCCAGTTTCTGATGAAAATCCCCAGACTGCCAAAGTTCGTGCACGTGCACGAATCCTGAAGGATTGCTCTCGTCCTCATCGAGGCGTCCTCCCCCGCGCAAGGGTTGGAGCTCTCGAAGGACTCGCGCCCTCTAAGAAGCTTTAGAGAGAGGACGCTTCACGTCCTCTTCTCTCGTCAGGAGGGAACGTCAGATCCGCCCCATAACGCCTCTAGGTCCTGGACCTCTGTCGGACTCCCAGGACCAGGGAGAGGGCATGTCGAAAGCCGAAGGAGGGTTACGGGGAACCCACATCGATCTGGCGTCCCCATTCGGTAGGACCTGTTGACGTTTCCCAGGCTGCGGAAGATCGTGCCACGTGCACGAATCTCAAGAAGGACTCGCGCCCTCTAAATAGAAGCTTATAGAAGAGGACGCTTCACGTCCCTCACTCTCTCGTTATGCGTTTCAGTGAGAAGTAAGGAAGGCGAACTGTCGCCTGATCACGTGTACTTCTTTCCACTGAGAAATATAAAAAAGAAGGCAGTTTCTCTCGCTTGTTTTGAACGCCTGTCAGGAGCGTGACGCTTTCTGCACGCTTCTTTTGGACGCTCGGCTTGAACTGGACGCTTGGATGGACGCCAGGCGCCCTCGGCGTCCACGCCAGTGGATGCTGAGCGTCCTCGCAAATGGACGCCGAGCGCGCGCCAGCGCACACCAGGTTTGTCTCCTGGCTGAACGTTTCTGTTGAACTCCTTCAACTTCAAGCTCTTGGTTTAAGATTTGAGCCTCAAGAATGTGAAGTAAGCAGTGCTTCGGAGGAAGCTTAAAGTGAACAGACAAACTTCGTCTTCGAAACCCAGCAAGACCTCGGGTTTCGTGAATTCAAGAGGTCTCTGTCAAATATTTTATTGCTTTTCGCAAAGGTGGATGGAGTTAAGGAAAGCTCAAGGGAAGATCTCGTTTTCTCTACCGCAGTCAAGACTTGCGATAGGCAGTGGACGGGTTATGTAAAGGCTCGACGTCTCGGCGACGTTCAGTAGGATTCTTGCAAAGGCATTCATCAAAAGGACGCTCTTCAGGAAAGCGCAAGACAGGACTTCCTTTTTGCCACACTGCCAATAAATTTTAAGCTTTAGCAGGCATTAGTTGTGATACGGGAGAGGAAGCTGGTTGGAGAGTTTCTTCTCTTCCAGGATAATTTTGCAAGCTTTTTAGCCATCTGAAAGGTTTTTCAGATGGATAGATTTTGTTAGTTTCTAGTCGGGACTACGCTGCCGAATTGAACATCGTCGTTCTACCTGCCGTAATCCCTGTCTCTTAACAGGATTCTTGCCCCTTTTCTCGTTTGAGACGGGAATCGGAAAAATAAAATGCTCGACTTCCTGGATTACGTTTTTGTCAATTCAGTGACTTTCCCCCATTGACAATATACTATCGTTTTGTCAAGTAAGTGGGTATCCCCTCATTGACAAAATATCTCTTTTGTCCCGTAAAGGGTGTTAGTCTCATTGACAAACATCTCTTTAACTTGATATTGCGTAAGCGAATAAGCTCTTATTGACAAGATTCGGAAGAGCTCATCATTCGTCATTCGCAGACTCGTACAAGAAATAGACTTGTAGACTACGTCAATGAACGCTTATGTCCAATCAACATAAGAAGCTTGAGCTGTCTGCTTCGATTCTCTAAGTTTGTTCATGAAACTTACCTGACAGATATATATATAGCTGTATTTTCTGAAGTCCGACAGAATTTAAAAATTCGCGGCACACGCAGTGGGCGGCCAGGTGGTAGTACCATTCCCGCCGCTAGGGAGGCGGATATCAGGAACTATTCCCATTTTCTATTCATATTTTTTTCTGTCTTCCGGTCGGTAAACAACTGTGTTTACAGACCTCCGCCTAGGATTTTGAAAAAAAACTTCATTAGCCACTTAAGTATCCTAATTATTCTGTCGATTATTAACTTGGATTTGTGGCTAGGCAATACGCTATCGTAAATTTTTTTTTCATTGCATTTGATGTCTGAAGCTAGTTAGCCTAGTTTCAGACTTTGTTGTCTGGCATGGTAAGGTGAGGCTACCGGAACTTTCGGTATACACTCGCTTAGTTATATATGACGTTTACATGTTTTTTCTTTGCACAAGGTAATTAGTGTAATGTGTGACTGATTACGGAACGAAGGAGGATTCATTTACGCATTTTAGAGCGTGTTAGAATCAGGAGTTTTCCTCCACAGTAAACAGAAGTTAGAAATAATGAACCTTCTAACCTCCTGTAGATTTTATTTTGCCTAACCCAATGTGGTATGGCTTACCGGCCTAGAAGAAGTGTTCTGCTAGAGGATTACATCAAGTAATCTTAGACTAAAGTGCTCGCTCTCCAATCAGTGTTGTGGAAGTGTAGTGCCCCTTGTGTTGTGGAGGGGGCGTCAGATCGGCCCCATAATGCCTCTAGGCCTGGACCTCTGTCGGACTCCCATGACTCAGGGATGAGGGCATGTCGAAAGCCGCATGGAGGGTTACGGGGGCTCCCCCCACCGATTCTGGCGTCCCTTCGGCAGAACCTGTTGACCGCTTCCCAGGCTGCTAAAGGATCGTGCACGTGCACGAATCTTGAAGGATTGCTTCCTCGTCCTCCCCGAGGCGTCCTCCCCACACAGGGGTTGGAGTTCTCGGAAGGACTCGCGCCCTCTAAAGAAGCTTTAGAGAGAGGACGCTTCAGCGTCCTCTCTCTCGTCACGAGAGGATGAAAGAGTAAAGACCGACCAACATTTTCCCTTTTAGAAGAATGCACTGGCTCTTTTCCTAAGGGACATTTAAGGAGGCTCATTCATCTTGCCAGAAGAGTGATTTGAGCCTCCTGCGCGTGAACGCTCATGTATACAATCATTTATACATTATTAAGGAGCTCATTCATCTTGCCAGAAGAGTGATTTGAGCCTCCTGCGAGTGAACGCTCATGTATATGAACGCTCATGGTATTATATTCACTTATACATTATTAAGGAGGTTCATTCATCTTGCCAGAAGAGTGATTTGAGCCTCCTGCGAGTGAACGCTCATGAAGTTAGAGCTTGTTTCAACCTCGCTAGCATTCAAAAGAATTTGGTAATCAAGGACATTCTTGATTCCACCTTTTGGAGGAGCAAACTCAGTAATTCGTCCCCTCTCCTCATGGCGCTCCGTATACGTTATGTAACGTTCCGCTTTACTTACGAAAAACAAAAGCAAGCTGATAAGTTTTGATGGCCGGCAAGCTGCTTTGCACAGTCAAACAAACTTATGTCTCTGGTCGGCATAAGAAGGCAATGTAGACGTGAGGAAGCTTTGGGAGGTGCTCGACGTCCTATAAGTAGAGACATTCTCCAGGACGCTCGGCAACGCACCTTGCGAAAGACGAAAGCCATACGTCTTCCTTTAGTGTTCACACTCTTCAGGAGCAGCGTGCGGCTCTCCATGGAGACTCGCATGAGGACGTCCCTTAAAAATATTCAATGTCATACGCCAAAACGCGGTTCGTTCATAACATTGAGATGTTGCTGAAGGTCGCTCGCCAGGACGCCTCTTGGCGGGCCTTGCATGCATCAAGGCGCTCAACGATTTGTTCCTCTCTGAAACGTCGTTCAGAAGGACTTGGTGTTCTCTGCTCAGACACGCTCGTAGCTAAGCAGGACGTTTTTGGAGGACCGCTCAGCAGGACGCTTTCCAGGACGCTAAGCAGGACCGCTTTTGAGGACGCTCGGCGGAGACGCTTTTGAGGACGCTCAGCAGGACGCTTTCCAGGCACGCTTTTGAGGACGCTCAGCAGGACGCTTTTGTGGACATTCGCCAGGACGCTTCGGTTGGAAGCTCGGCCAGGACGCTTTGCGAGAGAAAAGACTGGTTGAAGGCGTCTTAATTTGCTGTTGAGGACTTTCTTTCTTTACAGAAATTTTTAAAAGGATTCGGAGTTAGCGGAGAGACATACCCGAATTTTTTCTTCGATCCCTCTTTCCTCTTCATCGCGATTTCTTGAAGAATCGGGAAGAGTATATACTCGGATTCCTGGGTGTTGGTACTTTCGGTCATGTTAAAGGGTTTTCCCCTATTAGCAAAGTGCTAATAGTTTTGTCAAGTCAGGACGTTTTTTCCCCATTGTCATTTAACGTGGGGACCCCTCATAAATGGGGTAGTTCTCATTGACATAGATTTTAACGTTTTTATCGTTTAAGCGGATAAACTCTCTAACAAATTTCGGAAGAGCTCTCATTCATTTTCAGAGGCTCATCCGGGGTTAAGAGAAAGACTTGTAGACTATCCAGGAAGTCTTTGTCCAATATCATAAGAAAACATTGAACGGTCTGTTTCGATCCTCGGTTCTCTCTTGATGATCTCTATTCGAATATTTTACTACTCCCTTTTCTTGGAAAAAGAGTCTTGGCAAAGAGTCAAGGATGAGTTCTTTTGTTAAAAGTCTCGTTCATTAGAACGTGGACAGTCGTTTTCCTTTCTTTGCTCTCTCCTCGTCGAGGAAAGATGTAGTAGAGAATTCGATGTTCAAATTACTACAATACTTACGTAGTTTATCTTTGCGTCATTTTGCTAAACGCATGGGTCAAGTCATATACGCATATCGTATTACCTCTGCGGATAGAAGCCGAAAGAACTGTTGTTCTAATGTATTTATTTGACACTCCCTTCAACCTTCCCAAGAGTTTTCGGAGTAAGAACAACTCTTCAGGTATTGTTACGACAACACCAACTCAGCTTCTGTATTTAGCGAATTCTGTTTCGTTTAAATAGGCCTGCTTGAGAGTTTCCTTTGCTCGATAATATCATACCTATTCCTTCGTAAAGGGAGTAGCTGGCAACTCAGGCAGATAGTTATTCTGTTTCACCATTGAAAGCTTTCCTTCGAGGAAGACTTCTCCTTCACTCTTTTTGATAAGAGATCGAAGGTTGGTCGATCTCCAATCCTTTATTTTGTTTTTTTTTCTTGAAGGAAAAGAATTTAGGATGGAGATCGTTGTTCAGAATACTATAAATATACTACGTAATTAATTAACCTCGCGACATGATTCTACTAAGCAGTTGAATTGTCCCGAGGGTAGGCGCATATCCTAGTTATTCTAGCGGATTGCGACTTAGACGAGAAGTATTCTAATTGAACTGCAACACCAACTCAGCTTCTGTATTTAGCGAATTTTGTTTCGTTTAAATATGCCTGCTTGAGAGTTTCCTTTTGCTCGATAATTTCATACCTATCCATTCGTAAAAGGAGTAGCTGGCAACTCAGGCGCATAGTGCGAGACGATCATCAAGGCTGATGTTAACTGTGATCTACTAGCAGTACGGCTAGCTCGGTGTCATGCGCGGTTGGTTACGTCTCTCTCCCTTGCGGGAATGGCTGAATAAACCGTCTCTCTGCCCTACAATCTGATTTTAGCCTCTTGGGTTGAGGAAATTTCTAGTAATCTTGAATGATCATACCTGCCGTTTACTTAGAATATTTTCAACAAGATATTTCTTATACTTGTTAGGTGCGGGTTTACCGCACGGTAAACATTCTGTACGAATCTACCGCGGCATGAGCAACTATAATAATGCTCTCCTGCTTAGGCAAAGCGCAGCCTTATTTTAGGGAAGGAAGCAGGCTGAGTGAGGGAATGGATGAGTTTGCTGGGGACCATTTCCTCGCTGGAGAAGCTTGTTTTCCCCTGAATAAACAGCAATTCAGACCTCTACAAATTTTCCTCCACGAAGAAATTGGAATAACATCAAAGATCTTGTAATTCTAATTTTAACTCTCAACGGCTTGAGGATCACCTCGGGTGATAGCGAGAGGGTGCCAGACATCCGAACAGAGAACAGATGTTCTGGCACATTGTCTGAAAGAATTGGAAGCCAAATTGGTCGGCTCTCCAGTTCCTCGAAGGTTGAGTTTGGATCGAGTGGCCCAAATCATCTCGGATAATTTCTCAGCTCTCTCATAGCTCGAGAAGAGAGAATTGGTTATGGGCTTGGGCACGGAACGTAACGTAAACGTCCGTGCGGGTCTTCTCGATCGAAGGCAACAACTACTGACGTCTGAGTAATCCTCACTTAGAAGTGTGTCGAAAGTTGAGGAGAGACTGAGGGCGTCCTTTTTCGTTAAGTTTTTCGTAATATTGAAGACGAAGGAGCTTCCTCTTAAGTTGTTCCCTTATTCATGATCCTAGAGGATTAGCTTTAGTCGCCACATGGTTGTTGGCCTCTAGAGGTTGGATTCACAGAGGTCAGGTAATTCAGAGAATTGTCCAAAGACCCCTTCCCGAGAGAATCGGTGTAATCTAACATCGTCACTTAGTGAAGTATCTAATATCTCTCCTCTCTGAGTCTGAAGGCGTTCAGACTATCGAGAAGCGATAAGATCTTCAAGATTAATGGCAGTCTCTTGGCCAAGGCAAAGACAGTGCTGCCTATTTTTCAGTTTTCAATCGGAGGGGGCCCGTTTCTGGAGATAGTGAACGGGAAATGACTGTTCCTCCTCCTCGACCTCTGTGAATTTCGTTATGGTTCTATCTTTCCGTATGAAGTATGAGATAAGATAGAAGTCCTAACTATTGTAGAATATGCAATATGTTGTTGACGGCTCTAGGCTCAGAGATTCGGTTCTGTCAAACAACAAAGCTTCACGATCTTTGAGGTCTGTGGAGATCTTGAATTCTTCTGGATCAAAGGTTCCGGCATGGAACTTAGACGTAGTCTGAGTTTCTGATGCCAAAAGCATTTCGAACCTATCCTTTCTGCGAACTTAATACACGTGACCAGGCTAATATTCTAACCGCTCTCAGCCACGGCAAGGAGGGTTAGTGAGGTTTTGAGCCATCATCAGAGGTTTTCCGCTTTAAAGGACATAATGCGGTCTGTCCTCTAAGCCTTCCGTTCGTGATAAGAACGAAAACCTGTCTAACCCTTGACCGAAGGCTTGGAGACCAAGGGTATGGACACAAATTATTGGGCAAGGGCATTAGAGAGTCCTGTGCCCTGTAGGGTCTCTCAAGTTTTATCTTGATAAACTATAGAAAGTCAAGGTCAACGGACAATCTGCGGTGGTTCCGTAAAAAAGACCAGACCTGGTTCATGTCCAAGAACACCCTGGCATTATAGCCAAGGAGTTCTTTTAAGAGGTCTCATTCATTATGTTTGCATAAAGATTTGAGATTTTTTCTTAATATCAATGCAACAAGAGGTGAGGGCGCGCGGCCTCGGAAGCATTTCCAAACAGCGATGACACTCGGTTAACATCCTGAATGCCACGCTTTAGCGAAGCAACTCTGGGTTCGCTTCACACTCCCGACAATCTGCGGTGTTCCGTCAAAAAGACCAGACTGGTTCAGGTCCAAGAACACCCTGGCATTATAGCCAAGGAGTTCTTTTAAGAGGTCTCATTCATTATGTTTGCATAAAGATTTGAGATTTTTTCTTAATATCAATGCTCAAGAGGTGAGGCGCGGCCTCGGAAGCATTTCAACAGAGCATGGACACTCAGTAAACATCCTGAGTGCCACGCTTTAGCGAAGCAACTCGGTGTTCGCTTCACACTCCCACGACGGGATGTGAAGACGACATTTCAGATCCGTAAGTCCGCTAGGACCATACATATCCGTAGATATTATTATTGGGTGCAGGAAGCAACACGAATCATATCCTATAGAAAAGGGATAGGCTTGTGCTTTTAACTTTGAAGGGTTGGTCGCTTGAGGCGCGTTCCTTTTCTTTAGCCTAGAAGTTATGGAACTAACTTTGATAGGTTCGGTCAGGTGGTGGTTTTAGCTTCGGTGCCCTCAGAAGTATGGTCATATGGTCTAGTCACATTGTGGGTCACGCCCCCGTTGACAGATCATCTAGAGCGCACCAGCATTACAAGGCTCTCTACCTCGCTGGCAACTCTAGTAACGCAGAAGCAGACTTTGGTAACAGTAATCACGAAGTCGGCTATGCTAACAGGTCAGGAACCAGATGTATATCATCTACTTAATTTAGTTTCCCAAAAATCCTATTCTGTCTCTTCCACCACCTCCGAAGGATGGGATTTCAGCTATATATATATCTGTCAGGTAAGTTCATGAAACAAAATGTTATTGTTATAATACAATTAAGTTTGTTCATACTTACCTGGCAGATATATATAATTAAAGTGCCCACCCACCTCCCCTCAGGAGACAGTGGCACTGATAAAATATGAATAGAAAATGGAATAGTTCCTGATATCCGCCTCCCAGCGGCGGGAATGGGTACTACCACCTGGCCGCCCACTGCGTGTGCCGCGAATTTTTTAAATTCTGTCGGACTTCAGAAAATACAGCTATATATATCTGCCAGGTAAGTATGAACAAACTTAATTGTATTATAACAATAACATTTTGTTCATGAAACTGCCTGTCAGATATGTATGTAGCTGTATTTCCGAATTCAGCTATATATATGTCTGCCAGGTAAGTATGAACAAACTTTATTGTGATATAATAAAATATTTTGCCTTGCGTTATTTTTACTACTGGTTGGTGGCAAGTCATACACGCTTGCTGTAGTTACCTCTTCGGATGGCAACCGAGAGGTCTATTGTCTATTATTTTAAGGACATTTAATCGTTACTCCCTGCAGCCTTCCAGGAGTTTCTGATTAGCTTTTACCGTTGTATGGTAGTGTTCTGACGACACAAACGCATCTATATATTGGGCGTTTGCTGTTTCGCTTAAATATACCAGCTTGAGAGTCTCTTTTTGCTAAAAAAACAAAAAAATAACGGACCTATTTCTTCGTAGAATAGGGTAGCTGGCAACCCAGACATAAAGTTGAAGAGACGACGTTCGTAAGCTGCTGGGCTGCTGCTGTGTCCGACTGTCCAAGTTCCAACCGAGCCAGTAACAGATCGTGCGCTGTCATGCGCTGTAGGTTACGTCTCTCTCTCCTGCGGGATTGACTGACTAACCGTATCTCTGTGCTGGCGGTTACGTCTCTCCTGCGGGATTGACTGACTAACTGTATCTCTGTCCTACAATCACGGACTTTAGCCTAAGATTGAGGGGATTTCTTACGTGAATGAATAAACGTTGCATTCGTTTGCCTTACTATGTTCAACAGAGTTATCTCTTAATCCTTTCGGTGCTCGTTACCGCACGGTATAGAACTACGAGTCTACCGCAACATTGCACTTTTATATGCTCTCCTGCTTAGGCAAAGCGCAGCCTTATAGGGAAGTAAGCATACTCGGGGAGGGAATGGATGAGCTTGCTGGGGACCATTTCCTTCCTGAAGAAGTTTGTTTTCCCCGAATAGACTGCAATTCAGACCACAGTTTTTTCCTACCGGGAAACTGAAATATTATTCAAAATCTAGGAATTATTCTGAACATCTCTCAGTGCGTCATGATAGAAAGAAGGTGCCGGACATCTGGATAGTGTTTCAGATGTCCTGGATCTTAATCTGAAAGAAGTAAATGCAATTCGGTCGTCCCTCCAGTCCTCGAAACGAGTTTTTTGGAACCAGTGGTCCACATCAACTCTGATATTCCACAGCTCTCTCATATCTTAAGAAGTATCTTCTCTCGGTCCCTGTTCGAGTTTACGAGAGAGCCTATTATAACAACAGGCGTAGAATGTAACGATCCTCTAGAGGTTCGTTACAGGATTGCAAAAGTCCGTACGAATCGTCTCGATCGACGGCAGCAACTTTTGACTTCCGAGTGGAATCTTTCTTTAGAAGTAAGTTGAGAGTTGTGGAGACTTTAGGGACGCCCTTTCATTCTTCTCTTCGATATGTTGAGGACGAAGAGGCTTCTTCTTCTCTGCTCCCTTTTTTCTCGATCCGGGATCGGTACCATTAAACGTCATCCTATGATATAAACGGGGATGGATGTTTAGTCTCTTTTCCCCTTTTTCAATCGCTTAGGAAATGTAATGAGGATATGACGTCACAGGAGCGACAATGACGCTGATCGCCCCATGTTGGCCTTCAGGATCCTGGATTCACAGAGGTCACATCCTTCCTAGTTCACTTTCCAAGGACCTTTTCCGAGAGTCGGTCTACTCTAACTCGAAAGGTACCTATAACCTCTCCGCTCTGAGTCTGACAACGTTCAGACTATCGAGATGTTTGACAGGAATAAGATTACCGTCTTCCATTTCCGTCTGAAGAATGGGATAAGCTGGCAGTCACAACTATTAAAGAATACGCAATATGTTGTTGACGGCTTTTGGGCTCAGGGATTTGCGTCTGTCAAACAACAAAGCCCTTCACGATCTTTGAGTTTCTGTGGAATCTCGAAACTCGCTCGCCATCTACTTTTTGTCTCACCTGTTTTCTCGGAGTTCAGACACTCGTGCGAGATCAGGCGACATATAGTAGCCCTGAGTTTTCTTGTTGACGAAGTCGGTTGCGTTTATACACCCCCGATGATCGTGTAACATGAGACCAGGTTGGACTGTCAGGCATTCTTCCTTCGGACTGAATCACCCCTTTTTGCTCCTTGCTCCTTTCTCCTGGCACCAGAAGCTCGAGTCAGGAGTTGATTCGCTGACGACGTTGGGTTGCGTTGATACACCCCCCCAAGGTTTGCTTAGATTGAATCGCCCAGGCAGTCCAGACACTCATCCTTCAGCGAAGAATAGTGCCTTATGGTCTTCAGGGTACAGCCTTGCTGTCCTTGATTCGTCTGACTGGTCAACTGGTCGGTCACCTGACTTTAGTACAGACGGACTGACTGTGCATGTCCAGATCGAAGCTTTCAATATGGAACTTAGACGTAGTCTGAAGTTCTTGATGTCAAAGCATTCGAACCTCTCCTACCTGTTAACTTCTTGCATGTGATCAGGAAGGCCTTCTTCTAACTACCCTAGATACGACAAAGAGGGTTAGTGAGATTTTAAGCCATCGTCACAAGTTTTGGCTTTAGAGAACATAAGGCGGTGTGCTCTCTAAGCCTTTCGTTGTGGCCTAAGAATGGAAACCCTTTTTGTCCTTCGGGCCAGGAGCTTGGAAGCAAGGATGGCACAAGTTAGTGGGCAGGAGCCAGAGAGAGTCCTGTGCCCTGTCAGGTCTCTCAAGTTTTATCTACATAAAAACTCAAGAAAGTCGAAGTCATTCGGGCAATCTGCAGTGTTCCGAAAAAGACCAGACTTGCCCATATCGAAGAACACCCTGGCTTTAGTGTTAAGGAGTTCTTTCAAAATGCTCCTTCATTGTGTTTGCACAAAGATTTGAAATCTTTTTATCTGAATGCTCACGAGGTGAGGGCGCGGCCTCGGAAGCATTTCAACAGAGCATGGCACTCAGCAACATCCTGAGTACCATGTTTTTAGCGAAGCAACTCTGTGTTCACTTCACACACCCTGCGAGATGCGAAGATGGCAATATGAGATCTGCTGCTCGCTAGGGCCATACGTGTCTGCAGACACAATCTTGGGGGCAAGAAGTACCACTCATCCTATCCTGTAGAAAATGGTTAGGAAGAGCTCTTAATTTAGTTGTTGAGTCGCCGACAACGGCGACTTCTTAACTTTAAGCCTTAGTTAACACACCGTAACTTTGGCTAGGTTGGTCAGGTGGTGATATATATATTTATATATATATATTTATTTTACTTCTTAGCCCTCATGGTATGGTCAATATGGTCTAGTCCACATTGTGGTCACGCCCCCGTTGACAGATCATCTGGAGTGCACCAGCTTTATAGGTCTCTACCTCTCTGGCAACTCTAGTAAAGCAGAAGCAGACTTGGGTGACAGTAATCACGAAGTCAGCTATGCTAACAGGTGGAACCAAGATGTAAATCATCTGCATGCATTTGTTTCCCAAAATCCTTCTATTCTGTCCCTTCCCACCTCCAACGGTGGGATTCAGCTATATATATCTACAGGTAAGTTTCATGAACAAAATGATATTGTTATGATACAATAAAGTTTGTTCATACTTACCTGGCAGATATATATAATCAAGTGCCCACCACCTCCCCTCAGGGGACAGTGGAAATAAGAATTATGAATAGAAAATGGGAATGGTTTCCTGATACCCGCCTCCCAGCGGCGGGAATGGGTACTAACCACCTGGCCGACCACTGCGTGTGTCGGAAGTTTTTTAAATTCTGTTGGACTTCAGAAAATACAGTTATATATATATATCTGCCAGGTAAGTATGAACAAACTTTATTGTATCATAACAATATCATTTCTCGCAGCAAGAGGCACTCGGTCTGGAATCCACTGCCATGGCAGCTTTCCAGGCCGTCTCCTGGATAGACCTGTGGTCCCTCACGGTGTCTAAGGTCGCAGCCAACTCCGGGGGGGGGGAATTTCTCCCGAAGAAGACTCGGCCTTCAGGAGGCTTTGCCAGTCTGGGGGAAGAGCCATCTCCTTCCTAGCCCACCAGACGGTAAACCTGTGGGGCCAACCTGGTTCTCCTCCGACGTAGGGACGCTGTCCTTACTCGAGTATCCAGGGCGGCTGGGCGTGAAGCGGCATTGGGACTTCGCAATGGACCGTTACGGAGTTCCCCATCTCTCTTCCCAGGAGAGATGGTGGACGCTGCGGTGGACAGACGGCGCACTGATGACAGTGACCGTCTGGTACACCAGGCAGTTTCGAAGGCTTCTGGGCAGCCTCGAACTGCGGCCAAGCCAAAGAGCTCGGCTAGCGCTTCCACGGTGGCTAAGACGGTAGTCGCGTCGAAGCCCCGTGGAAAGACTCTGTCTTCTTCGTCTTCTGCAAAGGGGGGCCGTAACCAGCCCTCCTCCCAGCCCTCCTTCTCGCGAGGAGGCTCTGGGAAGAAGTCGAAGAAAGGGGGGAAACGCTAGGGACGGCGTTCCCCCTCACCTGCTAACCGGAAGTGGGGGGTTTTGCCTGGCAGCCATTGGGCAACTTGGCAGCGCTACGGCGCCGAGACCTGGATAGTAGATGTCCTTCGGGAGGGATATCTATTACCCTTCGAATCTCGGCCACCCCTCATCTCCAACCCGGTCCAACAGCAGTCGTACGTTCCAGGATCTTCGAAGGACGTAGCATTGAGACAGGAGATCAAGACCATGCTGAGCAAACGAGCTGTAGAGATCGTCACGGATCAGTCACCGGGCTTCTACAGTCGACTTTTCCTGGTGGAGAAGTCTACGGGGGGTGGCTGCGCCCGGTGATAGATCTCTCTCCCTTGAACCGGTTTTGTTCACCAGACCCGGTTCAACGATGGAGACGGCACGTTCCGTGCTCGACTCCATCAGGGAGAACGATTTCATGCTTTCATGTGACTTGAAGGATGCGTATTTCCAAATACCCATTCATCAGTCCTCCAGAAAGTACCTCCGCTTCATCCTCGACGGGACGGTGTACCAATTCAGGACACTGTGCTTCGGTCTCTCAACCGCCCCACAGGTGTTCACGCGAGTGTTCACTCTGGTGTCTGCTTGGGCCCATTCGCACGGGATACGTCTGATGAGGTATCTCGACGATTGGTTAGTCCTGGCGAGCTCCCGCTCGCAGTTGCTGCAGGACAGGGATCGACTACTCGAGTTCTGTCGCGATCTGGGGATCGTTGTGAACTTCGAGAAGCACCAATCCAGGAAGTTAAATACTTCCAAAGTCCTGAAGATCCCTTTCAGATGGTGATCAATTTCCGACATGGTCCTGGAAACTTTAGCCGATGAAAGGTACGACCTCCTCGGACCATCAACTAAGTTAGCTAAGTCCCCCTTGATGGAGGAAGAGCAAAGGAAGTGTTCCTTTCGCCTTCCTGGAGTCCATCCAATCTTGACTTCCTTTTAAATGCTCTCTTCGCAGAGAGCGAGTGGCCATTTTAACGAAGCCGAGGTGCTTTCCTGGTTTTCGATGAGGCCAACTGTGAAGGCGGAGAGCAAGGAACCGGTGCCTGAAACTTATCGGGAAACAAGTTTTTTAGGAGGTGAGTTAACGTCTTATAATCCGAGGTGGATGACATTAACGACTCTTCATCGTCCGCAGGACTAGAGTCACTTGAAGATTCTCCTTCTTCTCTAGTAATAGCAGACGCGTCCTTAAAAGACCGTGATGTAATCAATCCCTGAGGCCCTGTTCGCTAGAGGGTGCCTCTGTCTGAAGAAGGGTTAGAAGTAGAAATTCGGGTCTGTCTCACCGCTAATTTCGACACTTCAAGTTCCTGGAAGGGAACGTCCTGAAGAGTATCGTCTTTATGAGTAGGGTGTCCATCATTCTTAGCTTCCTGACGCTTAGGACTTATTTGATCTTCAAAGGCGTCCTTCCGAGCATCCTGGAGAGCGTCCTGATGCGTAGGACGCCGAGCGTCCTCTGAAGCGTCTTCACGAGCGTCCTGGCGAGCGCCTCGATGAGTAGGACGTCGAATGTCATTGGAAGCTTCCTCAAAAGCGTCCTGATTAACGTATCGAAAAGCAGGACGTCGAGCTATCTTTAACCTTATCCTCGTTAACGTCCTGGTGATCGTCTAGATGTACAGGACGTCTATCGTGCATAGAACGTCGTGCGTATCCAGAGACGTTCTTACGAGGGTGTCTTGATCTTGGTGAGCCTCACTCTGTTCTTGACATGCGCGAGTGGGGCAAACTTCGATCGATGATCGTCAGTCGGAGACTCCTGGACGTTCACGACCTCCTGACAAAGACGACGGCCGCCTGTGCGACAACTTGCGTCTTTGTCACGTTCGTCTATACTCCTAGACGCTCTCTCAAAAGGAACGCTTGCGCGTTCTCGAATGAGTCGGCTGGATCTAGAAGGCGACGAAGAGGTCGACGAACGAGAAGGAGCAGGGGACTGCCTGGTTCTCTTGACAGGCAGCCACCAATCCTTTCTCCGACGACAGGGTTTGTCTGGCCTCTCTCTTTGCTAAGTAGGACGCCACTGTTTTTGCATATTCATAAGTATCTCCCTTGACGGAAAAGATTCCTGATCAGGAGGAGGACTATTCCTGTGAGAGGAGCGGCGAGGGGATGCCTTCTCCTTCATCTCAGGGACAAATTTAGAGCGACTTGAGCGCTCAAAAGCGTCCTCCTCCGATGAAGTCCTGGTCCTCTTCTGTGGTGGGAAGTCTTCAAAATATTCAGGAGATGATTGAAAAGTAGGTTGAGAGGGAGGACGTGAAGCGTCCTCTTCTCTAAAACCTCTCTTAAGAGGGCGACAAGAGACAAGGCGGCGCCTGTGCGACATCTTGCGCCCTTGCCGCTCTCCTATTGAGAGGCCCTCCGAGTGCTCCAACCCAGTGAGGGGAGGACGCCTCGGAGGAGGAGAAACATTCTCTAAGGATTCGTGCACGCGCACGATCCTTGGCAGCCTGGGAAGCGTCCACAGGTTCTGCCGAAGGGACGTCAGACCGGTGTTTAGTTCCCGTAACCCTCCTTCGGCTTTCGACTTGCCCACTCCCTATGTCTAGAGGTCTAGACCTGGAGGCATTATGGGACCGATCTGACGCCCCCTCCACAACACTAGATGCACCAACAATTTCATTGCACTTCAACACATCCAATTGTAGTGCGAGCACTTTTGACTCCAGGGCACGAATAGACTCCATGATCGTAGAGAGTACGTTTCCTTCTGTAGACACCTCCTGATTGCCCGAAGGCAATATATTACGGGGTTAGGTTCAACAAAATCTACAGGGGGGTTTGCTGGAGACAAATCATTACCCTGACTTCTATTAATTGAAGCACTCCTGGAGGAAGACCTCTTGATTCTATCACGCTCAAGTTTTCGTATATAAGAATCATACGCCTTCCACTCAAGATCAGTCAAATCCTCACACTCGATGCATCTATCGTTCAACAAACAAACATGACCTCGACATTTCGTGCACACAGTGAGGGTCTACCGAAGCTTTCGGTAGCCTCACCTTACATTCTTGCACACCACACACCCTGAAACTAGTAGAACTAGATCCAGACATCTTATTAAAGAAAAGTCAAAGCCAAAATCCAAATCAAACCACTATCGCGTATGCCAAGCCACCAATCCAGTCAAAAAACCAAAAGTCAATCAGGATACTCAAGGCAAATAAGAAGTTTTCAAAATCCTAGGCGGAGGTCTGGAAACAGTTGTTTACAGCACCGGCGACAGAGAAAAATCTGAATAGAAAATGGGAATGGTTCCTGATACCCGCCTCCCAGCGGCGGGAATGGGTACTAACCACCTGGCCGCCCACTGCGTGTGCCGGGAGTTTTGAAATTCTGTCGACTTCGGAGAACAACAGCTATATATATATCTGTCAGGTAAGTTTCATGAACAAACCTTACTTTTAATGCTTTGGGTGCATTAAAAACTTATGTAAATTGCATTCTATTGCATTTTTTTTCACTAAAAAAAAAAGCTTCAAATATTGATTATTTTGCATTTTTTGGTTTGGAGTCACATTTCTTCTGCCAGATCAGTTGTGTAGGCGCCATAACCCTAGAAATAATTATTGATAAATATAATTGAAAAGCATTGTAACCTCGGAAACGTCTTAAGCCAAACCTGTCGCAAGCCGGGGAATGCCTGTACATTCCTATAAAAGGTTCCTGTCCTCCAGTCACCAGGCTTAATCCTCTTACTTCTTCTGTGAGAGGAACAAGGAAGGATTGCGGATCCCGCACCTGTGACCTACACTCCTTCAGTCTCCATTGCAGAGACCGCAGGTGAGGATGCCCGTGAGGGACTAGCTTCTCTAACGACGACAGATGACTGATTACGACCTGCCAAAGCTGAGCTGGCTGTTCCTGTCGTGACAGAAACCGTTAAGCTGCCTCCCTGAACCTGCTGATCTGCGAGTCTGCAGAGAAAACATATGCTGCTACCGTATTGATCAGCATGCCCAGGTACTTCATCTCTCATTGGGCTCGAGATCCAACGTTCTTGAAATTCATCACGATCCCTAGATCCCGAAAAAAGTCGAGAAGGTGATCCCTGTCCTGTAGCAACTGAGAGCGAGAGCTCACCAGGACCAGCCAATCATCGAGATACCTCAAAAGACATATCCCGACCGAATGGACCCAAGCTGACACCATAGTGAACACTCACGTGAACACCTGAGGGGCGGTTGAGAATCCGAAACAAAGTGCCCTGAATTGGAACACCGTCCCGTCAAGGATAAAGCTAGCTTGGCTCCAAGGCCTAGCTGCAGTTGAATGAAACGGCCCAGACATCTAACTGCCTGGTGTACTAAATGGTCACTGTCCTCAGCTCTCCATTTTTATACATTCAACTTACCTGTCAGATATATACATAGCTATTGACTCCGTCGCGCCGACAGAATTTCGAATTTCGCGCACAGTCACGCTACAGGTAGGTCAGGTGATCCACCGCGCCGCCGCTGGGTGGCGGGAATAGGAACCCATTCCCGTTTTCCATCAGATTTTTCTGTCGGCCATACTGGCAACATCGTTGTTGGTATCTCCGGCTTGGATTTCGTTTTGGATACAATTGATCATCGTTTTGGGACCCTTTGGTGACGTATTTGGATCGTTGTACTGGCATACGCTTTTGTGGATCGTTATTTGGATTTTGGCTTGGGATTTTCATCATGATGTCTGATTCTGGAAGTGTGGTGAGAATGTGTGTGATTGAAGGGTGCAAGGTGAGAATGCCGAAAGCTTCGGTTGATCCGTCACACTGTATGTGAAAGATGCAGGAAGTATGAATGCTCCATGGATAACACTTGTCATGAATGTGAGAGTTGAGTGCTGAAGGGTGGAAGTCTCTAACTTCTTATTTAAGGAAATTTAGAGAAAGACCGGTAAGGAAGTCATCTTCCAAAACCAAGCCTAGCTCTCAATCTTCAAGTGGTTTTGGTGAGTAATATGTACCCTCCTCTAACATTATGAACGCTCCTGTAATATTTCAGTCCGTCTCCGAATGCAAGATCCTACGGACTCGCTTCGGAGATAGCAAGCCTTAAACTGCTGGCTTATGAAAATGGAGCGGAAAATGGCTGCCATAGAAGGTAAGCAAAGTAGTGCTGTGGAAAGTGATGTGAATTTCCCCAGTGAGTGGAGGAGGCGTCTGATTGGCTTCACAACGCTCCTAGGCCTATGACCTCTTTCAAGCTCCCAAGCCCAGAGGAGAAGGAATGTCGAAAGCCTTACGGAGGTTATGGAGGATCCCCACCAGTCAGACGTCTCTTCGGCAGAATCTGTAACGTCACAGACTGCCAGAGAACGCATTAGAAAAAGCGTTCTACGTGAATGTTTTTCGTCATCGGAGAATTCCTCACCTAAAAGAGGATGGAGATCAGCGGATCGTTTCTCGTCCCTTGAAGAGGATCTGGGAAGAATCGGGCATAAACTCGAGTCCGAACGTTTTCGGAGGACTCCCCGACGAGAATAAGAAAGCAAAGGTTTTGGCTTCTCCCGATAAGTTGTGGGGAAGGAGAGAAGACTCTCCTTCCTCTCGTTTAGACCAGGAGAGAAGAAACGACGAAGATATTAAAAGATATGCAAGAGTCTATTGCTTCTCTAGTCGGGGTTCTTTCGAGAGATCCTCCAAGAAGAAAGGATGTTAATCTTCCTGTGAAGAAGTCAAAAAACCCTTACTATCAACCTCCCAGAAAAGAAGATTCTTCTTCGGATGAAGGGTCTATTTTTCACGGACCCGCGAGTTCGGGCGGCGAGGCGCCAGCCAGGGCGTGAAATGCCAGCCGAGCGCGAAGCGCCAGCCAGGCGCGGAGCGCCAGTCAGCAGCAAAGAACTAACACGTAAGCGCGAGGCTCCAATCAGGCGCGACGCGGCAACCAGGCCCTATCTGATAATCGCAGGAGACGAACTACGGCGCGAGAAGCTGGCCAGGCGCGGAGGAGCCAGCCGCGCGTGAGAATTCCTACAAGCAGGAAGAGACAATCAGGCGCGAGGCGCCATCCAGGAGAGTAGCGCCAGCCAGGCGAGAAGCGCCAGCCAGGCGCGAAGAGCCAGCCAGGCGCGATGCGCCAGACTGCCGAGAAGCGCCTACCAGGCGAGAAGCGCTAGCCAGGCGCGAGGCGCCAGGCGGCCGCGAAGAGACATACAGGCGCGAAGCGCCAGCCAGACGCGACGCGATAGACGGCCGCGAAGCGCCAACCAGGCGTGAAGCGCGAGTCGAGCGCGAGGCGCCAGCCGCGCAAGAGGCCGCCAGCGAGGCGCGAAGCGCTAGCCGAGCAGTGAGGCGCCAGCCGCGCGAGAAGATTCAACCAAGTGCGAAGCGCCAGTCAGGCGCAAGGCGCCAGCTGATCATGAAGAGCGGCAAGAGCGAGAAGTTATAAGGGGTAATAGAAGATCTTTTCATGTAATGTCTTCGGATAGCGAGTCTCCTACAAGTAGAAACCCTAATGCAAGGAAGCAACCTGGTACATCGAAGGTTACCGGTTCAACCTCCATGTCTCAGGATGTTTTGGCGGATAAGAAAGGGAGAACTTCTAGATCTGTCGGTCTCTCTCCTTCTAGGAGTATTTCTCCTATAGGGAATATGTCTACGGACAAAGAATCTAATAAAAGAGCTCGCTCTCCTTCTAGGATGGAGTTGGATGAGGTGTCGGAGGAAGAAACCCCGAACAATGAGGGGGTATCTAACTACAAAGTGTTAGCCTCTCTTCTCCTACAAGAATTTGGAGACTCTCTAAGCCCTGCAGCTCCTCCTTCCCCAGATCTCTGTTCTCCAGTATGAAGGTTCCTAAATCGTCTTCGTATTTAAAAATGAAACCAGCCATATCATGAAGAAGGCTATTCAATCTTTAAATAATTGGATGAAGGTGAAGAAGGAAGCTCAGAAGACAGTTTTTTTGCACTCCTCCATGTAAGCTCGGAGGTGGGGGAGGGGAATATGGTACAGGACAGAGGAGCGATGGTCTTATGCTTCCATCTTCCGCGGAGGCGGATTTTTTCAAGCTTGGTTGAAGCATCGAGAAGACCATGCTTTGAATACAGCTAAGCATATTGGAGCATGTCAGAATTGGATCAACACTCAAGGGACTTTTCCATGTACTAGAAGTTTTTAACTTCTTGGATTGGTCCCTTGGAGTGCTGGCCAAGAAGGCAAATGACCAGAGTTTTTAGAACCGGAAGTTTTACATTGCATATTATCCTGTATGGATAAGGCGGTTCAGGATGGATCGGGAGAATTGTCATCTCTATTTGGAGCAGGAGTAGTGAAGAAGAGATCATTATTTGGCTCATTTCTAACCAAAGCGGTTTCTCCTTCACAAAGGTCAGCCCTGTTATACGCTCCTCTCTCGGATCACCTTTTCCCTTCGCACTTGGTGAAGGAGATTTCAAAGTCTCTTGCTGAAAAAGGCAACCCAAGACTTATTAGTACAATCCTCCAAGAAATCAAGACCAACAGGTACCAGTAGCGAAGAAGACTACTCGTACTCTAGTAGTGCCCTTTCGGAGAGGTTCCACCTCTCGTCCTCCAACGAAAAGGAAGACAGCAGAAAAGCGAGGAAGGTCCTCCTTTAGATCTTTCAAGAAATCAAAGTAGCAGCGAGGTCCTCCAAACATCTGTAGGGGCCAGGCTCCTAAACTTCGTAGGGGAATGGAAGATAAGGAAAGCCGACCCTTGGACGCTAGCAGTCTTGGGGAAAGGTTACATTATACCTTTTCAGGACAGACCACCTTTGTCGAATTCCCCCAAAGGAACTGTCGGCGAAGTACAGGAGGACCCTGTTCTGAGGGAGACACTTCTTCAGGATGGTGATAGGAATGAAGGACAAAGAGGCAATAGAAGAGGTTCAGGATCCTTCCTCTCCGGTTTTACAACCGCCTGTTTTTTGTTCCAAAGGCATCCGGGGGATGGAGGCCAGTCTTGGACGTGAGCATTCTGAACAAAATATGTGAAAAGAAAAAGTTCTCGATGGAGACTTCTGCCTCGGTACTTTCAGCCCTGCGAAGAGGAGACTGGATGGTCTCTCTAGACCTGCAGATGCATATTTTCCACGTTCCTATTCACCCGTCACCAAAGAAGTATCCCAGGTTTTGTGATTCAAGGGAAAGTCTACCAGTTCAGGGCCTTGTGCTTCGGCCTCTCCACGGCTCCACAGGTATTTACGTACCTGATGCGGAACGTAGCCAGATGGCTACACCTGGAAGGCATAAGCGTCTCTCTGTACCTAGACGATTGGCTGATAAGAGCAAAATCCCAGGAACAATGTTTGGAGGATCTGAAGAAAACATTAGAATTGACAAAGGAATTAGGACTTCTCGTGAATCTCGAGAAATCGCAGATGACCCCCAGTCAGGACATAGTCTATTTGGGGATTCAGATGAATTCTCGGGATTTTCGGGTGTTTTTTTTTTCCGTCCCAAGAAAGGATTCTTCGGGGGATTCAGAAAGATTTTACATCCTTCCTAAAGAAAGACAGGAGTTCAGCCAGGGAGTGGCTGAGCCTTCTAGGACTCTTTCTTCCCCCCTGGAACAATTTGTACCCCTAGGAAGACTTCATCTAAGGCCTCTACAATTCTTCCTAAAGAGAGCTTGGACTTGGAAGCAAGGGCCATCTGTCGGACACTTTTCCGGTAACATTAGAGGTGAAGAAACACCTAAAGTGGTGGCTGCTCCCACTCAAAGAGAACAAGGGAGTGTCCTAGAGGTTCGGAACCCAAACCAAATCTTGTTCTCAGATGCTTCAGAAGCGGGATGGGGAGCGACTCTAGGGGCAAGAGAAGTCTCTGGCAAATGGAAGAAAGAACAAAGAGATTGGCATATAAATGCCAAAGAACTATATGCAGTGTTTCTGGCATTAAAATTCTTCGAGTCAGAAGTAAGAAATCAAGTGATTCAAGTCAACGCGGACACACCACGGCGTTGGCTTATATAAAAAAACAGGGGGCGACGCACTCGTTTTCCCTATTTGAGATAACGAAGGATCTGTTGTCATGGACGGAGGAGAGGAATATTACCCTCCTGACCAGATTTGTGGAAGGGAAAGAAATATCAGAGCAGACAGACTCAGCAGGACGAAACAAGTTCTCCCCACGGAGTGGATCTGCACGAGCAAGTCTGCCAAAGTCTGTGGAACCTGTGGGGGAGGCCGCAGATAGATTTGTTTGCGACGTTCCTGTCAAAGAGGATAGAGAACTTCTGCTCCTTATAGAAGACCCGAGAGCGATAGCGGTGGATGCCATGCTACTGGAGTGGTCAGGACTTGACGCTTACGCTTTCCCTCCATTCAAGTTGCTAGAGTAGTGATGAAGAAGTTCGTAGCATCAACAGGACGAGATTAACTCTCATCGCCCCGTTTTGTTTTGGCCATCCCAAGATTGGTTCACAGAGGTACAGGAATGGACATAGACTATCCAAGATCTCTTCCAAACAGGATAGATCTTCTCAGACAACCCCACTTCAAGAGGTTCCATCAAAACCTCCCGCTCTCGCTCTGACTGCCTTTCGACTATCGAAAGTTTGGTCAGAGCGAGAGGCTTTTCAAGCAAGGCTTCGAAAGCATTGCTAGAGCCCGGAGATCGTCAACTATCCGGGTCTATCAATCGAAGTGGGATGTATTTAGAAGATGGTGTAGGAAGAATAAGCTGTCCTCCTCCGATACCTCTGTGACCAATATAGCACATTTTCTGTTATTCCTGAGAGAGGAATCCAATCTGTCCGTAGCTACAATAAAGGGATACCGAAGTATGCTCTCAGCGGTGTTTAGAAATAAGGCTTAAACTTGGCAGAGGATAGAGATTTGCAACGATCTCATAAGATCGTTCGAGACGTCAAAATCTATATCCTCTCACTCCGCCAAGTTGGAATCTGGATGTTGTGCTCAAATTCCTTACATCGGAAAAATTTGAACCTCCCGACCGTGCCTCGTTCAGGGATTGGACGAGAAAGTGTGTTTTTCTCATAGTCTTAGCGACGGCTAAGAGAATAAGTGAAATCCATGCCCTAGATTCTCGGTGGGTTTTAAGACGACGCAGCCATCTGTTCTTTTCAAACTCTGTTTTTGGCAAAAAATGAGAACCCTTCGAAACCATGGCCAAGGAGTTTTGAGGTGAAAAGTCTTTCAAACTAAATGGGAGACGAAATTGAAAGAACTTATGCCCGTTAGAGCTTCTTAGGTTCTATCTTAAAAAGAAAGAAGAGTTGAAGGCATGTAAACAAAGTCTATGGTGCGCAGTTCGGGACACGAAAAGACCAATGTCCAAGAATGCACTAGCGTATTTTATTAGAAGTGTGATTATGGAAGCTCCCCAATAGCGATTGTGCAGAGGATTCCTTTAAATTATTACGAGTTAAAGCTCATGAGGTAAGAGCAGTGGCAACCATCATTATCATTCCAAAAGAATATGTCCATGAAGGACATTATTAATGCGACCTATTGGAGATGCAACTCGGTATTTGCATCCCACTATCTTAGAGATGTTAAAATTACCTACGACAAGTGCTTCTCTCTAGGTCCTTTTGTGTCTGCGGATACAGTGCTGGGACTGAGGACACATACCGATCCTTAAACTTTTATGAAAAGTCTAATACTTCCATACCATACTGGTGGGATGGGCTCTAACTTTCTTACCTGACGGCTAGTTGTTGCACAGGCGGCTATGGCCTTGTTTAGGTAAGGAACTTTGAGTTTTATCTTACAGGATAGGCTTGGATAAAAACGGTGTCTTTGATTACGGAGATCTCCACTATTTGAGGCAGTTTTTGTGTTACTATTGTAAAAGTGCTTGGTGTCGCACAGGCGGCCATAGCCCTTGCTAGTGAGGAACTAGAAATGTGCTTTTTAAACGGAGTAGGATTAAAGACAGTCTAAATTCGTACAAGGACCTCTCCTTTTAAGACAGTATCAGGATTTTCTGCTGACAAGAGTGCTTGGGCTAGCACAGGCGGCTTTTGGTGCTTTTAACAGTATGAGAATGTGCATAGGTCTTACAAGCGAGGGAGTACAAATTGAAATTATATTTGTTTATTTTTATTTTTATTTATTTTTCATAAAGAATTAGGTGTAAAATATTGTGATTGAGTTTTTTGGGTTGTTTGCAAGGAGTCCGGGGATGATACTTCTTGCAATCTTAGATACAACTTTGGTTAGGTTAAGGGGTGATCAGGATCGGGATTGTGCTCCTTAGAAAAAAAAAGGTTCTTGTCATATAAGTGGATTGAAACCCTTTGACATAGCCCTTATAGGATCGGCCAAGTAAGTGGATAAGACCCCTTTGGCAGACCTACAAGAACTCTTAGCAATAGATCAATATCTCGCTGAGGCTCTTGAGACTAAGCAGACTCCTGGGCATTAACCATGAAGTCTTCAGTCTAAACAAGGTAGGAACCAAGGTTTTATGTTATTAATACCTACACGATTGTTGTGTTTTCCTGTTAAAATCAGTTATTATCTGTCTACCCTCCTCCAATGGTGTGAATCAGCTGTGTATATCTGACAGGTAAGTTGAATGTATAAAAATGATATTGTTTTTATGATACAATAAAGTTTTATACATACTTACCTGGCAGATATATACCAATTAAACTACCCACCCAGCCTCCCCTCAGGAGACAGATGGTGTAGATCTGATGGAAAACGGGAATGGGTTCCTATTCCCGCACCCAGCGGCGGCGCGGTGGATCACCTGACCTACCTGTATAGTGTGCGCGAAATTCGAAATTCTGTCGGCGCGACGGAGTCAATAGCTATGTATATATCTGCCAGGTAAGTATGTATAAAACTTTATTGTATCATAACAATATCATTTTCCACTGCAGCATCCACCATCTCTCTATGGAAGAGAGGAATAACCCAGCAACGGTCCATTCATCAGACTCAATGCTAACTCCAGAGCAGCCGACCTGGTACTCGGTTCAGAACAGCGTTCGTCCTCCTAAGCACCAGGTTGACCCACTGGTTAGCAATTTGGGCCAGGTAGGAGATAGCCCTACCCCCAGACTGACAAAGTCTCCCGAAAGCCGAGTCTTCTCCAGGAGCTACCAGTCCAGAAACTGCAACTCTGGATACTGTGAGAGAGTACAGATCCAGCCAGGCGATGACCTAGAGGGCTGCCATAGCAGTAGAAGACTCCAAGGCTACTGCCTCTTGCTGTGTGAACCAGAGGTTCTTGGACAGCAGGTGTTGCGGAGGTAAGCCAGGAGTTAGACGAGCTAACTCTGGGTCAACCTGTTTGGTTGGCAAAGGGTTATCTGAAGGCACATAGAAGCGCCACTGACAAGAGGAGGGGGAAGCAACTTGTCCGACCTGCTGGCCCTAACCAAAGCTTCTTGTCCAGAAACAAGAGCCAAGAGCGTTCACGCTGGTTCCAGGGCACACCATCAGCCCAGGGAGGACCATGGAAGCCCTACGGAAGCTCTGGGTTCCTTCTTAGGTCCCAGAACAACTCTAACTGGGAAGGGACAGTCAGAGGGGGTGGCAACCATTGATCCTTCTGAGGTCATTGTGCTGAGAAAATCATCCCCTATGACCTCTGTATCTCTGGAGTGACCGTGTCCTGAGGCAACATACCGTCAAGCCTCCACCCAGGCAGAGCCCTCCCCGAGTCCCACCAGGCCCGGAACCCCCCTCCCGAGACACTCTTCCTTCAGAAGGAAGAACCTCATCAGGCCCCCGTCATCTCTTCTGACCACTTGAGCGTATGACCTCTCAGGTCCAAGGCCCAAACCGGGCACATACACACCTCATGGTACCGCCTAGTCGCCTCGCTCCTCCCGGTGTATCCCAAGGAAGTTGAAGAGACAGGTGAGGCAGATCTGAAGCTCCTGCTCGGTCTACTGGCAGAACCGGTGGATGGAGAGGGTCTTCAGGCAATCAACAACCAGCGCTGATGTCTGGTCTGCAGGTCTAGACAAGCTGTCTCCCTGAGAAGCGCTGGTCCAAGGACGGTAGCGTCGAACCCTTGGGTCAGGGGAACCGCTACCGGCTGCCCGGACTGTCTGATCATGCTGGTGTGATCGACAGTCGGGTGACAGGTAGCGTCCACCAATGGCGGCGAGAATGAGCACCTTCCTTTCCAGACGATCATTACGTGAACGATCACGTTAGCGAGAGTCATCTGGGTGACTTTCCATCCTTCCGCCCCGTGCCAGAGTCCTGGTAGTGAGCATACTCACCGCTCTGAACTCTAGCTGCACGGTCACCAGCAGGTGACCATACACTTGGAGAAACTCGCTGGCAAGAACCCGAGACGGTTCCCGGTCAAGACGCGGAACCTCTAGAACTGGGAGCAGAGGTACCGGCAACAGCTGGTACCTCTACGGTCCCCGCCTTGCTCTTCCCTGGGGAAGGCAAGGCAGTTCAGGACCAGCGGAAGGCCCACCCGTCCCACCGGGAAAATGAGACAGGGCCTTAGAAGTCCCTGAACAAGACTTCTAAGGGGGTGGGGGGCGAGACCACCTTCTTCTTCGGCTGGGTAGCCTCGGAAGGAGAAGTGGAGGAGGAAGCGAAGACAATGACAAAGAAGACAACAACGTAACCTTCCTCTTCTTCTTAGACTCCTCTTCACCAGCTTTCTTCAGGACAGCAGAAAGACCCGCCACCCAGGACAGGACTGCAGCGGCTGCTGAAGCAGCAGGCTCCAGCACAGCCTGGAAAGGAGGAACTGACAATGCAGCAGCAACTTCACAGGCAGGGACATGGGCAACAGGTACGGCGACGGAGACAGGAGGGTAGTCCAGTGGCGAACTCTTCGGGCACTCGAAGTCTGGCGGGGGAACGAGGACGGCATAACCTGGAGGAGGAGGAGGTGGAAGATATTCCAGCCGCGAGGTATGCAGCAATGGTGTTTGTTGCCACAGCAGATGGGGTCACTGACGTAACATGCTGAATGTACACCAGGTGTGGTGGTGCCACATACCCAGGTGTTTTAATGGTTGTCGTTGTCCTTGACTCGGCTCCATGGGTCACTGGGGCGCTGTGAGATGATGAAGCAGTCCCTGTATTGAAGGAGTGCCACGAAGATTCAGGGTCAGCCATACCTGCCGCAGGTCCCAGCCGCAGAGTCAGACAAACCTGAAGGAGCAAAAGTTGGGTTAATGGGGGGAGTTCCTGTTCGCCCAGAGGGGAAAGGATTCCCCCACTGAGCGAACAGAAGTTCCTGTGTACAACTCTAAGTCGGCATGTTTCCCTCCCTCTTCTGCACTCGACAGATTGAGCAAAAAAGCCGAGAGAGACGTGTCTCCCGAAAGGGAAAGAGCAAGACGGGGGAGTTTACGTGGGGGAAGGAAAGATGACGACGTATCAGTTCGCCCAAGCGTTTGAGGGAGTAACCCTCCGATGACGCCTTGGCAGACTTATGCAGCTTCTTCCTACCTCTCGTATCTCTACAACTGCTCCTCTGCCACCCGAGATACAAGTGTTATTGGTGTCCAATTTATTACATTCACGCCCTCGGCATCTCGCACAGAGGGCATGAGGGTCCACATCATTACAGGAGCGGAAAGCTCCACATTTCCTGCCCTTACTCCAGGGCATAATCGCCGCATAGATGGGGAGTGAGAGGGCTTACCTGATTCGTGGGCTTGCATACTGAACATAACAAAACACAGATATAGACAAACACAGACATCACTATAACGAAACACAATTATAATAGCAAAAGGAAAACAGGACAGGAATGTTAATCTCACGACGGGAGTGGGCAGAGAGAATGTCTGCACACAACAGCAGTCGAAAGCAAAGGGAAATGTTTATATCCAGTTGGGCGGGACTCCCAACTATCAGACAAGCAGTTACTGCCTAATTACCTTGTTATAGAATGTTACAACCGAGTTCCAGCTGATGCCAAAAGTAATTCCTTATGTAAGGACCAAGGGTTTGTATAAAGTGTAGCAACAATCTGTTTGCATCCACTAGGCTGGAGAAGGCCCCTTGAGAGGAGGCAAACACTCCCAAGGAAGGCACTTCTCCCGTCGCATAGAACTTCTACGCCTCACTCTGTAACTTCAAAGAAGGATAGGCAAAAGAGCTTTGCCTAAATCCTGCTTCTTGGCTGGCCATTGGTCTGCTTCCTTGAAATCTCTCTTTGCTGACTGAGAGAGGACCAGTTTCAGCAATCCTGTAGACGGCACCTTTCTGTCCTTCGCAAACATTGACGGTGGAGACAAAGGTGAAGCTAGCTAAAAGCAGTCTGGATGATAGCCAGTAAGAACCTTAAAAGACTGGAATATGCCGATAAAGATTTGGAACTCTGTCTTCCTCTACATCAGGTTGTCGTCGCTTTCTTGAAGAATCCCGACAATTCTTGTAGCTTCTGTTTGAATGGTCCTAACTGCAAATCATCTCCTAGATCACTGGTCTTCAGGACCACAAAGTCGAAGTCGAAGTCGTCTTAGTCGATTGGCTTTCTTGAAGACGAGTTGGTTCCAGGAGAAGTGCTACGAGTTGTAGGAGGCAAACGAGTCAAAACTCCCTTCGACACATTGCGAGGGGAGTCGAAAGCCCGGGAGCGAGGATGCTGCTCAGTGCGGGAGTACCCATCGACAGTCGGAGATACACTCCCTGATGACTGATGAAGCTCCTGAAACTCTTGCGCAGGTGCAAAACTGCAGGATGGCTTGGGGGCTCCACTGCTCTTTCGACTTCTTCACAGACGGAGGCATACTGTCCACAAAACAGCATGTCTTTTCAATGGACGCAACACAGCACCACTCCGCACTTGTCACCTCTTATTTGGTGACGGCATGTCAGAATCAGATGACAACTGGTTTACCCGTGGGCAAACCGCTGCAGTCTCCTTTCGACCTCCCATATGTCTTCTCCTACGTGTGGCGGAGCGGGACAGTGACCTTTGTCTAGGAAAAACTGGGGGGATGGGCAGCCGCCTCCTCAGACACAGTACTGACCACGTTGCACAACACTGCACTGTTCACTATCACTCTTCTCCACGGAAGCGCGGAACGACAAACCTAAATCCATAACGGATTTTGCCAAAATCTCAAACCTGTTGTCCATCTTGGACTCTAAAAAGGCAATGGTGTTAGGATTGGAAGCAAGGGCTACCTGGACTGGAGTCAGTAAAGAAGTAGGAGGCTATCAATTGGAGAAATATTACATAGAAGCGAAGACAAAGAAGACTTCTTAGTCTCTACAGTCAAAGGAGCTGACTCAATATTATGCTTGCTACCTGCTCTAATGGCTGCTTTCCTCTTTCTATCTTTCTCCATTATATCTAGTAAGCTTTAAAAGTATTCCACCCCAGCTCATCTAAATCCTGGCATTCGGTACAAGTTAAGTCCTTACTGCAACTTTGCCCCCTTTACACTTAACACACTTAGTTTGTGGATCATAACACAACTTAGGTAATCTTGTTTTGCAGCCATCACTGCAAAACCTAATAGATGATGACTAAAGTCCAACATAATATACTTACTCCAAGCTGACTGGAAGCTAACCAAGCCAGCTAACCAGCAAAAAAACACCAAGAAAATCAACAATTTTTGAAAGTAAATTGTATTTTTTTCCTGACTATACAAACCTGAAGTCCTTTCCATAAGGAATTACTTTCAGTGCCAGCTGCCCTCTTGATTTGAGACTGCCTTGACGGAGTTACGCATTTCCAACCTATGGTTGAAAATGCGTAGCGGCAAGAGGGCTTTCGAACTGGGAGAATTATCTCCTAGTTTGAATCTAAATGTCTCAATTTTTCTCTTACTTGATCATCTTCCAATCTCTTACTTTCTTTCGCTCTGTTACTCCCCCTAGCTGTCCTCCTTCTCTTCACTAAAACCCTCGTGTAGGTTGGGTAGGAGCTGGGTCTCTGAACTTAGGCTTTACCTTGATCCAAATGGCAGGGACTATAGCGGTTTGGTCCGCCGCTCGATTATGTTTAGACCCTGAGGATATTGATGTGATTCCACATCAATATTTATTGGGGCGGGACTACATGTGGGGACTTGCCTACGGAATCCGGGGAGGTATAGTCTCCACGGTAGGACTCTCGGCAATTTATCCGGATTGCCCTCTAAAATAACATGCGTGGGGATGATTGCATACTAGCTATGCCCTCGGTCCTATCAAGCGGGTTTTGCTTACACTTGAGCCAATCATGTTATCTTAGAGCCATCCCTTCGGGGTAGGGTAGGGAGTGGACATATGGGAGTTGGTCTCTGCTGTGTGTCTTTTGGTGAGGGGGTAAGTCTTTGAGAAGAGACCAGTTTTTACCATGGCTTGCAGTTGGTTTCTCTGTAATTTCAAAAAAAAAAAAAGGAAAAATGGAAATTGACTATGGAACTCAGTCCCCCGGAACATGTGACCCCATGACACTAGATAACCATCTGACCCTGGAAACGAAGAAGGACACCCTTTTGGACACTTCAATCCAAAATATAGCAACCATGGAGCCTTTTACTAGGCCAAAAAGATTTATCAAAAGAAAATTCCAGCCTAGCCCTTCGCTAGCTTTATTTGAATCACTTTTTGGAAAAGACAGTTGGACAAGATTTTTGACAATAGAAAGTGAAAAACAAGATTTCAAATTTAAAATTGGAAAATTATTTACTGACCAGATACCCAACAGAAAAACATGAAATTTCGTCAAACGCAAACAAATACAATGGTAGTGGAAACCACTACTAAAGCCCAATCAGAAACTACTTACAAATTACGAACATAGATAACACAAAAATAAAAGTCACCAAGCATAATAAACTTAATAGTATTTGTGGTACAATAATCCTGCCAAATAAGATGACGAACTAATAGATAAAAATATGTTAATGGACCTCGCTCAAGAAAAGATAAAAATAAAAAAACATTGAAGATTGTGACATCTATGATATCCCCAAGTAGGAAAAATTCAAAAATCAATATACAAATAGCTAAATTGAAATTTGAAGGAAATGAACTCCCTTTAACTATTAAAGTATTAGGGCAGACGAGAGAGTAAGACCATATATCCCTAAACCACTACAGTGCAAATCATGTAATAAATTTGGCCATTCAAATAAAAATTGTAGAGAAGCTCCAAGATGTGCATGTTGTGGATCATACAACCACACAACAAAATGGGACTGTGAAAACCCAATTTGCATAAATTGTGGTCAATCACCACTCAAGATCGAAGGAATGCGCATATTACCTATACAATACTGAACTAAAAATCTTACAAGAAAGGAGTGGAATGTCAATAAGAGAAGCGAAGATAGAACTAAAAGTAAGAGGTTTACAAGACCCAGCAAGGAAAAACACATATAAAGAGGTAGTAAATAAAGAAGCGCAAACCAAATTCCTACAATATTGCACAGTATAAATCAAACTGAAAATACTCATAATATAAAGGCCCAAAATTCAAGCTCGAAGCTACAGAACATATAAGCAACACAAATTTATATAATATATTACCAACACCAGAAATGCAAGAAGACATGATGAATGTGGAGGACAAGCAAAATACAAGAGCTAAGTCAAAAGACAAAAAAAGACTACTTGAAACAACCCCACCCAAATCCAAGAAACAAATTAAACAATCAGTAAGACCCAAAAAGGATTTTGACGTAAGGAAAATCTATTTCTGGGCGATTGGCTCGTGTCGCCAGCGAAATATCCTTTAATCTATTATTTCTAGGGTAAATGTACTAACACATACCAGAGAATAAACTAAAATAAAGAAAAAGGTCAGTATGACTGACTCGCTCACCCTCTAGGAGGGTGTCGGTATGAACACTAGGCGAGTGAGACCACTACCACGAGCCAAATGCCAATAGAAATCTCCCACTACAAAACCCTCCAAGAGGGGAGCCGTCCCACAGAGGGAGCAGCTCGTACTACTACCTACACCATCCCATGCTTGCGACTGCTGCGCCTCTAGTGGCCATCCTGAAGTTAGCAGACAATCTTGAGCGAAGGGTGGGATGGGTAGGGGGGTATTTCGCTGGCGACACGAGCCAATCGCCCAGAAATAGATTTTTCCTTACGTCAAAATCCTTTTTCTGGGCTCAGCTCGTGTCGCTTGCGCGAAATCGACCAGAGAAACAGCACGATTGTAAACAAAGTAAATAAAATATAATAAAACAAATAGGTCTCAAATAAAAGATACAAAATAAAAGAATGAATATAATTTGCTAAAAAGATACAAGTACAGTCAGTAAAAAAAGTTCAAATCAGAATTTTAATGCTTAAATTACCCTTAAATCTAATTATGTAATAATAGGTAATTTACATATATACAAATAGGTACAATGATTACCTATCACAATAAATCTGTGTAACAACATGTATCAAAAATAGAAATAGCAATTAGTATAAATTTACATAAATATTTGATCAATGATAAAATAAAATATCTTAGGAATGTATATGACTTAATATACAAAACCCGTAACCATTGCATTATGATGTATCCCCTAGCATAAAAATAAGGGGATAACATCTATGAGATCAGTATGGTAATCAGATGTGAGTGTCCCTAACCAGACAAAAGGGGCACTATACAATCATAAAGCAGCTAAGACACAAGGTAAATGTTAATGAACAAGGCAGGAATAGACGAACTGTTGGGTGAGGCAGGTAGAAAGGAGGACTGAATCTTCTACTATAATCTAGCTAGAGTCAGGGGAAAACTATGTTACCCGCTGCTACTGCTGGGAATTTCAGAGCTTCCAAGGACTTAAGGTAGTGACGTTTGAACACTGTCGGCGATTTCCATCCGGTATACTTCTTTAAATCCTCAAAAATTCATATGTTGGAAGTAATTAATTGAGGTGGCTACTGCCCTGACATCATGTGCTTTTGGAACAAGGAGTCAGGATTGGCTTGTTTGTTTGATAAAGTACAGGATTTGTTGCCTGATGCCTTTAGTGGATAAAGTACCACCTTTTTCCTCCTAAAGAGGGGCCCCGATGAGGAAGAGGAGGTCCTGGATAGAAAGGCTCGTAAGGTTGAAACCGGACAAAGGGAAACATCTTGTGGAAGGGGTAGTACCTTCCAAGGTTCCCACCTCATCAAAGGATCTTCATTCTTTGCTAAAAAGCTACGTTCCGGAGAAAGTAGCACTTCCCCCGTGGGGAAGGGCGGATTGAATATGATCCGGATCTCTGGATAAAGCCGACAGTTCTGAAATTCTTGCTCCTGAAGCTAGGCTTAATAAAAACAGAGTTTTTCTTAGGAGCATCATAAACGAGCATGTGTCATTATCGGTTTCGGAAGCCAGTTTTAGAACATCGTTTAAGAACCATGAAACTGACGTAGGCCTGACAGAGGGCCTAAGTCTAGCACATGCTTTAGGAATAGACGAGAAATAGGTATCTGTCAAGTCTATGTTAAATCCAAATTGAAATATCTTTTTCAATGCTGACTTGTTTGTCGTAATCGTGCTAGCTGCTAAACCCTTTTCAAATAAAGATCTGAAAAAGGATATAGCAGAATTAACTGTCATGATTCTGATATCTGACTCTCTCGGGAAGATTGCTAACTTTTTGACGGCAGCATCATACTGCCTCAAAGTTGAATCCCTTTTATCGGATTCCAGGAAAAGAATATTCTGAGGGTCAATATTCGCATCTCTTTTTTTTTGCCGCAAACTTCATGAAATCCATAAAGTTAGGGTTTTGAGAATCCCTGAGGAAGCGAACACAGTCTTCGTTTGTACTGACTGGGAGAGCTTGGGACTGGGGTGGGATCCGAAGGGGACGAAGACCCACCCAGTTCCAGGATCAGGGGGTACCATTGCTCTTCGGCCAGTCTGGGGCTACTAGAGCCACTTGACCCCTGAATGTCCTGAGTTTGTCTAAGACCTTCATAAGGAGATTCACTGGAGGGAAGACGTAAATCTTCTCCCAGTTGTTTTTCCAGTCCAGAGCCAGGGCGTCCGTGGCGTAAGCCAGAGGGTCCAGGTTGGGGGCTACATAACACGGTAGTTTGTGGTTCGCTTGTGATGCGAAGAGATCCACCTGTAGCCCTGGGACTCTTTGAAGGATCCATTGGAACGAACTCTCGTCTAGAGACCATTCCGACTCTAGGGGTACTGATCGGGATAGGGCGTCTGCTATGACGTTTCTTTACTCCAGCTATGTGGGGTGGAGGAAAGATGCCAACTGAATTTGTCTGCCAGGGAGAAGATGGCTATCATGACGTGATTTAGATGACGTGACTTGAGCCTCCTCTGTTTATGCAATGTACTACCACTGCGCTGTCCAAGACTAGCTTTATGTGGGAGTACCTTGGTGGGCGTAATCTTCAGAGTCAAGAAGACTGCCATTGCCTCCAGTACGTTTATATGGAACTGACAGGAACTGGGGTGACCAAATTCCTTGCACCTTTTTGACCTGGGAGTACCCTCCCCAGCCGCTTAAGGACGCGTCTGTGTGGATGGTAATCCCTGGTGGAGGGAACTGAAGAGGGACTGACACTGACAGATTCTTGACTTTTGCCCACAGGCCGAAGCCGGTTTCTTTAGAATCAGAGGTACTGAGGATAGCTTGTCCCTGGACCTGACATTTGCTCGAGAGCGCCTAATCCTGGTTAGATCTTTCAGTTTGGCTTTCATTAAGATGTTCGTTACTGAAGCAAACTGGAGAGAGCCGAGGATTCTTTCCTGAGCTCTCCTCGATGCTAGTTTGTGACTTAGAAATTGCTTGACTGACTTCGCTATTTCTTTCCTTTTGGTGGATGGAATCGACAGAGTGTGTGAGGATAGATTCCATTGAATGCCTAGCCACTGAAAGTTTGATCCTCTGGGGTGAGTCTGGACTTGGATCTGTTTATCTTGAATCCTAGATATTCTAGGAATTGGATCACTTTCAGTGTGGCCTTGTTGCATTCTTCGACTGATGGGGCCCAGATCAACCAATCGTCGAGATACGCTACTACCATAATCCCTTGAGCTCTGAGCTGTTGCCACTACTACTTCCGCTAGCTTCGTGAACACCCTGGGTGCCACGTTGAGCCCGAACGGGACTACCTTGAAGGAGAACGTCTGGTCTCCTATCTTGAATCCCAGATACGGACGGAAGTGTCTTGCAATAGGGATATGATAGTAGGCGTCTGTAAGATCGATAGAGGTGGTGACGGCCCCCACGGGGAAGTAAGGTCCGCACCTGTGAGATCGTGAGCATCTTGAACTTGTCGCAGCGGATGGCTAAGTTTAAGCGGGACAAGTCTAAGATTACCCTTCTTTTGTTTGAGCCTTTCTTTGGACGCTGACAAGCGACCTTGAAAGTTTTAAATCTCTTGACTTTGACTATAGCTCCTTTCTGAAGGAGGTCCTCTGCGTACTCTGTCAATTCCTTGGAAGGAAGTTGACGGAAAGGTCTGGCTGGAGGTGGGTTCGTCACCAGCTCCAACCCAGCCCTTTTGACACTATGCTCTGAGCCCACTGGCTGAAGTTCCACCGGTGGCGAAAGTGAAACAGCCTCCCTCCTACCTGAAGTTCCTCATTGGTTCTGGTAACCCCCTCGACCTCCTCTGAAGTGCTTTCCCCTATTGAAGGGGCCTCCCGATCCTCTCCCACGAAAGGACCGCTTACCTCTGCCTCCCTTGTTCGAGCGGTCATACTTCTGAGAAGCTTGACTCTCGAAGGCTGGATTGTAGCTGGAGAGATGGCGTATGAGGTGGAGGGTTGAGGCTGAGGGGATATCACATAAATAGGCTGTGATTGACCATTTAGACGTGGAGGGCTGAGCTGTCTGCACTAACGGCACTGTAGGAACTTGTTGAGGGAAGCGCGGCTGCTTCTTTTGGTAAGGTTGGAAACGTCTAGGCTTCCTTTTGTCCCTTACCTTTTGGTGTCAAGTCTTGCCTTCTCCTAGCCGTAAGACCCCAACGGTCCTTAAGGCTTTGTTCAACCTCGTAGCCTCTGCTTGTACTTCCTTTACCATAGCCTCTGGAAGAGATCTGCGCCCCAGATGTTAGAAGAAAGTAACCTATTCGGTTCATGCCGAATGGTTGCCTCTAGCAATACATGCTTTCTGCAATTTGTTCTAGCAGTGGCAAACTCGAACATGTCTGACTGCACCGTTTTGAGTCAGGGCTTTGGTCATAAGCTTAAAAATTGGTTCTGAACCATAAGCCATGGTTGCTACCTCAGACATAGCCATCAGGTTGATTGACCTGGCTAGTCGTGTTTTTCGAGTCAAACTCCGCTTGAATAAGACTATCAGGGAGCCTGGGCAGCTTTTGTTTTCACCAAACTGCTCCATAGCACAGTCAGGTTTGTTTGGTTTGCCAGCTGTGAAAGTGTTAGGCAAGTCCTCCCATAATTCTCCAATTGACTGGGAGCAACGGAGAAGTGGGGTCTGCTTCTTTCAGCTGAGGCATGGGTTCCCCTTTCTGAGCTGCTGAGATGGTCGACCTCGCTATCTTGGTAAGGAAAGGGAGCGGTACCTTCGTCCATCGTGAAAATGGTAAAGGGACTTTTGAATGGTTGGATCTTGGTATTCGAACAGTCCATGTCGTCTAGACATCTAAGCCATTCTCGTTGGGCCTGGTCCCGAGAATAGAGGACTGTCTCCTTTGGTACCCTGTCATCTCTAACCATAGCCGAAGGCGTGAGCCTAGCGTAGCCTATGAAGGGAGGCTGTAGGCCTTCCGTTAGAACTCGAAGTCCTCTATTCTTCGAGTTCCAAACTCCGGTATGGAGATGAGACCATCTTGGAAGGGAGCATATGACGCTACTCTCCAAGGATTGTTCATGGAGAAAGCGGGCAGCGAGTCATACGGGGGAAGCTGAGATCCACTAGTGTTAGAGGTTGAGGGAGAGGCAAGAGGGGCTTCTCTTAGGCCGGCTATAATAGTATCCTGAGAAGTTATCCTATCCGACAGGCGAGATATCATATGTTCCATACTCTCTTAAAGGGAGCCTACCCAAGTCGCCCACCTGTTGCAACAGGCCAGCATTGGTGTCCAGAGCCGGAGCTGCTGCGGAGGTGGAGGGGAGACTCTGAATAGGCACCAAAGGTAGTGGAACTGGTGATACTGCCGGGGTGCGGGGATTTCTCCTTAGGCTTACTCTTTGAGGACTTTGAGCCGGAGCTAGACCCTTTAGACCTGTCTGGGCCGGGATTACGAGCCGGAGACTTACGCGAAGAAGAAGACGAGGACGTCTTCTTCGAGGACGATGACGTCTTAGTCAAGGTCATATGCTTAGACTTGATCTTAGGCCTAACCGAAGCCTCTGGAGGAGTATATAACTCATCACCGGTAAAGCCTGGAAGGATGGTGAAGTTGCAGGGTAGAAGAAACAGTCACTCCCAAGGGGGACCCTTGGGATAACCTTCTTTGGCAAAAAAAATTACTTATTCCTCGACCAACAGGTCGTCTATACCTACCATAGGTTCAACATTTATATCCAGGGTTGCGACATCCGTGGAGATATCCTGGTCTTGTTCAGTCAAGGAGGCCCGCCAGCTGTTGTTGGATAAAGGCAATAGAGGGGTCGCCTCTACCGGGTCGACGTACCCAGTCGCCTTGCCTCCGGGGAAGATTAACAAAGCTAAACGCTTCTCCAGTATGTAGGGCTGACCCTTGGCGGCGTTCTTGCCAAAACCTCCGACCCAGGCCCGCAGGGTAGAGCCAATGCCGTATCTCTTACTGCCGGAGCCTGTAAGAGAGGATATATTTTAGATTTAAGAACCACTTAAAACTAAAACTTAAGATATAACTTAAACTAGATGCTTAAGTTAAAGTAATGATGAAAACTTAAGAACTAAAAGAAGCGGAGCGGCATGCGGAGATGGAATACTTACGCCTTCCAAAAGCTGGCTCACCAGATCGTAACATATGGTATACACGTCTCATGGTACCAGACCTGGATGTCCCCCGTGCGGAGTCGCGCATGGAGCATGGGACCGGCAAACAACTTCGTGTCCACAGGGGTCCTGAAGTGTAGCGGAACATCCCGGATGCTCACAGTTGGTGGCCTGTAAGTGGGAAGACACATGAGTATCTTAAGGGGTAACACTTACAGACTAAGGACAAAAGAACTCCGTTACGTGGCGGAGCTCGGAAAAAAAAATTTGGGCATAACCCCTCCCTGCATTGCCTGAATAGGCTATAATCCCGGAGAGATCCGGTAAATACTAAGGGAGGGGTGGGGATGGTTTAAGAAACTTAAGATAAACTTAAAGATAACTTAAACCTACATGCAAGTAACCGGACTAGGTCCAGTGAAGCGGAGTGTAGTAACTCAGCAATACGGTACGGTTAGTAAAGACCTATTGTATGCTCCGGTCCAACTATGGTGGACTATACCCTTCCGCTGGATATCAGGACTCCGATAGGAGGAGCTCTAGTAAGGAGGGAAGGGCGAGATGACATACAGACTCTTGTTTTTCTCTTTTTCGACGTCTCAGACCCCCCCCTCCCTCTTTTTCCCCCCCCCATTTTCGTTTCGCCACCCCCCCCCCCCCTTCCCGCTAACCCGGAGCGACAAGGAAGTAACGGAGGGGGGAAGGCCAGAGCCCCCCACAACGTACCACCCGCCGAGCCGAGAAGCGGAGAGGTCGGAACCAGTCAGGGACTGTCGGACTCCCAGGCCCCTCCGGTGGAGGGGAAGGGGGAGGCAGGCTCGGGCATGCTGGGCGAGCAAGGACAGACCGACCCACCCCCGCCCGACTCTATGGAGAGCGGGAGAGGGGGAAGGGGGACCTGGCAGGCGCCTGGCTGACTCGTGATCACGTAGTGACCACGAGGCGGTAAACTAAGATACGGTAACCAAGCCTAGGCCAACCAACTGATCAGAGAGAAGCTATCGGGAAGCAACCAGAACTGAAAAGCGGTAGCATATAGGCCCATAGGGCGAAAACCAACTGATCAGAGAGAAGCTATGAGGAAGCGACCGAACTGATCAAACGGTAGACTAGGCTCTACGAGCCAGGACCTAGGCTAAGCCAGACGCCAACTAACCTAACAATAACAAAACATAAAAATATAATATATAATTAAAAATGAAAGAAAGAAGGTAAAATAGCAGGAGGAGAAAAAATCCAGGAGTGTGCGACTAGCCCGAAGGCAAGTCTACCACTCAAAGCTAGTCAGGGCCGATACTAAGAACCTGGACTAGGTCTGGATAGAAAAAGCCTACATAAGGTGAAATACATACATGTATAAACAACTTGAGTAGACGTAATAACGCGGATAATCAAAATAGAGCGTAAAATAACAAGGGATGGTTGTTCTAGGTATGGGAGACCAAGAACGAACCCAACATGCGGCAGGACCATGCTGCCATGCTTCCAGCCCCCGAGAACGTATCTATACCTAAAAAACGGCAATACCGTCTCGGGGACGGAAAAAACTCGCTAACCGTAAATACTGAGTACTTAACTTAGCTGCTGCAATATGCTGCACGCTCCATTATCGAAAATCCGAAGAAAGGGCACAAAATACACAGAGAGAAAATAGCACTTGTGATTCGTGCGAGCTAACGAAAAAGGATGGCCACTAGAGGCGCAGCAGTCGCAAGCATGGGATGGTGTAGTAGTAGTACGAGCTGCTCCCTCTGTGGGACGGCTCCCCTCTTGGAGGGTTTTGTAGTGGGAGATTTCTATTGGCATTTGGCTCGTGGTAGTGGTCTCACTCGCCTAGTGTTCATACCGACACCCTCCTAGAGGTGAGCGAGTCAGTCATACTGACCTTTTTCTTTATTTTATTTATTCTCTGGTATGTGTTAGTACATTTACCCTAGAAATAATAGATTAAAGGATATTTCGCGCAAGCGACACGAGCTGAGCCCAGAAATTTATATGGAAAAAAATGAATACCGAGAAGACAAAGTCAACGAAAATTGCTTGCAAACTAAAAATGAAAAAAGAGAAACCCAAATAAAAGAAAAAGTTAAAAACATCAGATAAAATTGAAGAAAGTATTGAAATAGAACCCAAGATCAAAAGCCATTTAAATGCACCCCTAATAAAAAGAACACCTGAGACTCTTCAGCCAATAAAGAAAACAATAGCAGAAATACATCACCCACCAAAAGAAGAACAAAGTACAGCAAAATTATACAACTTCAATAAAATTCAAAGTTCACAAGTTCAAAGGAAAATAAATAAAGATATTAAAACAAAACCAAAACCTTTTTAAAAATGTCTATTTTACAATGAATATTAGAGGATACGTATCAAATAATGAAAACTTAAAATCTATTAATTAGAGAATGTAATGCAAATATCATTTGCTTACAGGAAACTAAAATAGGTATAATGTTATCAATGCTGGCATAAATTATAATGTGTGGAAATCAACACCAACTTTAAATGACAACAGCCAAGGAGGAACTGCAATCATAACGCATTCTTCAATCAAATGCCAACCTGTTTAGGATTAACTCAGTAATACAGGCATGTGCAGTTCAAGTATTCCTGGAAAAAAAATAACAATATGCTCAATATACATGGAACCATCTTTAGAAAGTCGCTTAATAGATCATCTTGGAAATAATAGACCATTACAAGTGGAAGATTTAGAAAATCTAATAGAACAATTACCAAGAACCTTACCTATTGGTAGGTGACTTCAACGCCAAACATCCCATGTGGGGAAGTACATCATCTGACAGGAGAGGAAACACTGTCCTAGATTTTATAGATAACAAAAATTTGATTATTTTAAATGATGGTTCTCCAACAAGATTTGATGTTTTATCATAATACCTCATCTGGCAATAGACATCACTTTATGTTCCCCAGAAAGTGCCACAGATTTCAGTTGGAAAGTAAATAATAATTTATTTGGGAGTGACCACTGGCCAATACAAATTGAGCTAAAAAATAATAATAATATAACATATATACTGAAGAGGAAAATGGAGAAAGCAAATTGGAATTTATATAAAGAGAGAAAACGGTGATTAACAAAAAAATATCTGACTTTAACAAAAACCACATAGATGCTTATGAACATCTAATAAAACAATAGATGATAAAGCAAATGAAACTATTCCAGTTACCTCAGGCAATCCGACTAGACCACTGGTACCCTGGTGGAATGAGAATGTAAAGCAGCAAGGAAGATAACGAGGACATGCTTTAGAAGATATCTGAGACATAAATGTGATGCCAATAAAATTGCATATTTGAGAGCTAAAGCAAAGCAGAAAAGAATATTCAAGATAGCCAAAAGAAATTCATGGAAAAAATATATAATAATATAAATTCTAAAACTCAGACAAAGAAATCTGGAAGAAAATAAATAAACACTGCAGGTAGATATCGCCAGAACCATTACCTACATTAAAAGTAGAAAACAACTATATTTCAAACCCCAAACTAGTAGCAAATGAATTGGGTAAATGCTTCGCCAAAACATCTAGTATCTCGAACTATACAAAAAAATTCCAATTAAAAATCAAAAATTATGTCCCAATACCAATAAAATCTAATAATCAGGAAATCTATAATCTTCCTTTCACCATGGAAGAACTGGAAAATGTCCTGAAACTTGCAAGTCCAACAGCTCCAGGGGAAGACAACATTAGATATGAAATGATAAAAAATCTACCAGATGAAAGCAAAACCTTCTTATTAGAAATTTTAAATGAATTATGGCACTCTCACAGCATACCTAAAACCTGGAAAGAATCTTTAATCATACCAGGATTAAAACCAGGAAAAGACCCAGAGTCACCAAGCAGCTATAGGCCAATAGCCCTTACTAGTTGTCTAAGTAAGATATTTGAAAAAATGGTGAATAACAGATTAATATGGGTATTAGAAACTAAACAGCTATTATCAAACAGACAGTTTGGATTGGTTCAGGAAAAATAAAAGTACCATAGATCCCCTCTTAATGATTACAAGGGAGATACAAAATGCAATGGTTGGTAAAAACAAACATAGGAGTATTTTTTGATTTTAGAGAAAGGCATATTGATACCACCTGGAGGGGAGGGATTTTAAAAAAATTGATAGAATGGGGAATAGGAGGCAATTTATATGAATATATTAGGGAATTCCTATCTGAAAGATATATAAAAGTCAAAGTGGGGGCAGAAATCTCTGAATCATTATCCAGGAGGAAGGAATTCCCCAAGGCAGTGTACTAAGCGTGGCATTATTTGCTATAGCAATAAATGAGATAATTGAAATGATCCCACCAGGAGTCCAAGGATCCCTTTTTGTAGATGACTTCGTCATATATAGTGTGGTGAAAAAGCGCTGGACATAACCTCAACCAAGATTTGCAAGCAGCCATAAAATAGGATAAAAAAATGGGCCGAAAACAAGGGTTTTAAATTTTCACCGCAAAAAACTAAAGCGGGTCGTTTATTTACCAAAAAAAAAAAAAGAATCAAGAAAACAGGAATTAATTCCTACTTTATTCATAAAAAATGATATAATTGAATATGATGGATGAGATAAAATTCCTTGGTGTAATACTTGATAAAAAACTTACATATAAAGAACATATAGAACAACTGGCGATAAAAGTAAGAAAATCCTTAAATATAATAAAGTAATTGCGCATAATGACTGGGGTGCTGATAGAACCTCTCTGATAAAAGTATATAAGGCTATTTGTCTAAGTAAACTTGATTATGCATGTCAAGTATATGGTAGTGCTTCTAAAACCCTATTAACAAAACTGGATGTCATACATAACATGGGTATTAGACTATGCACTGGAGCCTACAGAACTTCCCCCGTGGAAAGTCTATATGTAGAAGCAGGAATAGATCCCCTGAAAGTACGAAGAGAAGAAATTGGATTAAAATATATAGCTAAAATAAATAACCTTAATGATAATCCAAACACCAAATATATGAAGAACATAACAAATAATTATGACAATAAACCAAGAGCCTCTAAACCATTGGAAAATAGATTAAAACCTGATATAGAACATCTAAAATTAGGAACAAGTAGCATATCAAAAATAACCACTCCGAAAATACCTCCGTGGAGACATGCTAAAATAGAAATCTGTGAAAAAACATTTAATAAAAAGGTAACCGATGCACAATTAAAGAGTGAATTTCTGTCACACCAGGAAAAACATAAACGGGTGACATAAGTGTTTATACAGATGGTTCCAAGTCGAAGGAGGGTGTAGCTATGCTGTAGTAACAAAAAATATAAAAATAAGGGAAAAAATTCCCAAATATGCTCGATATTCACTGCAGAGATAAATGCTATATTAGAGGCTATAAAACACACCTTTATGGTGGGGAAGGCAAACGATACCTTTGTAATATACACGGATTCTTACAGTGCTTTAGAAGCGCTAAGACAATACACAGTTTCTCATCCCGTAATTGAAGAAATAAGGGAGTGGATAGATATAATAGTAAAACGGAAATCTATAAATATAAAACTATGTTGGGTCCCTTCCCATGTGGGCATAAAGGGTAATGAAAGAGGTGGATAAAGAAGGCCAAAAAGGCAGTAAAAAAGGAGTCTATCAAAAAAAATACAAATACCTTACAATGACATTAAAACAACAATAAATGAATACTGTCAATCAAAATGGGAAAAAGAATGGCTAGAATTGAATCATAAATTAAAGCATATTAAACCATCTGTAAAACCTTGGAATAGACAACAATGTCAAAGAAGGGAAGATGTCATATTAACAAGATTAAGAATAGGACACACATACTTAACACACAAATACTTGATGTTGCAAGGCGAGGAAAGACAGGCCCTGTTACTGTGACCATTGTCGTACTCTGGGCACAGTCCGTCATCTGCTAATTGAATGTAATAAATTCGAAAGAAAACGAAGATCCAACAACATATATAACATACCACTTGAAGAACTATTGGGAGAAAATGCCCCGCTTCAAAACATAGTAAATTACCTCAAAGAAATAAACCTGCTTTATATTGATATAACACGTCCTTATAGTATCATAGTTATACAGTAAGCGCTGAATGGCCTTGCTGCCCCAGTGCTTGGTGTTACACCTAAAAGTTTATAAAACCAACCAACCAACCAGTGCCAGCTGGAACTCGGACGTAAG
>NC_061105.1:49839465-49859994 GCF_015104395.2 Macrobrachium nipponense | reverse complement strand
GAAGCAGCCTTGCCACGTTCTTCATCAGAATGGTGAAAACCATCGGCGCTGTGGTCAGACCGAAGCAAAGTGCCCTGAATTGGAATACCTTCCCCTTCAGGGACAAATCGCAGGTATTCCTTGAATTGGGGATGGATGGGGACGTGAAAATACGCGTCTTGGAGGTCTAGTGAGACCATCCAATCCCCGGTCTCAAAGCTGACAGCACAGATTGAGGCGTCTCCATCTTGAATTCTTCTTTATGACGAAGAGGTTTAGAGCTGCTGACATCGAGGACGGGTCGCCACCCCCCCGAATGTTTCGGCACCAGGAACAGACGGTTGTAAAATCCTGGAGATTCCAGGTCGAAGACACCTGTTCCCACCACTTGCTTCTCGATCATTTGTTCCAGCAGATCGAAAAGCACTTTCTGTTTCTCTCCTCGATAAGAGGGAGACAAATCCTTTGGTGTTGAGGATAGCGGGGGTGACTTCAAGAACGGGATCCTGTAACCTTTCCTCACAACATCTAGCGACCAAGGGTCGGCATCTCTCTCTTCCCAGGCTTTCGCGAACAGAAGAAGCCTGGCTCCTACCGGCGTCTGAAGGACTTCCAAATCACTTCCTACTCTTTGACGGAGCAGGGTTTTTTTCCTCTGGAAGAGCCTCTTCCTCGGGAGGCTGTTTTCGAGGAAGATCCAGCACGAAAGGGCTTCGGTTTGGTCTTGGTAAACGAAACTCCAGAAGATGAAGCAGCTGCTGGTCTTCTAGAAGACTGAGCCAGAAGATCTTGCGTTGCCTTCTCCTGAAGGCTCGATGCTATGTCCTTAACCATATCTGGGGGAAGAGATGGTCTGAAAACGGAGCGAAAAGCAAGTCCGCCTTTTGCGCTGGAGAGACGGATTTGGCTGTGAAGTACAGAAGAGTGCTCTCTTCTTGAGAATCCCCGAGCTAAAATGAGTAGCCAACTCCTTCAGAACCATCCCTGACGGCCTTGCCCATACAAGAAAGTACGACTGGACAGCTCCCCCAGACTAATAGTATCAGAACTCCTTGACCTGGCATCCAAAACTCCAAGACACCAGTCGAGAAAGTTGAAGACCTCTAGAGTCCTGAAGAGGGCCTTTAGATGGAAGTCGAACTCGGTTATGGGTCCAAGTGACTTTTGATGAAGACAGAAGGGCTCTTCTGGAGGCGTCCACGATGCTCCCGAAATCCACCCTGAGCAGAGGCTGGTAGTTTTAACACCTACGTCCTCTCCCGTCTCATACCACATGCCTCCTTTACCGCAGAGTCTTGATGGCGGTAAAGCCAAAGAGACTTTCCTGACGCTTTCCTCTTCTCCATCCCACTCATGGACTTTTTCCGGAACGCTTGCTTTCGTGGTTTAAAGCGACTTCTTCAATTTTAACGAACCCCCGATGCCTTCGATGCTTTAAAAGAAGAAAATTGAGAAGGGGGAGTACGAGGGCTTACGTTGGAAAGTTTCTCCAAACTCCGACTGCAGAAGACGCATCAAAACTTTTATAGTCTGATGAGACAGGAACTGGCTGCTGCTCTTCCTCTGCTTCTACTAAATTATCGCTAACTCCTTCCTCAGAAAACTGGAGAAGTAGGAGGAAACTCTGAAAGAAAAAATGACTAACAGGTAGGGTTCCTTCTTCACCTGAACAAATTGCGTTTGGTGAGGAACTGGGCGTCCACCAGCGCGCGCTTGGCGTCCGAATCCACACGTTTGGCGCCGACAGGTGCGCGCTCGACATCTACTAAAACACGCCTGGCGTCCACTGGCGCACACCAAGCGTCCACTAGTGACGCTTGGCGTCCGCTGGCGCGCGCAGCTGCCGTCCACTGGTGACGTTTATCAACAACAGGTGCGCGTTTTGGCGGCAACGGAAGCGCGCTCCACTTGCACAGAAGCGCCGCTCAGCGTCACCGCTCGCTTGCGAACATTCGAAGACTGCGAGCGGGAGATACCTCATCCTGAGAGCGAGAAAACGAACTTCTCACCTCCTCTAGAGAGCTGCTGGGGAGCAGAACGAACTCTAGAGGGAGACTCGAACGAAGAGAGAGGCGAGCGAGGAGAAAGAGAGGTCTTGACTTCTTCACAGGAAGCTTCTCATCCTTTCTACGACGCGGAAGAGACTCTCTAGAAGCAAGAACGTCCTGAAGTTGCTGCTGCAGTGACTGAATCATCCTCTTTGGTTGGCGAATCTTCCTGCTCCGGGGAGGGGACTGATCCTGTGAGCAGGAGAGCGGCGAGGGGACGCCTCCCCCTCCTCCCAGGTACGGCCTCCTCCGAGCTCTAGACGACTGTATCGCTCGCACGAACTACCCGCAATCCAAGTCCGAAGACGCTCTACGCCTTTTCTGCGGCGGAAAAAAAGCAGCGAAACGCACTGTCAGGAGAAGATCGCAGTTTCGGGGAGAATCTAGGACGTGAAGCGTCAACAACACGCGCCGTCCTTTTCAGCGGACGGGAAGCACCGCCGAGAACTCCACCCTTTACGTGGGGATGAAGCCTCCGATGACGAAAAAACACCTCCTTGAGGAGACGTGCACGCGCACGCTCCCTGGCAGTCTGGGGATTTTCATCAGTAACTGCCGAAGGCACGCCAGATCGGTGGGGGTTCCTGTAAACCCTCCTTCGCTTTCGACAATGCTCCCTCCCAGGTCCCTGGGAGTCCCAAGCAGAGGTCAGGCCTAGAGGCGAAACGAGGGCCGATCTGACGCACCTTCCAATACACAAGGGGTATCACTGCACTTCTGCCCAATCACTTTTGCTCTCAAGAGCCAACACTTTCGATTCTAAATTACGAATCGACTCCAAAAATTAAGGACAAAATTTACTCTCTACTGACACTGCTTCAGGCCCGGAGGCAACACTACAGGGTTAGGAGCATTAACAGAAGGAGGGTTAACAGGAGAAATGAAGTTTTTATTGTAAAACTAATATTGTAATACCTACCTGAACACCTGAACTAGCCCTGGTCACTACCAGCCCGAACCATCATTTATTAAAAATTTACCCAAATCTTTGGTTAAAATAAACGATCAGTGTTGCCAATCTCCTGGCAAACACCCTCGTTACCTAGTTACCAGCCCAACCGCTAGTAGCCCTGCCTCACGGGCCGGTCACACCTGGCCCTGCTCACGTCAATTCATAACTCAATACCTCTGTATGAGGGGAGGAGGGTGGGGGGAAATCATTTCAGGTGTTCAGGTAGGTATTACAATATTAGTTTTTACAATAAAAAACTTCATATTGCAATACACCCCCTGAACACCTGAACGACCCGCCCGATTAACAACATTAATTTTGGAGGTGGGGAATCAAATCTGCCCGGCCCTCCACTGTACTAGTTGTCAGTCAATATAATTGAGTACGCGAGTCAGTCTTCAGTTCATTTGTCACTCGTCCAAGCTAATCTCCCATGTGTGCCTTCTAGGCCTGCCATATGTTGAGGGAAAAACTCCCTGCACCTCTACCCTAAGGTCAAAACTCATTGAGTGCGGAAGGGATACAAACCTGTTTCCTCTCAGCTGGCTATGTGCCTCACCTGAGTAGAGGAAAAACTGAAGACCTCCCATGTGGCTCTCGGCCTCTCATGTATGGAGGGAATCTGAAGACCTCCCATGTGGGCTCTCGGCCTCTCATGTATAGAGGGATCTGAAGACTCCCAGGTGGCTCTCGGCCTCTCATGTATGGGAGGTTAACTGAACACCTCCCATGTGGCCTTAGGCCTCTCATGTACGGAGGAGACAACCATGTCCATCCGTGCGTCTGCGACGGTGTCGTCGATCGTTTAGTGATGTCCTCTTGTAGTGTTGTACCTGCCCTGTCTGTACTCTGCCTGGTTGGCACTTGAAAGAATACCCTCAGATAGACCTAGACATGTTTCGTTTCCTACTTGTCCTAATACTTAAAATCCTCTTTTTTTGTGATATATTATATCATGAATACCTTATACATATTTCCTAATAGTCGCCCCTACTCTAATACTAACTCAGACAGCAAGATTGTTGGGTTTAAAAAATAGGAATTTTAGGCCAAAAGCCGAGTATTGGGACCTATGAGGTCAGTCAGCCGCTGAAGGGAAATTGAGAGTTTGAAAAGGTGTGAAAGGAAGAAAAACCTCTGTTGCACAAATGAGTCCAGTGTTAGGAGAGCGTGGGGAAATAGGATGAGAGAATATGGAGAATATGAAATCAGAAAAGTGAGAGAGAGAGAGAGAGAGAGAGAGAGAGAGAGAGAGAGAGAGAGAGGAGAGAGAGAGACAATCGCTTCCTAGGATAAAGAGAGAATATAAAAGCAGGGAAAAGAGAGAGAGAGAGAGAGAGAGAGAGAGAGAGAGAGAGAGATTACGATCGTCTAATATCTCCACCTCCGCAAATTGCAGCAAGTTAAAAGGGTATTATCTTAAACGATAATCCTCGTTATTAAAACTCCATACAGCTATGAACAACCGAACAAGAACTTTTGTTTTTGCTAATGCATCGACTCCTATAACAACATCACTTATTGTATTGATCAGCGTGTGGGACAGTAATCGAATCCGATAGCAAACATCGTTATTGTATTCATCCGCGTGGGACGGTAATTACTGTATTCATGTTATAAATGCAGCTGAAGCTAATAAGGCAAAATACGTTCATCAGCAACCTGGACAGAAGTCCCGAGCTTTTGTATGAATTCCAACGCAGCCGTGGTAAAAGAAACTAATAGCATGAAAGAGCTCATTACTGTTGTTTTTCACACAGACAAAAGGATTAATAACGTATATAAAGTGTAAGGTTCGTAATACCTATGAAAACGAGTGAAAAAACGACGGAATCCTAAATTTAACGCCATCTAACCGAGGGAAAAACTAGCTTCCAATGAGACGTATCAGTCAAACTTTGGTCTTAAATTACATCGTAAGACGAACAGTATGACTTCGTTACATAAAGTTTAGTATCCCAGATATTCATTAATATGCTAAACTAAGGACAAAAACATTAGCGAGACCCAAGTGATATGGTTGAATCTGAAAGCCAAGGAGAAAAAAAAAATAGACTAGCCGGCATCCTTGTCTGTCTAAACCACACCTCCTTACAATAGTGCTGTTTGACGACAAGCTAGTGTAATTATAATTTAAACTTTGAAAAGTAATAAAATAATATTTAAAGGTAATTAAATTAACTTTATTAGGCCTAATATTAATTTCAGTTGTCATTGTAATTTGATAATACGACTGGTAATAATTTTGTAACAAATTCCTTATATCTGAAACATCTGATTATATGCCCCAAGATAGATACCTCATTGACTATATAAATGTCAACATAGTTGAAGACACGTCTCCTTTAAGACGTTTGTACAAACTTGGCATAAGTGAGAGTGTTGTTACGTTAGTCATTCTTTTAGTCAATCAGGACGAGAATGAGATGGATACGGCGACGCAAACCCGTATTCGTCAATCCGCTGATTCCAGCGTGAATGACTGCCGAGTTTAGTGTTTATACTACGCCAATATGATGATACACATAAATACAATTATAATGCTTTAGTCGGGACAGAATCCGATCTTCATTCTGTTCGATTACATTCATATTAATTATCCTCAGATCGGATTCCTCGTTTGTTTTCAATTACACCTGTATTGAATTATCCGAAGTCAAGAATGCCTTAAGCCTACAGCGTTAGCCAATATAAAAAATAACTACCGATATGTTGTACAGCGAATACTTTAGGTTAGGCTAGGCTACTGAATATGCATACGATATATCATCGTGAACACGTAGGCTAACCGTAGTTAATTTATTCGATTCTCTTCATACTGAATATCGTAAGTCAATATGCATTGAACGGAGAATTAGTTGATATTAACAATTATCGTATCGTATAAGTAGAGGAAAGTAACCTTAAAGACGAAGGAGCATATCTGAAAGACCAACCCTGGCCTAAAAGCTTCTGATGCAAGGAACTCGAAGCAGGAAAAAGCCTAAAGATGCTCTAAGGACACTGTGCCTCTAAAAACTACTACTTTAATAGAAAACCGACCCGAAGAAGCCTGCACTTCTCTTCCTAAACTAAACACTATGTAGCCTATTATCCCTACCCGTCTATATCTGACCTAAGTTTTTATCATCCTGAGAACTTACACATCGAGGGAAGGGGAATCTGCTGCCAACACTGCCTGCTCCGCGCCAGGGGGGACGGCGGATCCTGCCCTGTGGGCTTGCGGATCCCCAAAATAAACCCCCAGCACCGGTTAGGGCTGATTCTGGAACGGACGGCAGGGGAGCTGGAAAAGAACGATTAGTAATTCAGTAATCCCTATTGCTCGATCTATCCTCACATAATCTTGACTACAAATCGGTAACAGAGATGTCATCGGTGGGGAAGGGGAATCTGCTGCCAAACACTGCCTGCTCCGCGCCAGGGGGGGACGGCGGATCCTGCCCTGTGGGCTTGCGGATCCCCATAACCCCCAGCACCCGGTTAGGGCTGATTCTGGAACAGGCAGGGGAGCTGGAAAAGAACGATTAGTAATTTCTGTATCCCTATTGCTCGATCTATCCTCACATAATCTTGACATAAAATCGGTAACAGATGTCATACTCGATGTCAGCGTACTCTCAAGTCTCTTAAAGAGCACTGTCTCTAAGTCTTTATCTTGATCTACGTTAGTCTCTTCCTGCCTACAGTTACTTCTTAATACGAGACCTTTCCTATGTTTGAGATACCCTAACATCTGGTCCAAAGACCACTCCTGACATTCCAAACATCTGGTCTTTACATTATATTGAACAGGCCTACAATTTACGCATAAGGAATGACTATTGTGTCATAGGGTACTCATCCTTTTCTTGCATTGTTGGCAAAGACGATACGTTATTGAACTTCCGCTCGTCGTTTTCTGTGATGTCGTGGCCGAGGATGCAGTAGTCGTTGTCGTAGCCTGTGTTGTTTCTTCCTTTGCAGAATCAATGTCTAATGACAAGGAATTAAGAGCAATCCAACCGTAATCCAAAGGGATGCGTAATTCGTCACCAAAATCAATCAAATCAAAGGTGCAAATGAAGGCCGGGCAAGACCAAAAAAGGAGTTCGCTGTGGCATACATCTGTACTCCACCGCGAAAACGATAAGTGATTGACGTGAGAGGGCAGGTGTGACCGGCCCGTGAGGCAGGGCTACTAGCGGTGGGCTGGTAACTAGGTAACGAGGGTGTTTGCCAGGAGATTGGCAACACTGATCGTTTATTTTAACCAAAGATTTGGTAAATTTTTAATAAATGATGGTTCGGGCTGGTAAGTGACCAGGGCTAGTTCAGGTGTTCAGGGGGTGTATTGCAATACATTAATTTCTTGCACACCTGAAACACTCCTGGAGGAAGACCTCCTTAACCTATCCTTTTCAAGTTTCCTAAGATAGGTACCATACGCCTTCCACTCAGAATCTGTTAATCTTTCGCACTCCTTGCAACGGCTTTCATACACACATTCATGCTCCCTGCAACTCTTACATACCGTATGTGGGTCTACTGAAGCTTTCAGTAGCCTACCTCTACAATCAGTCCTAGAGCAAAATCTAGCGCTAGCTGTACTAGACCCTGACATATTATCCAAGAGAAATCCAAACCAAAATCAAATCAATCCACTAATAACGTGTGCCTAGCCACCGATCCAAGTCAATTAATCCAAAAAAGAACCAAAAGGGATACTCAAGTAGCAAAAAGTTTCCAAATCCAGACGGAGGTGCTGTAAACAGATGTTCACAACACCGGCAACAGAAAAATTATGAATAGAAAATGGGAATGGTTCCTGATACCCGCCTCCCAGCGGCGGGAATGGGTACTAACCACCTGACTCCCACTACGTGTGTCGTAAGTTTTAAATTCTGTCGGTCGTCGGAAATTATCAGCTATATATATATATCTGACAGGTAAGTTGCATGAACAAATTTCAAATTAATCATCATAAATATGTAAAATATTGATGTTTTACTATCTATTTAAAAAATTAGCTAAGAGCACGCTCTCGTCATCTTCTACCAAAACAGTTGTTTACTCCTAACTTGTTAGTTGGTGAGAAACCGTGTTTCGATTGTTGTGATGAAAAGTGCCCCAGCGTCTGTGGGTACAAGTGGTGTGCGGATTTATCACAGGAAATGGAAAGTTTGTTGACACAAGCGACTCCGTAAACATCGAGATGGCGTCAATCTTCGAAACATTTTTAGTTGTAAGTAAAAATTTCTAAAGCGTTTTGGTACCCTCAGTACCCTCTGTTTAAATCTTAAAATTTGGCCTTAATTTCTAACTTTGGAGAAAATACTTACTTCGAAAGGAGAGTAGAGGTCTTTAGCTCCGTTTCTCACCAACAACAAGTCGTGACTGATGCCCATCTCCGGTGTCAGGACGCGTTATAATGTACTTTTTCGGAGGGTGGCAAGCGTTGATTGTAGGTGGCCTGTTTGGCTTGCCGTGGTGTTTTACCCTATTTGGCAGTTATACAGTTATGAGCATTTTAAGAGGGGATTTTGCATTTTCGCAGATTTTGCACTTCCGCTGTGGGTTCTGGTACCTTTCCCTGTTAAAAAGTGGGGGAGCACTGCACATCACTTACAATACAGTTGAATCTCCTATATAAACACTAACTTGAGGAAAGCTGATACGTACATTACCTAAATCTAGTACGTACATGCAAAACACTTTGCTGTAATTTACAGATCAAAATACGATACCATACAGTTGCCAAAATACAAATCTGTTTTTGAATCAGATTTCCCCTTCATGAGTTCAAGCATGCCAAGTCTGTTCTAATCTCACCTATGGAATATGACTGCAGTCTTACAACTAGCTACAAACTGCCCTAAAACCTGATTGTGATTGGTAGGTACCTATACTTCATGATATGATCTGAAGCCACCTCTTCCTTAATGCGTGTTTGAGTACTGTTATCTCAACATGAGGTGTGCAGCATCCACCAAAGCTCATAAAAAGACCCCTCTAAAATCCACTTGAATCAAATGAAATTTTGGGTAAGGTAAGGTATGAAATGGTGTCGCGTGAATTGCCAGTGGCCAAGGCAAAGAAAGTATTGAACCCCATAATATGTGGATGTTAGCCCCCTCCAGCCAGCAATGAAATCTACGACAGTTACCAATTTCCCGGTTAAACCAAAAACTAATAAAAAATTAACAAAATCCTGAATTCCTGTACACCAAATCTCGCAGTGGTCAGTGAAAATTTAGGCTACTACAACACCATAACAAATCGACCTGGGTCAAACATCTACACGGAGTAATTTAGACCGCTTTCCATTTGTAACGTGTATTTGTAAGAATTACATTATATATAAACCAGTGACCTGGGGTCATGGCATTAGGAGGGTTCTACGTGACCAAAGCAGACCTTAGATTACGCTATGCACTGTCTGCAGTAGCCTGATCTAGCTCTAAGCTTTGTCAACATTTTTATGTTATGATAACTTTGCACAACAACTTCCATGGGAAGCGGTTGACCTGTTAACCTACGCGGAAACTTGTAACTTCCGAGCCGGCAGACTACGTATGTGTTTTATATGAATTGCTTAGATAGCTAATGTTCCGCTATCGACGCGATGCTTTAGAATGGCAGTTCCAAGCCAAATCTCAAACATATCGGTCGTCCGACCGAGCTGCATCTCCTAGTATGGAGTTACAGAATAAAGTTGTAACTTGTGCAACTAGCCTGTTTGAATCATCTCCTCTAGACAAGAAAGAACCTCTCTACTAAGAGTATCCAAGGGGAGATGAGAGGAACCAACCAAACATTACTTACGGATAACAGCCGTAAGGAAAAAACAAAAAGTCTATCGCCAACGTGATAAGACATTAGAAGTGGTGGCAGCGGTGGGATACTTTCTTGTTCCATCGGAATCTGATGAATCCTTTTAGTAAGTCTAGGCTTGTGAAATATTTATTCTGGCCTAGTAAAGATAGGATATCATCGGTACATGGTACTGGGAATCTGTCAGGGATTGTTTCTTCGTTTAAACGGACGAAAAATCTAACCGCATATTCCGCCAAGTTCGATCTTTTTTCGGCGTACTACTATTAACGGAAAATTATTAAGGGCTGTTTGATTTCCTAATGACTCCTTCCTTTAACATTTTACCTACTTCCTCTGTTATCTCATTCTGAAATTTCATAGGAAGTCGGTACGAAGGTACATAGATTACTTTCTGTTTGTCCTTGAGCCTGATTTGATGCTCTATGAACACATCCGTTTTTCCTAAAGTTCCATTCGTAGTGGAAAAAACATCATGGATATGTTTAGTTAACAGATTCAAAAATTCTGCTGAATTTCTTCTTCTTGAATATCTTTATTGATTTTGTTCTTTATAGATTGCAAAAGGGTTTCATCCGCGACTGATTGAGCGTGATTTATCTCAGCTACGGTAAGAATGCGATGTTATAAACTTCGGCATCCAAGATATGTTGATTTTGTGGATTACTAAAGTGGTATTCAAATGATTACAGACTTCGATATTACATTGCTGTTGTGAGCCGACTGTATAAACGGCTTTGTGTGACGGATAATCCGTGTGTTTTCAGAGTTTCGGAAAGGATTAATGTTTCAGATCCTGGCAAGGTTCTTTTTACACGCACTAATATATTGAAGTTACGTTAGGTTCGAGGGTTTGCGTGCAAGCTGATATTACGGGTGAGCGAGAGTTCTGTTGGGTTGCCTGTATTATTTCTTGGTTCATGAGACAGGTGATTGGTTCCGTAATGTAAGTGACAACTCTGTCTGTCTCTTTATTATCCAAAACAGATTTTAGGTATTAGAAGACCTATAGAATTTCCCTTTGATATACACGCCGTGTTTTGCAGGTGCTAAGATAATATTTTGAGTGCCCATAGACGGGTATCCGATAATTACTGCGGGATACATAGAATGTTTTGTACAACGACAAAGGTATCGGCTAACGTGCGCTTACCGACCTTATACTGTACATGAGTACGCCCACAACAGTTTAATTCATTATTCCCAATGCCTGAGAGCCTTATTCCGGACTTTTCTATAGGGAAATTTGAAAAGAGTAAATGATGAGTCCTTTAAATCCATTATATTACGTGGACTACCAGAATCAAAGAACAAAGTGAATGACTTATGGTCCAAATTTACTGCATGTAAGGTTGGTCGCAACTCGTTTTGACTAATAATTGCATGAATTTGTTGCAAATCTACGGGAACCTGCACAGATTTTTTTTGATTCGGCCGTGTGTTTCATAGGAAAATCAATTGGTCTCACAATGATCTGATAAATGATTAACTGATTATTTGATACAAAAGATGTTGATATTGATGACCCAACATCGCCCTCTCCCCCCTTGGAGTGAACTACGTTGGTATTTGTTTTGTTTATCACACCCTGAAAATTCGCTTGCCCTTGCGAGTTTGGCTAGACGGCCCAGGAACAGAGGTACCTGAAGCACGATTTTGTTTGTTTTCTGCTGTTGTGCAGAATTTCCATTTTGGTTGTTTCTTCTTATAGTACTGAGGACCCTTCTTTTTATTTGCACTAGCAACTGGTTGCGCGTTTGTAGCTGTTTTGCTGTTGATTCCTCGAGTAGCAACGGTTATATGAATGAGTTGAACTTGTGTATTGAACAAAAACGCGTCCGACAGTCTGAAATCATGTGACCTGGTCGTTTACAGTTATAACAAACCATCCCTGCAACTTGATTATTATTATGTACCCACATTTACTTGTTGTGGCTTGTTCTCATTTTTTGCAAAAACTTGAATGAGCGAAGGATCTAGGTCGGTACATTTAGACATGTGTTTTTTGATTTGTTTATACACATCTAATTCCGTACTGTCGGGCTGCAATTTTTTATCAAAACACCGTACTAACGCTTCAGGCAACATACAGTGATAGACGTAAGGTAGATCAAACGGATAAAATCTTTCACTTTGATTTTAGCACCCGCAACCCACCCGGAGTTACATAAACTATCCTGATATTCATTTAGCCGGTCGGCAATTAGCGCCGCCCGCTCGACAACATTGAGCTGAGTCATGGAGGCTTGTTAAGGATATTTCTCAATGCCAATACTACATCTAAAGCCTCTTCACCCCCATACACGGCACGTAACCTATTTTTGAACTCGTTACCATGTAACGCGCTTCTTGGAAAGAAACCCCCTTAGATACCGCACTTGCGTCGCCCTTCGCAAAGTCAACGAAGCTCTTGGCTTCCTGTAATTGTACTGCTGGGTCTGTGATGCTTTTTGCATTTAAATGAGCGTCTACAGATGAGATCCATGCCTCAACATTTTGAGGCAGGAACCCATTGACCCGACCTTGAAAAGGGACTATCGCTGACCTCGCGCTAACGAGAGTCACCACGTTGGGGTTGCCAGCCGGAGTGGTTGCCATTTCGGCTTTCACTTTTTTCTTATCACTTCTATTCCTTGCAATCCGATCAAAACTATCTATAAGAGTACACTCGACCACTACGTAAACGCATAAGCAATGTACTTTATAAAGTGTGTTATAATAATAGGAAAATCCCCAAAAGATACAAAAATACAGATAATATGATAAAATATTATACGGAGAATTCCTGCAAGAAATGGTTAATGACAACGAGAAAAGGAAAAAAAAATTAATCTGCGGGCGAAAACTTCGTAGTTGAAGATAAGTTCTGTAATGAAAGAAGATAATATGGCGAACCAACTCACCCCCAGAATACTGGACGATCGACTCTTGATGAACAACACTTCACTGAGGAAAGACCTGAATAGATAAAAATGGTACTTAGCTCCAGATTATATTGCGAAGGATTGTTGACATGGGATGACGTCACAGTTCCTGTCCACGTCTCGCGTCGGAAGTCGTGATGACGTCACGGTCGTCTCTCGGTGCACGATGCTCTGAGAAGTCCAAGATTGATGACGTCACAGCCTCCGTCCTTGCACTACTGCGTATAGCTGTCCACCTCTGCGTCCTTGCTCGCGAACGGGTGATGTTCCCTGGCCCTGTGTTTGTTTTCCTTCTTTCCGTCGATGTTCGATGCCGCCCTCGTCCGTGTAGATTCTCGAAGATAAGTGATAACTGTTTGCTCAAACGTCAGTGTTAAATGCTTGTATTCCTCTCGATGAAGGACATAGTTGCGTCTTCATAAACTGTTTGCGTTGATTGAAGTCCCGTTTCCTCTGTTTTCGTTTGATGTTGAAGGTGGAAGTTAGTTCTTGTAGACCTTTCGGTCGGCTGATATGGGTCTTGTTAATTATGATCTTCGTTTTTCCGCTTGCCACCACTTCTAATTACATTATATATATAAACCAGTGACCTGGGGTCAATGGCATTAGGAGGGTTCTACGTGACCAAAGCAGACCTTAGATTACGCTATGCACTGTCTGCAGTAGCCTGATCTAGCTCTAAGCTTTGTCAACATTTTTATGTTATGATAACTTTGCACAACAACTTCCATGGGAAGCGGTTGACCTGTTAACCTACGCCGGAAACTTGTAACTTCCGAGCCGCAGACTACGTATGTGTTTTATATGAATTGCTTAGATAGCTAATGTTCCGCTATCGACGCGATGCTTTAGAATGGCAGTTCCAAGCCAAATCTCAAACATATCGGTCGTCCGACCGAGCTGCATCTCCTAGTATGGAGTTACAGAATAAAGTTGTTAACTTGTGCAACTAGCCTGTTTGAATCATCTCCTCTAGACAAGAAAGAACCTCTCTACTAAGATATCCAAGGGAGATGAGAGGAACCAAACATTACTTACGGATAACAGCCGTAAGGAAAAAACAAAAAGTCTATCGCCAAGTGATAAGGACATTAGAAGTGGTGGCAGCGGTGGGATACTTTCTTGTTCCATCGGAATCTGATGAAATCCTTTTAGTAAGTCTAGGCTTTGTGAAATATTTATTCTGGCCTAGTAAAGATAGGATATCATCGGTACATGGTACTGGGAATCTGTCAGGGATTGTTTCGTCGTTTAAAACGAAGAAAAAACAATCCCTGACAGATTCCCAGTACCATGTACCGATGATATCCTATCTTTACTAGGCCAGAAATAATATTTCACAAGCCTAGACTTACTAAAAGGATTTCATCAGATTCCGATGGAACAAGAAAGTATCCCATACACTGCCTTCAGCACAGCCAGGGGACATTATGAATTTTTGCGTATGCCTTTTGGTTTACGTTGTGCTCCTATAACTTTTTACTCGTATGATAAACGTCGTGTTTGGAGACTTGTTGGGAGATATCTACATGCCTACATGGATGACTTAGTAATCTTTCCAACACATTAGAGGAGCATTTACGTAAATTGGAGTTAGTGTTACAAAGGTTAAGGCAGCATAATTTTAAGGGTAAAGATAAGGTAAGTGTGAATTTTTTAAACAGAACTAGTCTATCTAGGTTTTCACGGTTTCTAGTGAAGGTCTTAAAGTCGTCCACGATAAGGTGTCGGCTATCCGTAACTTTCCGATACCTACTAACGTCAAGGGAATACAGCAATTTTTAGGGTGTAGCGGATATTTATAGGAGGTTCATTAGGAACTACTCCATCATAGCCGCTCCCCTAACCGATCTTATAAAAAAGGGCGTAGATTTCGTTTTATGGTCTGGAAATTCATCAACAGGCGTTCGATAAATTGAAAGATGAACTGTGTAGTTCTCCTATCTTGAAATTTCCTGACTTCCATAAGGAATTTTTCATAGCAACAGACGCCTCAGACCTAGGAGTATGGTGGGGTATTGCTTCAACAATATGATAGACAGTTTTTCCCTATAGCTTTTTATTCACGTAAACTGAGACCTTCCGAAAGTAAATATGCAGTAATAGACAAGGAAGGGCTCGCTATTGTTAATTCACTCGTGCACTTTAAATTCATAATCTACGGTTATCCCGTCAAGGTTCTCACTGATCATAAGCCCTAACCGACTTCTTTAAAGGCTTTAGTCACAGCCCCAAGCGAACTCGGTGGCACATGATCATTCAGGACTTTGGCGCGAGGATCGGGTATTTACCTGGGAAGCAAATATCATTGCTGACGCATTATCACGCAACCCCTCTTCATCTGTACCGAGCCATTAGCTGAATTATAGATATCTCAACCTCCATGCCCGTTGTTAAAAACTATATCCGAACAGGAAGATCTTGGGCTGGAGTGCTGAACTATTACAGACAGAACAAAGAAAAGATCCGCAAATAGAAAAAATCATCATGCGTTTAACGGAAATCCGAAGGGAAAAGAATACCTAAAGTATAAGCAACAGAATTATATCCTACAGGAAAATCTCCTGTGTAGATCTGTGACGAGGAAAACCCGCAACACACCGCAGTTGAATAACAACCAGGTGGTGGTGCCTATCTCACTCATACCCACTGTCTTAAAGTGGTTGCATGAAAATCCACTGCACGGACACCCGGGTTATACCCTAATGTCACAGAAAGCCAAATCCTTATTTTATTGGCATACGATGCTTAGAGATATAAAAAAGCACATAGCAAATTGTCGCACTTGTCAAGAATACAAAGGGCACACGAAGACACCTGTCAGCCTAGGGGCTTACCCCGTGCCAAATCAACCCTTTGAAAGAGTACATTTAGATTTATTAACAGGATTTTACGAGTCAGACAGAGGAAATAAGCACCTCCTAGTAATTATAGACGCTTTGACTCGATATACAGAACTTATAGCGCTTAAAACAAAACCGCGGTCGAGTGCGCTAGGAAGTTTTACGAGTGCTACATTTGTAAACATGGAATTCCACACATCATTATCTCAGACTCGGGCGGGGAGTTCAATAATCATTTCCTTAGTATAAAGAAAGTCAATACCATGATCTATCACCCAGAGTCTAATGGGCTAGTGGAAAGGGCAAATCGTAAGGTTTTAAACATTTTAAGGGTCACCTTAGGGGGGGCAGATCCCAACTGGGACATTGCCATACCTGCGGTACTAAGCACACTTAATCACTCGTATCACGTGTCTATTAAAATGACACCGCACGAGGCACTGTACGGTATCCCGGCCCGAACGCCTTTCCACATCTTAAAGCCTACAACTAATTTATCAAATCCTCTAAAGGATGTTATGGATGCAAGCATAAGTCGATATAATATAATTCGTAAGAATTAGAAGAAGCACAAATCCTAATGAAAAAAAATCATGATAAAATAGCTAAGCCAACTAGAACATATGCCGTGGGCGATCAGGTATACATACAAGTATACGTACGTAAAGGTTTGAACTATAAACTGACACCTAAGTTTGAAGGACCGTTTAACATTTTAGAAAATTTAACGGCCAATAGAGTTAGGGTTCAAAAATGTATCCAAACCCACTGATGTGAGAATAGTCCCATTGGCACATATCAGAATCTAAAGAAAGATAGATGGAGTGAGGGAAAAAATGGTTGTATTTATGAAACTTGTATAATAAATTATATATATATATCTATTAATCATATTGTATGTAAACCTATTCTTTTACGCGAGTTATTACATCTGTTTTACTCATTGCAGGTTTTCAAAAATGAATCTGTTATTGTTAGGAGTGATATTGTGTATTCAGACATCTTTGTTGTATGGAAAGAGTGCTAGGACTAAAGACATAGAATTTAATCATGGCTCGATTATCGAGAGAATCGATGATGTATTTAGTTCGTGTCAAGTAATTATTGTTATCGAGGTAGATATGCATGCCATTTTCTTACCTGAAGATGACGTCCTTAACTTAAAGAATGACCTGATGAGGTTTGGTATTTCCCTTAAGGAAATGCATGAACGTAATTTTCATGCTAACTCAGAGATTTCACTAGCTCAAACGCTAAGCGTCGCGGAAATGTTGTCTTATGACATACAAAATAAAAACCGCCGAGGCAGAAGAACTCGCTCGTGACCTGCTGATGTGGTCTGTGCGGCACAATACTGTTGAGCGTCGCAAACCCGCTTATTCTAGCTGGACTAAACATCTTAGGATCAGTTGCGAATCTAGGCTTAGGAATCTCAAATCGCCTCAAGATAAATAATCAAAATAAAGAATTGAGTTTTTGCAACACAAAACGAACTGGCCTTATCAGAACTTCGCAGCCAGTTATCTTCGATCAATCAAATAATGAATATCGTTAATGAACATTCAAATAATATCGATCAGGTCATGGAAGTTCAACATTTGCTGGCTACTTTAGCTTACTATAGTTCGAAAATAGATCATATCCGTGTGAAAATATCACATTTTATTGAAAAGTCAAAAGATTACTAGAAGCAATTACGTTAGCACAAAGGGTGTGTTATCCTCACCTCATGCCTATTAAAGATTTGACGTTAACTTTGGAAAACGGACGGAGAAGCTAGGTTATATTCCTTTATTGGATGCCCATAAAGTAGAATTCTATTATAGCCTAATATCAGTCAGCGTTGAAAATTATAGAATTATGATCACGATTCCTTTTGATTCTTCCGATGCTTGGCAATCATACAAAATAGCACCGTTTCCTACTTTTATGACGAATAACTCAATCCAGTAATATCCAATTTAACAGGGCATGTACTGATTTCTTCTGATAAGAAATCATTTACAGTCATTAAAGACTTAGATAAACTCACTCACTGTCAGAAGCCATGAATAATAAAATTTGTACAGCTGACTCTTTTGAATTCTATCCTATATCAACGGATTCATGTGAGTTAGACATAGTGCTAAACGGCTCTCTCTCTCATACAAGCGAAGTTGTCTGGGGAAAACTTATCCTTTTTTCGGTAATAAATTCAATTACAGGATGAATAATGGTTCCTGGATCCGTTATGATAAGGCCCGGATTCGGACGTCGTGTGTCCGGACACATCCACGCCCATGCCCCTATCTTCGTGGCAGCCGATGGTTGTACGGGGACATCTACAAAATTATACCGTCAGAGGGGTCAACACGATAATACGTGAGAAGGCGTATTTCGCGAACTACACGTGGGCAACAACGATCATCCCATCACTACCTCTCCCATACAACGCGCGAGTAGCTCATCGTCTGACGCAACTGGCTGAGATGACCCACGCGTCATCGACTTATGCAGGTGGAGAAAATCTTCGCTACTACATTCTGCTAGCCGTGTTCAGCGTGACGGCCATATTGGTTATCGCCGTCAACATCTTCGCTTGGCGTAGGCTGAGGCGTAAAACAGAAGGATCTCCAAGGGAACGTACTGGCCCGTCTGGATGACGTACCCGTTAAACTCAAGTCTTTTGCGTTAGGGCCGCCTGAACCTGGCCACTTCAGTTCGTGCCTAGGGAATTGTCTGGAATTGTGTTGTGTGTGAAAAGCGGTCCGTATGGGGGGGGGGGGGGGGGGCATGGCAACAATGTAGGACAAGAAAGACTCACGCTTTGCCATTTGAAACAGTTAAAGTATCTCCAGGGCACCTAATAAATCATTATAGCCCAATATTATACATTAATATATGCCTAAAGGTATTTTTCGGGCACCTAATAAACATATCAGCCCTATATATTGAATTTCTGCAGAATTACATTGTTATACTATTATACAATTATATTTATCTATTATAAAGAGTGACAAGTACTCTTTAACTATTATCCATGATCATGCTATAATCATTATTTAGTAACCATTATTCTTAATCAGGTTACCTGTTATCTATTAATCATGTATACATGTTTTGATTTTTTACCATTTTATTATTTTTTGGGTACATAATCATTATTATTACCAAACATGGATCTATATTTTCCATGCATTTATCGTTGTTTATGAATATGTCAACAAGGGTATGTAACAGAACCTTTTTGTGCATTTAATCACTTAGTATGTTACGAGCACGCTCCTATGAACAATGTTTAAAGTAATTTTTTTTGTTATTCAAGGCTTGAATAGGTAGCAGACCGAGCCTAATGTAAGAATTACATTATATATATAAACCAGTGACCTGGGGTCATGGCATTAGGAGGGTTCTACGTGACCAAAGCAGACCTTAGATTACGCTATGCACTGTCTGCAGTAGCCTGATCTAGCTCTAAGCTTTGTCAACATTTTTATGTTATGATAACTTTGCACAACAACTTCCATGGGAAGCGGTTGACCTGTTAACCTACGCCGGAAACTTGTAACTTCCGAGCCGGCAGACTACGTATGTGTTTTATATGAATTGCTTAGATAGCTAATGTTCCGCTATCGACGCGATGCTTTAGAATGGCAGTTCCAAGCCAAATCTCAAACATATCGGTCGTCCGACGAGCTGCATCTCCTAGTATGGAGTTACAGAATAAAGTTGTTAACTTGTGCAACTAGCCTGTTTGAATCATCTCCTCTAGACAAGAAAGAACCTCTCTACTAAGATATCCAAGGGAGATGAGAGGAACCAAAACATTACTTACGGATAACAGCCGTAAGGAAAAAACAAAAAGTCTATCGCCAAGTGATAAGACATTAGATATTTATGTAACTTGTACAACACATGCAGATGAGTAATTTTTACTGAAAGATCAAAATACATGCAATAATTAGGAAAACGGAGCACTTTATCTTCTCGTTCGGGTACCGTCGCCAATGTTTTGAAGTTTTTAGTGAAACCAGTCATTGTGTTTGGAAATATTTATAATATCATTATCCCCAAAAATATAACGATTAATGTATAAATTGACATATGATAATAAAATATTCTGTAATAAATTATTATAATGATTTTTTAAAGAGTAATAATTAAGATATTAGCAATGATCTAAATATTTCCGCTGATAACAGTTCCATTGCATATGAACGGCCACCATATGGATACGAGACGTTTGAAGTATTAATTTTGGTACAGAAATGCATATATGGGTTAAATGTACTAGAAACTTACTACATATATGTGTTCAATAAGTGTATTAGTATTTACACAAATTATATTTATTTATTTACATCCTGTGTAGTTTAAGTGGGCTATCATATATAGAATCACTACACCAACCAAGCCTTAAATCCAATATCCTCACATTTTAACTTCAATTACAATGAAACTTGACGGATGTATATAATTGGTACTAATGTAAATGACAGTAAACCCGAAACGGTGAAACTGTCAAGTGGAAATGCTTGCATTGATAGAGTGGTCAGTAGACCTAATTTTAAGAAAACGCTGTTTTTACACGAACCCTACTTGTAACTTGGGCGAGGGATGACATCAGTTACCATACCAATCTAATTACTACTGCATAACTTCCCGCTGTCATTTCAAGTCATTAACACGTATAAAATAATCAAATTCAGCAAGTAGTGAATTGGGATTAAAATATATAAGATCATCAACAAATTAATTTTGATCTTTCAGATGATGAGCATCTCATATTCGATTAAACATTATCAAAGTAACACAGCCATTAAGTATATAATACGAGCCTACGGGTGTAAACAATCTTATACAGGGTAACACAAAAAGTATATGACAAAGAAAACGTATATCTGCTGACAAATAAGTTCAAAAGAGTTTGTCCTTTAAACATATAAACAAAAAACCAAATAGCATATTGAGCCTGGAAACATCTATCACAA
>NC_061105.1:49820755-49838965 GCF_015104395.2 Macrobrachium nipponense | reverse complement strand
TTCCATTAATCAGCCTGCAAGTGAAATGATACTTGTCATGAGGGCAAAGTAAATTCAGACGACATCCAAATATAGGGGGGAGAAAACCATTAAGACCAGACTTAACCCACATGAATTCGCTGATTTTTTATGGAATTCAAAAGAGTCAGCTGTACAAACTTTTTTATCCATGGCATTAACAATGAGTGAACCTATCCAGGTCTATGATGACTTGTAAAAATATCCATAATTATAAAAAATAAACAGATATCAATACGAATCCCAAAGAAAATTTGATATTACTGGTAGTAAGTTACTAGACAAAGAAGTGGAAAACGGAGTATTTGTAAGATTGCCAGGCAACATTAAGAGTCAAAGAGAATATTAATCATGATTCTGTATTTCTCTATGCTAACTGAAATTAAGTTGTGATAAAATCTGATCCTATGTGCCCTAACAAAAGTTTCATATTAAATTTTCTCGCGCGCATCCTCTGAGGGTTAATTTTTAAACTTTATTATAGGCTAGAGATGCAACAAAAGAACCCACTATGTAAACTAATTTCTATATAACTTTGGGTTTTTTCAAGAAAAGTGTGACATTTTCCCATGAATGTGATTTACTTGGATTGTCATAGGGCTAATGTTGCAAGTAAATTTTTCATATACATGACTTGATACTTCTAAATGTCTATGAGGTTCAGAAAAAATTAATTCATTTTGTTGTTATAGAAATTCTATTTGCTTATTTTGTTTATTAATTTTAAAACGATTGCGAGTTGCATTGCACACACGGATAAGAATAGGTTATGTGGTATGTCATGTCATCGTGACCTATGAACCACATGTGAAGTTCATGAGCTAAGCATTCCTTTCTCCAGTCAACCTGCTTCCGCAAGCGGAGACGACACACACGGTATGAAGCCTGTGTAAGCAGATTATTGAGGTTAAAAGGAACAATGCTGATACGGCAATGATGACGTCGTCACTTGGCAGGAGATTGCTCTCAGCCAGCTAAGAGTTACGTTACTTGCTGTAATAAAATACGACTTTAGTATTTTCAAATGATATTTTTTTTGTTTTTGTTTTAATTAATCTCCACCCACATGAGAAGAATGTCTGAAAAAAACAGTACGAAATTGAACAATATATTAGTTTCATGTTGGAAATCTGCATGATTGTAAATAACTGTAATTATGTTAAGTGAAATATTCCTTATTCAAACTAATGAAAAAAGGGTTTCCATACAAATTTTATATATATTATTTGCCCTGTATAAGATTATTCGCATAGATATACATTTTCACTTCTAGACTTCCTGACTTTAAAATCTATATTTTATTATTTTATTTATTTATTTATTATTATTATTAACTACGAATATAAATCACCGGGACAGACAATATGTCAGTAGGTTTTGATATGAGTTTGAACTTTTAGCTTATTTGTCATTACTAAAGCGTTAAGTTAGAGTTCAAATCTTTACGCATATATGATTTGGATATTTTAATTAACCTATGGTTACGTTTTGCTTATTGATTTTATCGTGATTCCTTTTTTGTTATAATTTGTAACCCTTCCGACTTCTTACTGAGTGTATTATATTGACTCCACTTGTATCCTATTATTTTATTTTTTATATTTATTTATTTATATATTTTTTTATATATATATTTGATAAATTAATGGTTGGCTTGAATATGTGGAAAAGTGTTCTAGCGGCGTACCGTATAAGGCTACTTGCGGTATCAATTCTACAGATACGAGATATGAATGATAAAGGTATCTAAACCGCAGAGAACCGCTATAATTCAGTTCGGATCCAATATCACGAGTTGTAACTCGTAGGACATTGACACTTTCTTATTTATCTCTTATTCTACCAAACCGATTGACTGGGTGATAAAATATATTATTTGGCTTTCTTAATGGGATAAGGAATTCACACAACGAGTTAGGGAGAGTATTATTGATTTACACCACCCGAGTCACAGATTATTATGTGTTGAATTCCATGTTTACTGATTTAGCACTCATAAATATTCCTAGCGCACTCAATTGCGGCGTTTTGTTTTTAGTGCTATTAATTCTATATAACGTGTCAAGGAACTATTAACACTAAGAAGTGTTTATTCCCTCTGTCAGACTCGTAATTCTGTTAATAATTCTATGTATATTCTTTCAAGGATTGATTTGGCACAGGATATGCCCCTAAACTGACAGGTGTCTTAGTGTATCCCTTGTTTTCATGACACGTGTTACAATTAGTTATGTGCTTTATATATCTGTAAGCATCGTAGGCCAGTAAAACAGTGATTTGGCTTTCTGTGACATAATAGGGAACCCTGGATGACAGAATGCAACCAGTTTATGACGATTGGTATGAAAGAGATTATTACTACTACCTAGTCGTTAGTCATCTGCTACATAATTCTGATACACATACTTTAAATATACTTTTGCTTTGAGGGGTTTCTGCTCGAAGTGTTTATTGTTTTTTGCTTAGCCGCTGACCCTGTTTCCTTTCCGTTCGAAGTGTTTATTGTTTGGTGTTTTATTGTTTTGCTTATCGCTGTTGACACTTGCTTTTTTCAGTTTGTAACAGTTCTGCGCTCCAACCCAGATATTCAATGCTCGCGATCTCTTGGGTTAAGGAATTTTCTTGTTTAGATATGGTTTTAACAATAGGCACGGATGTTTCTATATCTTTTAGTCTAATTAATGGTTCTTTGCAGTATGGTGCGGGATTGCGAGATAATGCGTCAGCTATGATAATTGCTTTCCCAGGTAGATATCTTATCTTGGCTCCAAAGATCTGAATGATCATTTGTCACCGAGATCCTTTTGGACTGTGATTAAAACCTTTGAAAAAACTCGGTAAAGGACTCATGTTCAGTAAGGACTTTATCAGGATAGCCATAGATAATGAACTTAAAATGTACTAGTGAGTTAAAGATTCCTAGCCCTTCCTTGCCTATTACTGTATATTTAATTTCAGAGGGCTTTAGTTTACATGAATAAAAAGCTATAGGAAAGAACTGTTTATCATATTACTGTAGTACCCCTCTTACCACTTGGTCTGAGGCGTCTGTTGCAAATAAAAAAAAAATTCCTTATTTAAATCAGGGATTTTTAAGTTAGGTGAGCTGCTTTATTCCGCTTTTAAGATATTCGAACGCCTGTTTATGCTTTTCAGACCATAAATAAATCTACGCCCTTCTTCGTAAGATCTGTTAAAGGAGCTGTCATGATTGAGAGTTACATATTTCATACGATTGTAATACCCACTACAGCGCCAAAGTGCTGTATCCCCTTTTACGTTAATAGGTACCGGAAAGTTATGAATAGCCGACCACCTTGCCATGGACTACTTTAAGACCTTGACTAGACACTAAAACCTAGATAAACATGTTCGGTTTTTAAAACTCACATTTAGATATTTTACTCTGAGATTATTTGTCTTTGTCTCTGTAGCACTAGCTCTAGTTTATGTGAATGTACTTCTAAAGGTATTAGAAAAGATTACAAGACCAACCAATAGGCATGTAGGGTATCCCCTAAAAGTCTCCAAACACTATATTATAATTGGGGCTCAACGTAAGCCGGAGGCATACGTAAAAATTGATAATGTCCCCTGAGTGTGCTGAAAACGGTATATGAGGTACAATCACTTAGGTAATGGTATCTGGTAAAAACAGTTAAGTAAGTCCAAGCTGGTGAAAAATTTATTCTAACCTAACAGAGATTAGATGTCGTCGGTACATGGCACTGGAAACTATCGGGAGTCGTTTCCTTGTTTAACGCGACAGAATCTACGCAGATACGCCAAGTCCGATCTTTTTATGGCATGACGTTGAGGGAAAAATTATATGGGCTTATTTGATTTCCTAATGACTCCTGTTTACTAACATTTTCAACTTCGTCATTTATCTCTATTTTGAAATTTCATTGGGAGTCTATGCGAAGGTACGTATATAGCTTTATGTTTGTCCTTAGACCGTATTTTGTTTTCAACGACATCCGTTTTTCTCCCAGAGATCACTCGCTAGTGGAGAAACTTCCTGGTATTCAGGTAAAAGATAAAAAATTCTGCTGAATCACCTCTGCTTGAATGACTTTACGGATATTACTTTTGATAGATTATCAGAGAGATTCATCTACGACTGGTTGGGCGGGATTAAAAATTAGCAACAATAAAAAATGCGATATTTATAACTTCCATATCCACGATATGTATACGTTTGTGGATCACTAGATTTAACTTGTTGCTGCGACCGTGTCTAGGGCTTGTTCGCGGAAATCGTTATATTTCAGAGTGTCGGGAAGGATTAAAATTTCATTTCCCAGCAAAGTCTTTTTTACACGCACTAAGAACATTCGAGGGTGCATGCTTCTCGAGATTTTGCGTGCAGACTGCGACTGCGGTTGTGGGAGAATTCTGTTGGGTCATTTGAACAAAGTTATGATTTATGAGACAAATGTATAGTTCCTCTATATAAGTTATTATTTGATTAACTGTCTCTTTTTGTTCAAACGGATTTTAATATGTTTGAAGGTTTTATAGAATTTTCCTTTGATAAAACACGCCTTCTTTTGCAGGATGTAAGATAATATTTTGTATACCCCTATAGATGGATATCTTACAATTACGCTAGATACAGATCAATGTTTTTTATAACTATAGAGGTATCTGTAAGCGCTCGCTTATCCGGACGTTTACTAAAGGAATAAAACAAGATATTCTAATTTTTACGGCGCTCACAGTCGGGCTTAATCCACCACTACTTATAATAACTTATGTATTAAAATTACTAGAACCTGCTCTGTTTACTTGATACGGTCGTGTTATTCATACGAAAATTCCATTTAAATTTTTTCCAACATCGCTCTTCCCCACTCTGCTAGAGTCGCTTACTGTGTGGAATTTGCTTTGCTTTGAAAACTCGGCATATTTAACTAACCTTGACCGCTTGACTGGATGACACAATACCCAAGTGCTTAAGCACGATTTGTTTGTTTCTGAAAGGGCTACTGTTTACCTATTTCTTTTTGTAATAATTAGGATCCTTCTCTTTATTACCATCGGCAACGTATTGTATGTTTTTAGCATTATGTTTTGCTGCTAGTTACATATAAAGCAACGAACGTATGAATGGCGAACTATAAAGAATTGAGCGATTACTTTTAAATAAGTTATCTCTACTGAGTTATCGTGTACTTGCTGTTGTTTACTTCATTCTTTGCTAAAATTTGAAATAGTGAGGAATCCTGGTTAGCGCATTTAGCCTAATGAAAGTTTTTTTTTTTTTTATAGACATGTTATTTCTTGCAATCCAGCCGTATTTTTAAAGTTAAGTTGAGTCATTGAGGTTCGATATTTTATATAACTCAAAAAACTCAAGGCTAAAACTGCGATCGGGACTTGCAAAGGAGCATTTATTGTCATGACCCGAAATAGTGTTACCTCTAATTTATCTAGATTTGTACGGGTGTTCCACTTGTTTTTGTGTGTTTTCTAATCACTACGGTGCCTAACGACCCTATCCATGCATCTGTATAAATACAGACGTCCACTGCGTAAACGCATATTCACTGTTTAAGATGATTTGTTACGTAAGGGATTATTAATCACCCAAAATGATAAAATTAACATTGTATATGATTATGATATTTCAGTAGAACTTCTGGAAACAGACACTCAACGATAAAAACTCGCAGTAGCGAAATCTCAATGATGTAGATAATTTCTGTAAAAAAGTAAGATTAAGAATGTCTCGTAAGCTTCTCACACAGGAATAACGAAATTCGACTGCAAAGGAAACACTCAAAGTTACTTCAAATGAATAAAAAATTGTACTTAAACTTGCTTATGTGGGAAGTCACGGTGTTCCGATATCGACACACGGCCTTGGTCCTCCTTCTCTATTTTAGTGTGGATGACCTGATTTTTTGGCTTGAGTTTCCCCGTGCGCGTTGTTCGGATGATTCGAGCCCTTGAAAATCTGATGCTGCAGACACGTTCGGTTTGTTTTCTGAAGTGCCGGAAACGCTCACTAACGATGTTTTCTTGAATGATTCTAATGAGAGACGAAGCTTGCGTTGCCGTAGGAAAAGGACACGTCGGTTTTGTTTCTTGAAGTTATTCACTAAACGATGATACTAAGTTGCTTGAAGAATCTCTTGCTTTTCGTCGTTGGTGAAGAGTTCTGGTTGTTTTCTGAAGTCGCTCACTAAACGATGATACTAGGTTGCTTGAAGAATCTGCTGCTTTCGTCGTCGTTGACTTCATGATTTATTATTCTGGTTTTTCTTCGGAGAAGTCGTAGAGTTCTTCTGGTCCGCTGCCACCACTTTTAGGGCTGTGCCTTGTATAATAAGGCGCCCTATGAGGTAATGTTAGACTTGCGATAATCTTACGCTAAGTCGGTTGGTATTGCACTTCCATATTCAATGGAGTGTCTTGGGGTTTGTAGATCACTTACGAAGTCGGTATTATCTTCTTGGTTATGACGACGATGTGTTAAACTCATGATGATTCGGTGAGGAGGTTCTTGTAGAAAACACGAAGTATAAAAATATATATATTCTTCTGAATTTACATGGTGAAGATCAGGTATGATTGTACAAGTCTTCTAATGACGATAGCTTGATCGCTTCTGCCAATGATGATGGCTAATTCTATTCTCTCTACATGATAAAGCTTAGGTAAAGAGGTACAGGTCTTCTAATGACGATAGCTAACTCTCTTCTGCCCTATCTTCCATCTCGGTTACAAGTTATGAAGGAAGCAGATAGTAACTCGAACATATGAACATACATACAATGAGACACACTACAGATCACGTAGGCCGTTTGAATTATAGGTCACGGTAGTTGTCTCAAGCAGGAAGCTTGGACTAAAGTTTATAAAACAATTGAATGACTACAGGTGACGGCATGTTATCTTAGCCTACTTTTATTGTATACGTCATCTTTAGCGTCTCTAGTCTGATCACATTCCTGCAAGCAATCTGGTTGACCTCTTTAGTTTTAGTCTTTTATATATATGGACTAACATTCCATATTTTTATTATGTAAACACTTACATATGGTGCGGGATTGCGGGATAATGCGTCAGCTATGATATTTGGCTTTCCCAGTAGATATCTTATCTTGGCTCCAAAGACCTGAATGATCATTTGTCACCGAGTTCCTTTTGGACTGTGATTAAAGCCTTTGAAAAACTCGGTAAAGACTCATGTTCAGTAAGGACTTTATCAGGATAGCCATAGATTATGAACTTAAAAATGTACTAGTGAGTTAAAGATACCTAGCCCTTCCTGCCTATTACTGCATATTTACTTTCAGAGGGCTTTAGTTTACGTGAATAAAAAGCTATAGGAAAGAACTGTTTATCATATTACTGAAGTAGTACCCCTCTTACCCCTTGGTCTGAGGCGTTTGTTGCAATAAAAAAAATTCCTTATTTAAATCAGGGATTTTTTAAGTTAGGTGAGCTGCATTATTCCGCTTTTTAAGATATCGAACGCCTGTTGATGCTTTTCAGACCATAATAAATCTACGCCCCTTCTTCGTAAGATCTGTTAAAGGAGCTGTCATGATTGAAGAGTTACATATTTACATACGATTGTAATACCCACTACAGCGCAAAAGTGCTTTATCCCCCTTTTACGTTAATAGGTACCGGAAGTTTATGAATAGCCGACACCTTACCATGGACTACTTTAACTTTAAGACCTTGACTAGACACATAAACCTAGATAAACATGTTTCGGTTTTAAAAACTCACATTTAGATATTTTACTCTGAGATTATTTGTCTTGTCTCTGTAGCACTAGCTCTAGTTTATGTGAATATTAGAAAAGATTACAAGACCAACCATTAGGTATGTTGGGTATCCCCTAAAAGTCTCCAAACACTATATTGTAATTGGGGCGCAATGTAAACCGGAGGCAGACGTAAAAATTGATAATGTCCCCTGAGTGTGCTGAAACGGAGTATGAGGTACAATCACTTAGGTAATGTATCTGGTAAAAGCTTTTAAGTAAGTCCAAGCTGGTGAAAAATTTATTCTAACCTAACGAGAGATAAGATTCGTCGGTACATGGCACTGGAAACTATCGGGAGTCGTTTCCTTGTTTAAGCGACAGAAATCTACGCAGATACGCCAAGTCCGATCTTTTATGGCATGACGTTTGAGGAGAAAATTATATGGGCTTATTTGATTTCCTAATGACTCCTATTACTAACATTTTTCAACTTCGTCATTTATCTCTATTTTGAAATTTCATTGGGAGTCTATGCGAAGGTACGTATATAGCTTTATGTTTGTCCTTAGACCATATTTTGTTTTCAATGACATCCAGTTTTTCTCCCAGAGATCATTCGCTAGTGGAGAAACTTCCTGGTATCAGATAAAAGATAAAAAAAAAATTCTGCTGAATCACCCTCTGCTTGAATGACTTTACGGATATTACTTTAGATAGAGTATAAGAGATTTATCTATGACTGGTTGGCGGTATTAAAAATTAGCAACAATAAAAAAAAAAATGCGATATTTATATGTATAGGTTTGTGGATTACTAGATTAACTTGTTGCTGGGAGTCAACCATGTCTAGGGCTTTGTTCGCGGAAATCGTTATATTTCAGTGTCGGGAAGGATTAAAATTTCAGATCCCCAGCAAAGTCTTTTTACACGCACTAAGACATTCGAGTGTGCATGCGTCTCAAGATTTGTGTGCAAACTGCGACTGCTGTTGTGGGAGAATTCTGTTGGGTCATTTGAACAATGTTACGATTTTATGAGACAATGTGATTGTTCCTTTATATAAGTTATTATTTGATTAATTGTCTCTTTTTTTGTTCAAACTGATTTTCAATATGTTTGAAGGTTTATAGGATTTTCCTTTGATAAACACGCCTTTTTTTGCAGGATGTAAGATAATATTTTGTATACCCCTAGATGGATCTTACAATTACACTAGATACAGATCAATGTTTTTTATAACTATAGAGGTATCTGTAAGCGCTGGCTTATCCGAACTTCTCATTAGGGAAGTTCGAACAACAGACGGTGATCCGTTAAATACAGGATATTACGTGTACTAAAAGAAAAATAAAACAAGATATTCTAATTTTTACGGCGCGTACAGTCGGGCTTAATGCACCACTACAGTGGTACCTCGAGATACAAAATTAATCCGTTCCGAGACGGCCTTCGTATCAAGAGTTTTTCGTATCTTGGAACACATTTACATGTAAAATGCTAATCCGTTCCAAGCCCTCCAAAAACACCCCGTAAATTATATTTCCAGGCATAAAACACATGTTCTAGGGTTACGACGGAAGAAATATGATTCCAAAAAGGCAAATACCCGTACATACTTGAGTATATTCAACTGCATGTAATGTTCAACCCCATTTTTATTTTTTACTGCATATATTAGGACTTTAGCATATGTCCCTTAGCAATAAGCCTAGCCTATGTTACCGGGTTGCTACTGTTAGCCTAGTCTATAATTCTGACATCTAAACCTAAGAGCTAAAAGCTTAGAATATGCCCAATAAAAGTATAATAATCAGTATGTACTCATTTCAAAAAATTATTAATTAATCATTAACTATAATACACAAACAAACAAAAACAAACCTTCCAATCGATTGTTTACATTCTCAGCTCTTACCCGTCGTACGAGTATCGAACGAGCGCCAAGCAATCATTTTCCTAGCAGACAGTAAGCCATAAATTGTCATTAGTATCTCTCTTCAACTAATGAAACCACCAAACAGTATAATAACCATACATTTCTATTCTTTATTCTATCTTTACCTAACGGAGATACCGAGTTACTGACAGCTATAATGAAACATATGTAATACGTATACGTAACGTAATAATAAAGCAGAAGAAAATTCTAAAAAATGCTATTTGTTGGCAGTCTGATTTATTTTATATTTTATATCTAATTCACATTTTTTTTTATTAAATGTATTGCATGTACTCATTTCAAATAATTATTAAGTAACCATTAACTATAATAAACAAACAAAAAAGGCTTCCAAACGTCTGTGTACATCCAGCACTTACGAGTATTGAACGATCGCCAAGCAATCACTTTTACACAGTAAGCCATAAATTTTCATTATCTCTCTTCAACTACTGAAACTACCAAACAGTATAATAACCATTCATTTCTATTCTTTATTCTATCTTTATCTAATGTTCTTTTTTTTATTAAATGTATTGCATGAATACTAAGTTTTTTAATTTACAGCAACCTTTTACCAATAGAATACTTAAAGCACAATGGGTAGATGCTGACCATAGGAGAGCAGGACCTTATGGGGTGACTAGCATCAGGAACCAATGGGAGAGCGGGAGGATGGTGGCAAGTTTACTCAGTTGGCGGCGCGGGAGTTTTAAAATTGTTCTCGGTGGTCCGGGCAAATCTCGGGACTTTATAGCAACAACCTTTCGTATCTGAAAACTTTTCGTATGTAGAGCAGTAAAATTTTTCGTATTAGCTTTCGTAACTGGATTTTTCGTAAGTTGAGCCTTTCGTATCTCGAGGTTACTACTGTACTTATAATAACTTATGTATTTAAAAAAAAACAAGAACCTGCTCTGATTACTTGATACGGTCGTGTGATTCATAGGAAAAATCCTTTGTTTTTAATTCAAAAAGATATTGGCATGTATGATCAACATTGCTTTTCCCCACTCTGCTAGAGTCGCTTATGTGGTATGTGCTTTGCTTGCTACACTCGGCAGATCTGACTGACCTTGACCGCTTGACTAGATGACACAGTACCCGAGTTTGCTTTGTTTGATTCTGATATTTAGGGCTACTGTTTACCATCGGCAACGCATTGTGTGTTTTTCGCATTCTGTTGTTGGTTACGTAATATTAACTGTTTGTACTTGTTGTTGTTTACTTCATTCTTTGCCAAAATTTGAAATAGTGAAGGATCCCCTGGTCAGCGCCATTTAGCCTAATGAAAGTTTTTTAGACAAGTTATTCCCTGCAATCCAGCCATATTTTTAAAGTTAAGTTGAGTCATTGAGGTTCGATATTTTATGCATATAACTAAAAAAACTCAAGGCTAAAACTGCGATCGGGACTTTGCAAAGGAGCATTTATTGTCATGACCCGAAATAGTGTTACCTCTAATTTATCTAGATTTGTACGGGTGTTCCACTTGTTTTTGTGTGTTTTCTAATCACTACGGTGCCTAACGACCCTATCCATGCATCTGTATAAATACAGACGTCCACTGCGTAAACGCATATTCACTGTTTAACCCTTAAACGTCGAATGGACGTTATTAAACGTCGAGTCAAAAATCTCCCCCCCCGATTTCCGAATGGACGTACCATACATCGGCTCAAAAAAGTTTTTTAAAAAATTCGCGGAAAAATACTTATAGGCCTACCAAGCCAAAAACTTTTGAATCACGCGCCTTGGGGGATGCTGGGAAGAGTTCACGGATCAAGGCGTTGTTTTTGTTTACAATCGTTACGCAGGCGCGCAAGCGCGAATTTAATTTCCTTTCTTATCGCACTAAAAAAAGTATCAGTGACAAATCTCAAAAATTATTTCGTCACTTTGACATAATTTTTGCACCATTTTAAATTATCCGTTACATGAAGTATTATATATGAAAATGTGCGCAATTTCATTTAGAATACAAAAAAAAATACTCATGATTGTAACTTTTATCAGTTTTGAAATATTTCCATATAAATAACGATAAGTGCCAAAATTTCAACCTTTGGTCAACTTTCAATCTACCGAAATGGTCGAAAAACGCAATTGTAAGCCAAAACGCTTATGTTGTAGTAATATTCAACTATTTACCTTAATTTTGCAACAAATTGGAAGTCTCTAGCACAATATTTCGATTTATGGTGAATTTATGAAAAAACTTTTTCCTTACGTCGCGCGGTAACTCTTCCGAAAAAAATCATACATGCGATTGTGGTAATGTTTGCACCATTTTAAAATTAGCCGTTACATAAAGTTTTATATATGGAAATGTGCGCAATTTCATGCACAATACAACTAAAAACAACCCATGGTTGTAGCTTTTATCAGTTTTGAAATATTTTCATATAAAAAATGATAAGTGACAAATTTCAACCTTCGGTCAATTTTGACTCTACCGAAATGGTCGAAAAACGCAATTGTAAGCTAAAAACTCTTATATTTTAGTAATATTCAATCATTTACCTTCATTTTTTAACAAATTGGAAGTCTCTAGCACAATATTTCGATTTATGGTGAATTTATGAAAAAAATAAAATTTTCCTTACGTCCCGCGCGGTAACTCTTCCGAAAAAATCATACGTTGCGATTGTGGTAATGTTTGCACCCTTTTAAATTAGCCGTTACATAATGTTTTATATATGAAAATGTACGCAATTTCATGTAGAATAAAAGAAAAAATATTTTAAGGTTGTAGCTTTTTTCATTTTTGAAATATTTGCATATAAATCACAATAAATAGAAAAAAACCACGTTCTGTCAACTTTGACTCTACCGAAATGGTCGAAAAGCGCAATTGTAAGCTAAAACTCTTACAGTATCGTAATATTCAATCATTTGTATTCATTTTGAAACAAATTGGAAGTCTCTAGAACAATATTAAGATTTATGGTGAATTTTAAAAAAAAAAACATTTTTTTTACGTCTGCGCGTTACGAATTCGTACATCATTTTGTGATAATATTTTTCCGGTGTTGCTTTTATTGTTTTACAATGTATTATATATCAAAATGATTGCAATTTAGTGTACATTACAACGAAAAAAGAGAAACTCGTTAGCTTTTACCGTCTTTTGCAGAGCGTGATTTTAATACAATTATGTATGAATTTTTTTTTTTGCTACCATATATCGCATTATTTACATATGATAATGATATTATTTTTCATTTCTGATGATTGCATACTAAATTTCAGGCAATGAAAAAAAAAGGAGCCAAAAATGAACTCTTAATCTTCAAAACTAAGCGCGCTGTGATTTTTTAAAAAAAATTATTTTTTCCAATTCCGCGCTGCTCAAAAACCGGCTCCGGAATTCGGGGGAGTTTTTTATTTTTACCGCTTTGGCGTTTAAGGGTTAATATGATTTGTTACGTAAAGGATTAATAATCACCCAAAATGATAAAGTTAACATAGTATATGATTATGATATTTCAGTAGAACTTCTGGAAACAGACACTCAAGATAAAAACTCGCAGTAGCGAAATCTCAATGATGTAGATAATTTCTGTAAAAAAAGTAAGATAAGAATTTCTCGTAACTTCAGCTACAGGAATAACGAAATTCGACCTGCAAAGGAAACACTCAAAGTTACTCCAAATGAATAAAAAGGTTGTACTTAGCTTGCTTTTGTGGGAAGTCACGGTGTTCCGATAACGATGTGCCCTTGGCCCTCCTTCTCTATTTAGGCGGATGACCTGGTTTTTGGATTGAGTTTTTCCCCTGTGGCGCGTTGTTCGGATGATTCGAGCCCTTGAAGATCCGATGCTGCAGACGCGTTCGGGTTGTTTTCTTGAAGTGCCGGAAACGCTCACTAACAATGTTTTTTTCTTGAATGATTCTAATGAGAGACCAAGCTTGCGTTGCGTAGGAAAAGGACATGTCGGGTTTTGTTTCTTGAAGTTCTTCACTACTGAAATTGTTCACTAAACGATGATAATAAGTTGCTTGAAGAATCTCTTGCTTTCGTTGTTGTTGAAGAGTTCTTGTTGTTTTCTGAAGTCGCTCACTAAACGATGATACTAGGTTGCTTGAAGAATCTGCTGCTTCCATCGTCGTTGACTTCTTATGATACATGATTTATTATTCTGGTTTTTCTTCGGAGAAGTTGTAGAGTTCTTCTGGTACGCTGCCACCACTTTTAGGGCTGTTGCCTTGTATAATAAGGCGCCCTATGAGGTAATGTTAGACTTGCGATAATCTTACGCTAAGTCGGTTGGTATTGCACTTCCATATTCAATGAAGTGTCTTGGGTTTGTAGATCACTTACGAAGTCAGTATATCTTCTTTGGTTATGACAACGATGTGTTAAACTCATGATGATTCGGCAATGATGTGAGGTTCTTGTAGAAAATACGAAGTATAAAAATATATATATTCTTCTGAGTTTACATGGTGAAGATCAGGTATGATTGTACAAGTCTTCTAATGATGATAGCTTGATCGCTTCTGCCAATGATGATGGCTAATTCTATTCTCTCTACATGATAAAGCTTAGGTAAAGAGGTACAGGTCTTCTAATGACGATAGCTAACTCTCCTCTGTTCTACTACCATCTCGGTTACCAGTCATAAAGGAACAGACAGTAGCTCGAACATATGAACATACAATCAGATGACATGTTACATACGAACATACAATCAACATGAGACCACACTACAGATCACGTAGGCCGCTTGAGCTATAGGTCACTGTGTTTGTCTCAAACAGGAAGCTTGGACTAAAGTTTATAAACAATTGAATGACTACAGGTGAACGGCATGTTAGCTTAGCCTACTTTGTTGTATACGTCATCTTTAGCGTCTCTTGTCTGATCATATTCCTGCAAGCAATCTGGTTGACCTCTTTAGTTTTAGTCTTTTATATATATAGGACTAACATTCCATATTTTTATTATGTAATCATTACATATAAAGATATATATTATATATATATATATATATTAATATATAGTTAAATATTATTATATCCCTAAACTCGAACTTCTTTATATTTATAAAAAAATATTCTGCTACGAATATAGCCTAATGTTGAGAAATTTTGATAGATAACTCCTGCATTGAAGAGTGGTTAATAAGTAGAAGGGCTTTTGTGTGATACGCTCTCTCTCTCTCTCTCTCCCTCTCTCTCCCAAGTATTGTTATTATCTTGCTATCTCCTTTGAGCATACAAAGCCCAGTACATCCGCTCCACGTCATGCAATGAAAATATCTTTGCTTCTGGGGCGACGCAGTTCAAATGATTCATTGCAGTGGGCGGAAGCAGGGCATAAATCCAGGGAAAAATTAAGTGTCACTTTTGCTTGCATAATGCCAGTGGGAACTGGGGAGGGAAGGTGGGAAGATGCGTCTGTGTCCTTTGCTGCTGCTGGGTTTGTTCTCTTCTATGCCATGTCCATCCAAATTGTCTCTTTTCACTGCCAAAATTAAATTTTGTATTGCGCGTGTTTATATAGTGTATATATATATATATATATATATATATATATATATATATATATATATATATATATATATACATGAGATTTTATCGTATCACCGTGCCATTTTTTATATCACAATCAATAACCTACAATATTGCTTAATACGGCCAACCTCGGAGTAACACTGAACGGAAATCATAACTGAGAAATGTTTGTCAGCAGCAGCTTTTACTTCCGCCTTTCAGTGACGAATTCCCCTCCTGTCCCCTTGACAGCTCAGTGGCGAGAGAAACTCAAACTGAAGTCGGAGGTAGATGCTGTCAGTGGTTCGAATCTGCCAGGACTCCCCTCCGGTGTTATTTGCAATGTTGAATGAAATGGACATTAAACGAAATTTGAGGATTATATATATATATATATATATATATATATTTATATATATATATATATATATATATAAAACGTAAATGCACGAGAGACTTGATGAATGTCTGTAAACAGGTGCGCCCACAAAGAGGCCTCTTCAGAAGTACTTTCCTTAGACTTATGATGTACTCAGTGTTTTCCCATTACTGGTTGTGTTCCTGGCAAGTTGACAGTTCCTGGCCTGACCTAATAATGACAATGGTGGTACTGAAACAAAAATGAACGAATATCACGATGATTTTTATGGTGGCAATCATAACCATGTCATGAGCGCTTTTATCGTTAATGAGTCAAGCGATGACGACATAATGGCAATTATCATAGCAATTAATATCAGTAGTACTGTCGGTCGAGGGAACGACAGACAGACAGACAGATTAACGTAGAATCCATTTGTGGCTTAATATTTCCGAGTTAAAAATTTTCCAGTTCATTACGCGGAACTGATAAAAACTATCAGCATTACGAAACCAACCATGAATATTTGCAGGATCGTTAAAGGTAACTCAAATAAAACCCCAAACTAAGCTTTTCCCAATCTATTTCTAATTATAAAACTGGTCATTAACGACGAAACTGCCCTTTTGTATCCAACAACCATTTCTTTTAGTGTTAACGAGATAATCATCTCATTTGATTATCTGTTTTATCACAGGCATATAAAATTCGTCATATTAATAACAGAGAGAGATATTGCTGCCATCTATTCTGTTATGTATTTCTCGTTCATGAAATATTTTAAATGCTGAAATAACACCTTTCAAACAAATGCATACACTTTATAGTTGATTATACGGTCTCTGAGTCTGTTATGTACCGTAATACTTCAATTGTATTTGGCTCTGACAAATTTATGAGTACTGTATCACAAATGCACATTCATATAGATGTTGACATACTTTTGCTGAAGCATTTCATTTCGTTTCAATTAATAGCATATTTGCATAATACAGAACTCATTATAATTACCATGCTTGCTTTATTGGTTAAATGCTCCATAACCCGCAAAGTAAACTTTTGACAGCCCCGTGTAGCTTGCCAAACCTTCCTCTTAGTATTTTGTCTTTTCAACCACTTCTTTGCAGGCGGAAGTCCATCAGAGAATATAAACTAGATTAAAATAAAGCACAATATTCCCTAAACCCAAAATGGAATGATATAAAAGTCAATACTTTTCGGTAAAGTAGATATGTGAAAAACCAAAATCAAATCCTAAGAACCGTTAGATTCTATATTATTTGATAATGCAAACATAATCACGAAAAATGGTGTATTTAGTATCAGAATGGTTGAAATAAAAGAAGTGATTGAAAGTTCCACGTAAAACACATAAGATTTATAAAAAAGCAAAACTAAATCTAGGAAAGGTAAAAAAAAGAGTAAAAATCGTCGAAAAATGGTACCACAGTCAGGAGCCGTTGAAGGACAGACTGGCAGGTTTTCCTTAATGCCAAAGCTGTCAGACGAAATTGTATTATCCATCAATCACTCCCTCATTAGCGACCCAAATTACTTCCACTAAAGAACTTTTGAGTTAATTATTTACTTGCAGTTCTTGATGGGGATAGCACGTATAAGAATAACATACAACAAAGGAGAAATTTTTTTTCTCCCGTTTCTGAGTTACTTATTTATTTATTTTTTTTTAGATTGGCAAGGTGTGATCGCTTTTGCTTTTGATACTGTCGAGGTTGTCACGCAGAAAAATGTTACATAAACGAAAGCATAGATAGATACAAAATATCGATAATATACATACACACACACATATATATATATAAATATATATATATATATATATATATATATATATTATATATATATATATATATATATATATAGATAATTCTCTCTACAATTCCTCGTGATATCAGAACAGGGTGCGTGCTGCAAATCCCAATCCTTCGGGTAACTTAGTGACTCCCTACACTGCAGGGCGTCGAGTAGCTATATTATTTTTCTGTTACGTGGTGCAGTATTTCAGCTGTGTATTATTCTCATATATATATATATATATATATATATATATATATATATATATATATATATATATATTATAATCTATATAATCTGTGTTGGTGTCCAACCATTCCAGACTCCATCGAGATAAGCTTTAGAACCAGCTGAATATTTGAGAGAAGAGAGAGATGAGAGAGAGAGAGAGAGAGAGAGAGAGAGAGAGAGAGAAAGAAGAGAGAGAGAGAGAGAGAGATCTCTCCTCCGGCATTCATGGCAATAGCAGACAGCGGATTAGAATCGCCTACTTTCTCATCTGCCTCTCGCCTTCGTTTGCTAATCCGCGCAGACGAGAGAGGCAGAGATTCATTTCCCCCCTGAGTCTGTTTTCTTTCGTGGGTAATGATACGGCTGCAGGATTTCGCGAGGAAAATTGAAACTTCCAAAGTTCAAGAGAGCGAAGGGGGTGGGGAGGGAGTTGGAGAATTTGGAAATGGTAGGGCGTTATTTTCGGTAAGGTTGAAGTGATAGCAAGGAATTGCAATGCATTCAAACCGTTTCGGATTGGCATCATGTGGAGAGAAGATTTTGTAAAGATTTAAAAAGTGTCAAGTTTGAGAGAGAGAGAGAGAGAGAGGAGAGAGGGGGGGGGGGGGGGGGGGCGTT